>NC_044251.1:5330336-5630336 GCF_003957555.1 Calypte anna
GGAAAAACACAGTTATTTTTGTTAAAGGAGAGGATATACATTTTACCACTGTCTTCAACAGACAATTTGATTCTTTCTTCAGGGCACTGTCTGTAATTCCTGCTGCTAATGCCCATCACATATCTGACATGCAAAAGCAGCTCTCTCCTCCTTCTGAAAAAGGCTCTTCCTCTGTCCCCATTCCCTGAAGCCATAATGTTTTTAATTGATTGCTTTTCTCAAGCATCTTTTCAGAGCTACTTTGCAATCCATACATGCTCAACCATCACTTTTGTTACCTACCCCAACATATATGTGTGTAAAACCCCATTGCTTTATGTCTTAGGCTGAAAAGCCCTCAAGCTAGGAAAATGTTAAAAGCTTTATTTCTGTTAATTGTTCAGGGTGTTTTTTTTCCAGAAGACAGGGATAGATAGCAGGTGTTGCAAAAGAAATGAGCAACAGAGTCAAGCCTACATCCTATATCTTCTGAAGATGTCCTCTACCACCTGGTTTGTTATTTCTGTTATTGTCAAGGCAGTGACCATAAAACAAGGTCTTGTAGCCCATGATGGAGAGTTTTAATTGCACACTAATGTTGGATGAACAAGAAACACAAGAGGCTCCTGCCTTAAGGCAAAGCAGGGAAAGTCACAATCTGTTGGTATGTGTAAAATTTTGTGGATAACGACCAGTTTTGAATGGTTTTTGCATTCAATACATAAGCCAAGACTGAAGTGTCTTCTGCCCATGCTGCTTCTGCCATTTCCACAGATTTGGTTATTTGAGAGTTGGGAGGAAAGAGGCAAATCAAGTCATCCAATTGAACTTGCAGCTTGTATCAAGGGGACCAGTAAATACCCTGAAAGCCTCTTACTTTTTCATTATGCCATTAGTGGAGACATCTATGAGAAATATCATTAGTGGTGTTAGAACCTAACTCCGCTCTTTAGAAGCCAGCCTAATCACTGAGTTACAGCAGAGCAGGGAAGGATGACCCCGATTTTTTTATTACCAAAAAAAACCAGGGCTGCAGGCATGCTGCACAGTTAGCACTTCACTTCCTTTCTCCTAGGACTGATACATAGGACAATTTCCTTGGAAAATTTACAACAAGCATTTTAGAAATTCAGCAAAGTCATTTCCTTTCAGCATATTCTCTTCAAAAGGAAGCATCCTAGCATGTGGGTTACTCTTATCTAAGCTGTTCAAAATTGATTTCAGATGTTTAGAAGGAGCAAGCTAGTGAAACAAAACTTATACTACTACTTTTTGCTGCTCCCACAAGCATCAACAGAGCACATGTTCAGTTACAGACTTTGGTTTGATACTTCTGCAGGGCTGCAGCAGTATCTGGATCTTTGTGATCCAGTTCAAACCAAGTGATAACTGGCATGCAACTTTCTTTTCAGGTAGAAGGATGCAACTGGCACCTGGAAAAGAGATAAGACTTAATCCTTGGCTTCTGTACCTGGATCAGAAAACCTGTAAGACAGCCCCGCTCCATTGCCATAGATTTGAGAGTTTAGCATCACAGCCAGTTCTTGCTTTTTTGCATTTCCAGCACCCCTAGCACAGGATGAATGCTTTGTGGTCCTTTCTCATTTCAACTTCCATGGCAGGGCTGCCTGGGATTGTGGGAAGCTCCACTCAATAACCTGAGGGACCCAACTGGTCCTGTGGTCCCACACTTTGGCAGCAGGACTGGCTGCTCAGGTGAATCCACTGGAAATCACAGCCTTGACTCCCCTTTGCTTGGGCAGGTTACTCTACCATGACATAAAGCCCAAGTAGCTTGGTGTGAACACCAAACAGGCAAAAAAATCCATGAAGAAACCAGGCTTTAGCATCACTGACACTTTTTTCCAAAGTGTTCTAGATACACTCAAGCAATAGGGAGTCAAGATGTCTTGCAGGGCTACGTTTGGCTATCTCACATGTTAGTATTTCCTGCAGAACAGACCTCCTGGTGGAGCTTTGCACCTCTCTATTGAAATCCAGCCTTGATTCCCACCAATGGTTGGACACAGTTACAGCTTTCCCTCTGCCCTATCTCCCTAGCAGTGTGCTCACTCATAACCATTTCAGGATTAACTGCCTTGCACTGAAGAAGCCTGTTAAATACAGAATTTTTTTACCTCCAACCAGGTCTCTGAATATGTTAGCTTGGTAAGACATTTTGAATGATATAATGGCATTTCAGGCTAAATGTTGGGGCTTTAGATGGGGTTTTTTGTTGCTATTTTCAGAGTCATTTCTGATAACTCGGTTCACAGTACAGTAATAACATGGTTTTATGGATTTGAACTGATGTATCAAAGAGATTTGCTACCAGTTTGTGGATAATTTCCTGTTACTGGGTAATTCTGAACCTTGTAATGGACAAACTGTAACTTACAGGGTGTTATTTCACTGATGTTTGAAGTATTGTGTTCCTTTGTGGGAACAAAAGATTTAATTTAAAGACAGGCAACTAATCTTTCACAAACCAAAGCTAAATTATAATTTTTTTCCCCTCATGGCTCCTAGGTTTAAGAGAGTCAGGAATATACAGAATATAGATCTATGCACTCTGCATAGATTTTTCTTTCTAAAAATTAGCAGGGAAATATTAAGAACAACATATGACCAGGCAAAAACTGGTTTAAATTCTCTAAATTAAAATCTAATCATAGCCAAGTCTAGGTCACGAAGAATTTGGATCAATAAATGAACCGGGTAATGGCAATGTCTTAAATAATCAAATTCTGAAATTATCAAATAAATGCATCAGCTAATCAAATCAAATTGCAAGGTTAACACAGACAGAATTGCTTTCCATCAGTCCTCCACCCAGAGATTGATAATGATGCCTCTTTTCCTTTGGTCTGAAGCTGCACCTCAATTCTGCCCTAGGACAGTGGTCTTGGTGCAGCTGTAGAAGGATGTGACATTTCAACTTGAAACCCTTGAACACATTTTAAGACAGTGCAGAAAGCTTCTTTCTTGTACAACCTTGCTGTGACACGAACCACTATTGTGCTGCTGCTCCTCCATATGATTTTGCATATAAAAACTCCAAATGTTTTACAAAAGTCATTGTTAGAACAGGTTGGTAACACCCAGTGCTAGCTCTGAATAACCCCTCTTCACCTGATTCTGGGTTCAAAAAGTCCTATCCAGTTCTCTCTCTCCCAGTTTACATACAGGGAACTACTAACAGAATTATTTCCCACCATTTCAACCATACCCACACTCCACATAGTCTGTAGTGTAACAAAGAAGGAAGTTTCCCTCCTTCATAGTTAAAGGAAGACAAGATGAGGCTGATTTTGGGGTGGGTTTTTTTTGTTTCTTTCATTCTTTTTTGCTTTATCTTGGAAGCTTTGATGCAGATGACTGCAATTCCTGACACCAAACAGTGCAGGAGCTTGGTAAGAAAGCAAAAACTAATAATAAAATGAGATTACTCTTCTCTAAAGGGAGAAATGTCCAAATGGCATGATCTGTCTGGGGGCTTCCCATCAAGACAAAAAAATTACCTCTAGACAGCAGTTCCTTGCATGTCTGCCAGTCATGGATTTGTGACAGAACTGAATCCTCTCTGGATGGCCTAGGAAGGATGAATCCCAATGTTTCAGGACTGAGTTGTGCTGACACTGCCAAGGACATGTCTTCACTTTCTGGCTACTCAAAAGTGGAGATATTTTTCTATTCTACAGGACTGGTGGATGATGAGATAGAGCCACTCTTCCTAACAATGATATTGTTTCTTTTAAAAATAAAAATAAATTCAAGTTGTCAGGCCTGGGATGGACTTCCAGTTACTCAGGGATTCAATGGTGCAACCAGCAGCAGTGAATGTGACAAAACCATTGCTCAGCTGGGGGGAAGAGGTGACAATATCCAGTATGCTCCTGAACTCCTTTCTTTGGGGTGATTTTAGCTTCATTTCCTCTTGGACCCCAGAATCTTCATTGCTCTAACTCACAGCTGAACCATTGCTTCCAAACCAAACTCATGCACACTGCCAACAGAGGTCTGAAAATAAACACCCAAAAAAACCCCAACAACCCCATGTGATTGTTCACAAACCTCCTAAACACTGAGAAAACGTAGAGAAAGTCTGGTCTGAGCTATGCAGGATTAAATTTTCCCTTCAGGTTTTTCAGTGTGTCATTTCATTTTATGAAAATTAAAGTTTACCCAGATGTATTTGGATAGAAATTATTCCAATTCGGTTGCAAGTAAATTGGAATAACAGCTAATAAAATGAAATCTTTCCTGTTTATTTCAAGTAGACTAACACTTTCTATGGGCTAAGGTAGCTTCCTGAGTTGGCTACACATTTCTTCTTTACCCTGATACTTACACTTTTAATGGCAACAGCTACTGACCAAAGTTTCCTTTTTTTTTTTTTTTTTTTTAGTAAAAAGCAGGGCACTGAAGCTGAAATATGATATTTCTGGTTACATGCTATATTATATTTTCACACAATCATATATATCATATATATATTGTAACTAAATAGCCAGCAACTCGATAGTGCTAGGCACGTTACATTTTAATACTTGAAATTTTGGACAGTGGCAGAAAATACTCTCTTAAACTTCTACATTAGATATTTTTGTGTTTGTCACAGCACCATTTTTTCCAGAAACATCTCATGCTGGGAATAACCTTATTTCCAAGTCTTCTATTTAAACTGTTTCCATCATCTGGACACAGATTTACTTTGTGAGGGAGAGAGAGGCCTGTGGTTGGGTAGGAGAGCATGGGGCACTCATTACATGATGTTTTTGGATCATGCCTCTAAGAAAACTTACGATCTCTATTCCCAGAAAGGACTTTTACAACATTATGTTAGTTTTCTGAAGTTTGATGCTGCTGTAGTATCTGTAACACAGGTTTCTAGTGTTTACTGCTATGGGATGAGCAAACTCCTATCAAGCTTTCCTTCCTCAGCCTGGTCACAATTTTATTGAACTTAAAACACTTAAAAGAAAAAAAAAAGTCTATCCTCATGAAGAAGTAAACAGTTAACACCCTTGTCATCCATTCAGTGCTTTCTGCTAATTTCCAAATTAGCCCATTTCTCAGGTTTTGTGAAAAATTATTAAAAGATCACTTAAGATTTTCTTTAATCAGTTGCATCAAAGCCCTCCTGGGCTGTCTCAGCTTCTTTATGGAATTCTGATTATGGTAACTAAGAATGAACACCCTTAAATACTCCAGTGCGCACTTCATTGCCTTTTCCTCCTATTAAGATTTGTCTGCTCCTTCAGCTGCTTTCATATAAACTCTGTTTTTGCAACATTGCTGTCAAAAATTTCATTAAAAAAAAAAAAAAGGAAAAATTTAAAAATCAAGAGCTCTAAACAACCTGAACCCAAGAGTCCTTACAAACTGGCTGTAACAGTCATTTTAGAAAGTCTCAAAATGCTGGAAGTATCTCAGTATGAAAAGTAAGCAAGAAAGCATTTTCTTAATATTTAAAGAGGGCAAAAGGGGAATCAAATGATATGCTGGATTTTTATTACAAGTTTGAGCAAAATAATGGAAAAATTGCATTAAGTTTGAGTAAATACCAACAGGAAGAGCATTAAAGAGACAATGTTTCATGGAATAAAAGGCTGTCTTAAGCCCACCTTATTCTGTAGGGACTATAATAACAGTGTCCTCATGAATCCCTACAGCTCATGAACTCTTTTCAGTCTTCTAACACTCAAGTTGCAACAAACCCACCAATTTCAAACTACATCTGCTGCTGGTGATTTTCTAATGACAAGGCCATACTCTACCAGCTTTCCCAAACGTGGCAGAAAACTGCTTCTGAGATCCTTTTTGCTAAATCTGTACGAAAAGGCAGCCTTCCTTCCTTCCTTCCTTCCTTCCTTCCTTCCTTCCTTCCTTCCTTCCTTCCTTCCTTCCTTCCTTCCTTCCTTCCTTCCTTCCTTCCTTCCTTCCTTCCTTCCTTCCTTCCTTCCTTCCTTCCTTCCTTCCTTCCTTCCTTCCCAGATTTTTCTTTTTAATGGCATTCATTAGTTTATTTGTTGGTACTGAATTTTTTACAATCCACTGGGTGGTATGAATATAAAAGAACATGATGGGTCTCTGGAGAATACACCAGGAAGCTTTCAGGCAGCAAGCTCTTGGGTTCCACAGGGATATTCAGCTGCTTTGCAAGTTAGAGAAAATAATAATAATAATCTAATGTATTTTGACTGGGACCTTCTAGGTCTGTTCATTGAGAGCAGGTTTCAACCTTTGCATTTTCTGTTTCTTTTGTAAGATTTTTTGGTACCATATTTGCAACAATGTGATGTGTTCAGTGGCATTTCTGAACTCTTGTTTACACACTGTGTGTTTGGTACAGGTTAATAATAGGTGTGCCATCAATCCTAATACCAGGGAAATACAGCTCATATCAACCTTGCAAACCCCTAGCTTTCCTCCTAGTGCCCAGTCTATTTTTCACAGTAACTTGCTTTATCCTCTTATTTAGACCACAACTATTTTCACTTTTAATTTAGCTTTCCAGTTAACAGACGAGATTTATGCAGTTGCATCAGAGCTTGTGGTCTTCTGGTTTTCCTTTGTCAGAAAGAGACATCTTTCTCAAATTATATTTTCATATGAGACTATAAGTACTGGAGTTTTTTTGCTAAACTTCACCTAGCAGTTTGCCTACCACCAGCCCCTTGGCAGCAGCTATAGTGGAGCAGCATGGAAGATTCCATCCTCTATAATTTCTCTTCCATACTGCCAGGAAAATATGGAAGTATTGCCACAAATCTCCTCTCAGTGTCTGCCAAATTCCTTTCCAGAATGAGAGATTCCAATTGCTCTATGCCAAAATTTAGTTTTCATAGGCATAAGTTGTGAAAAGGTGGGATGCACAAGAGATTGAGCTATTTCTTACCATAAATTGTCCCGTAAAAACATAAAAGTGGGATTTATGACTTCAGCTACCTAGTACTTAGGTGTTAAATCTAAGCTAGTTAATAGGGAGATAAAAGCTTTACAGGAAGAGCCTGGAAAACCAGCTTAAACTGCTCACTGGCTAAATGGCTTGAGTTGGCCAAAAGAAATCATGGCTGTAAGTGCCACACAGGGAATTGGTTTGTCACACATTTACTTTGCACTTCTTAAAAATGTGCTAGAAAACTCTCACGTGACAATAGGAGACTGCTATCTGGATCAGCTCAGCTAGGTTAGAGAAAAGTACAAGATTAAAAACTGATTTTTCTGTTGGTATCCCTTGTATTCTTCATGACCAAACTCCTGTATTTAACCTCCCCAGTACTCTGTGTTACCTGGGGTTTGTTCTGTAGGAGCCAAGGCTGCTTTGGTGTCTTCTGTAAGGAAGCTCTTAAGGGTCCCATTCTATTCTTTTCCTCCATGACATCCATTTCCCACAGTAAATACCAGGATATGGAAAAGGGAGAAGTCCTTTATATTATGCTGTGGAGAACTTCAGCATCAAGTAGTGACTTTGAAGAAAAATCCAGAAGATGAAAGATGCAGATGAAGAACCAGAGCCTGTCCAGCAGCCACATGGCATAAAAAAAATGGTTTCCAAGGAAATGGATGTCTAGGAAGCAAGCTGAAGTTTAAAAAAATATTTTTACACGCAACCCAGGGAAATGTAGGGCTTTTATCATCACTGGCACAGACTCCAGTGAAGAACGAGCAAACCTAGAAGAAAAAGAGCTCACATGATGTCCATTGAACTAAGACTACATAGATCACTAGGTTAACTGCAGTGAAAAATGTTTCCAGTAAATCTGCACTAGTATCTAATCATCTGGTGTCCAGGAAAATCCTTCTTTAGGAATGAAGAGAAGTGGATGGGAATTACATTGAGGAAGGAGAGACAAAGCAGGATGATGAGAGCCAGATAAGACAATTAACAAAGAGAAATTAAGGTGCAAATGTTAAGAACATGAGCAGAAACTGAAAACTAGAATATAGACCCCCTAGATCAGACATCTCTTGATTTCCAAAGGAATCCCGCAAGGTAGGCTATGACTATCCAAAATATGTGAATTGAGAAGAGCAATGGAAAGAAAGAATGAAAGAGGAGAGAGAGAAGGTGTTTGAAGTTTACTAACAACAATAATTTCCCAATCTTCTGCATGTGTATATATATATATATATATATAAACACCTATGTGTATTTAATTAAAGATTCAAATGGAACAATGTAAGACACCAAAATAATATAATAAAGCAAGAGAACAGTTCACAATCTCTTTAAATCCCAACTCAACAGACTTGGAGAAGTCAGAATGGATTTTTTTACTTTTGATGGCAGAAACTCTCTGTTAGCACCATGGGCTGCTACTCCAGACCCTCTCCAGAAGCAAACAAGTTCACATGACTTACAATTAAGAAATTGGAGACTATTTTGCACAGCTGACAAGAAAAGCACCACAAATAATTTACAGACCATGCCAGGTTAGTCCTAAATACCACAGATGTTACTTCAAAGGTGAATTAGAGAAAGACACTCCAAAATAAACAGGTAACCAGAGAAACAAGAAACCAATGACCAGAAGGTGAAAAGAGCCATGAGGATGAGGGGAAGTTGGTTGGTTTGTGCCATTACAAAATGCCCTTGTAGGAGTAGAAAGCAGAGATCATGGGTCCAAAGTCTCAAGGATTGATGCCAAATGAACATGGTAGAAAGGAGATGGGCTCAAGAGAGTTGGAAAAAAGGGAAGTGCCAGGGTACACAACCTGCCTGAGCCATCCTGCCATGGCCTGTGGGTGGACCCAGAGTACACTGTGTGCCAGTGAGGAGTCCTGAACACACCTCCAAAAAAAAATGCTGCGGCAAGCAGTGGCAAAAGGCAGCAATCTGGGAACACCAAGTTACAATGTGACCTCAGACTCCAAAGAGCAGTGCAGACATGGATCAGACCACCAGCACAGGTTTAGGAAGGGCAGTCCTGTCTGACCAACATGATCTCCTTTTATGAGATAAGGAGAAGGCTGTGGATGGAGCCTACCTGGACTTCAGCAAGGCCTTTGACACCATCTCCCACAGCATTCTCCTGAAGAAGCTGTCAGCCCACAGCTTGGACAGGGACACTCTGTCTGGGTTAGGAACTGGCTGGAGGGCCGGGCCCAGAGAGTGGTGCTGAACGGGGCCTGCATCAAAATGGTGGACAGTCACTAGTGGTGTCCCCCAGGGACCAGTGTTGGGCCCAGTTCTGTTTAATATCTTTAGTGATGATTTAGATGAGGGGATTGAGTCCATCATCAGCAAATTTGCAATGACACTAAGCTGGGGGGAGTGTCGATCATCTGGAAGACAGGAGGGCTCTGCAGAGGGACCTGGACAGCCTGAAGAGTTGGGCTGATTCCAACGGGATGAGGTTCAACACAACAACCCCATGGGGAGCTCCAGGCTGGGCACAGAGTGGCTGAAAGGGACCTGGGAGTCTGGATTGACAGGAAGCTGAACATGAGCCAGCAGTGTGCCCAGGTAGCCAAGAAGGCCAATGGCATCCTGGCCTGGATCAGGAACAGTGTGGCCAGCAGGTCCAGGGAAGGGATTCTGCCCCTGTACTCAAGTGCTGGTGAGGCCACAGCTTGAGTCCTGTGTCCAGTTCTGGGCCTCTCAGTTCAGGAAGGAGATTGAGGTCCTGGAGCAGGTCCAAAGGAGGCAACTGGGCTGGTGAAGAGACTTGAGCACAGATCCTATGAGGAGAGGCTGAGGGAGCTGGGGATGTTCAGGCTGGAGAAGAGGAGGCTCAGGGGAGACCTCATCACTCTCTACAACTCCCTGAAAGGAGGCTTGGAGCCGGGGGGGTTGAGAGTTCCCAGGCAACTCTCAGCAAGACAGAGGCCACAGTCTCAAGTTGTGCCAGGGGAGGTTTAGGTTGGAGATTAGAAAGAATTTCTTTACGAGAGGGTGATCAAGACACTGGAATGGGCTGCCCAGGGAAGTAGTGGATTCTCTGTCCCTGGAGATATTTCAAAAGAGGACTGGACTGTGGCACTCAGTGCCATGGGCTGGGAACCGCAGCGGGAGTGGATTCAAGGGTTGGACTTGATGATCTCTGAGGTCCCTTCCAACTCAGCCAATTCTATGATTCTATATTTCTTACTGGACCCACAGACACTGGTTGCATCCTTCCTACTCAGCCAACCAGGAGCTCCTGCTCCCTGCGTGCAAGAGATAGGAAGGCACAGGAGAAAGGGAAGAGGCAGGATGGGGTGGAATTGGGGGAGATTGGGAATGGCTGTGCACCATAGACAAAAGAGTCAGAAAGGCTCTAGGAGCCAGATAATCCAGTTTGACTTAATGAAACTGATAAATGTCAGCACACAGCTCTGTCAAAAAAGGGGAGATGGAGGGAGTCAGAGAAAGGGAAACTGATTACTGTGCTTCAGCCAGGATTCACAGAACATGTTACTTCCTAATAACCCCAGCATTTGGTTGCACCTAGAAACCCAACACCAGCAATTATACCTACAGAGTCTCCTCTCTGTTCCCAGATGAAACCATACTCTGAAAGCTGACTCAGTGTCCCCAAAGACTGAGCTGGCATGAGGAATATCAATCACATCACCACAGAAACACCAGGGTACTTTAAATATATTCATTGGTGCTGTGCTATCTCAGGAGCAGATAAGGACACATAATGGAAACACAATACAAATGCACACCTGTAAAGAACTCTTCTGTTTCCTCCACCAGTTGAAAACCGAATGCTGGCAGAAACCTTTTATCAGTAACCAAACATTCAATGTAAAAAAAAAAAAATCTACTTTTTTTTAGAGCAACACTTGTACATTTCTCCTGACTTTGACTTACAGATTTCCCTATTTCATCAAAGAAAGGGCCAACGAAAAAAAAAATAAAATCTGTGCACTGGATCTGTTTCAAGGAACTAGAACATACTGGTTTATATCTCATTATGTCTTAATAAGGGAGATAAAATAGGTCAAAGAAGAACTAAGGCAGCAAGACTAAGTAGCCTTCCTCAAATCATACAGAAATACAGAAATCATTGTGGCAGTACTGGAAATCACCCTCATGAAGTCTGATTCCCCTTGCAATATTGTAAGAGATAGATAATACAACCTTCAGTTCACTTGCCTAACTTAAATTTGTCACATTGAAAGAAAAAAAAAAGAAAAAGAAATTTGTTCTCTACATTTACTTTAAGAAATATTTTAGTACAAATGAAAGAATGACAAATGTCTCCAGTGCTGCCAGTGCTTATAATTCCATTCTGAATTTGGTTCTTTGCAGTGTTTTTCTTAAACATGTAGTTTCTGGAGCCATATAATGACACAAAAATTACAGCAACAAAAATTGCTTAATAGTTACCCAGGATAGCAAACATCAACTGGAAAGACTCAGAAACCAGATGGCTCATAAATATGTTTGGTTTAATTTGATGGTTTTTAACCCTATCCTGTGATGTGAAACCTGAGCTTGGAGAGTTTAGGCAGGACAAAAAAGGTGTTTGCTGTACATTTATATATGGCCAACCTCAGAAAAACCAGGCAAAGGTACTGCCACTTCTCACCAGCTTTATTTCTTGCTTCTTTGTTCTTTATCTCTTGCTTCTTTGGGACACCAAGAATACAAGGACATGCTTAGCAATATTCCTAAATGTAGCTGATCTTTTTTAGAAAATTCACAGAACTTCTGTGTATATTGGAGCTTATAAACCTCTCTATGTATAAATCTAAGCCTTGTCCAAAACTATTTTACTGTCTATCTTTTGTAAACCAGAGATCTTCACCTTCAAAACAGATCCCTAATTGTTTCACAGCACATCCTATGGCAAAAGCCTCTGCATGGTATGGGTAAAAGCTGAAAACAGATTATTTTGGCTGAAGGGCTAAGGAAATCTGAAGGCCACAGAACAACACTGTGTATCTCTTACTCATCACTACCGTAGCATCAATACTAGCATGCAGAATACTGGTCTGAATTTTGTGTCTGTGAAAAATAAGGGTTTAAAATTGTAGTTTATTGTTTTGTTGAGTGTATCTTTCAATTTAATAATGTTTGTTTGGTCAGTCTGTCGAGGTAGCATGTTATATCCTGTTTTGGGCTGTATGTTTAAGCGTACTTGTAAGGAAGAAAAGCCAGACAAACAGGAGGGGCCAAGCGCAGGGGCCCGCAAAACAGGGACATAAGGTGACCGTTCCCCTCAGCAACAGAGCGAAGCCCGCGAAGCAAGAACCAGTGCTGGGGGAGCCCGCGGGATGGGAACCAATGATAAACTGATAAGAGATTGAGGGAAGGGGTTATGAAAAGTATAAAAGAACCAGTTTTACTTTATCGAATTTGCAAGCTGGTGGTGGGGCTACGGCTCCCCAGCCGCCCAGCGTGCTGTAGCACGCTGCTTTACTTATATCTCTCTTAATAAAAAGTTTTAAACATAGAGTCAGCGTTTTTGACAGTGTCCCCTAAAACTGTTAAAAGTTTTGGTAACTGGATGCCAAAAGTTAACAAGGTCCAAAAAGATAAGCAACTGTCATAAACGGAACTAGGTAGCTAAACCCAGTGTTTAACAAGGTTGTGTTTCCATACTGGTATAAATCCATACCTGGGTTTGCCAGCTCACTGAAATCTACCTGATAAATTTCAAGTCCAGTACTTGCTTTCTTGAAAAAGAAACAGATTTTTTTTTCTTGGCCCTTTTTTAAATGAAATATGGGAAATCTGTAAGTCAAAGTCAGGGGAAATGTAAAGCAGATACCACAGAGCTACATAGCCTAAATAACCCTGAAGTTTGTTTTCAGAATACCCTGATTTCAATGACTGGGTGGCAAGATCCAGAACTCCCTCGTGAAGCTTAAGAATTTCCTAAAACACTTTCCCCCCAGCTCCCCATTTCTTGTCCTTGCCCAGCAATCACTCCCTCCTCAACAGCACCTACACGAGTTCTATAGGGTCACACTGCAACTGGATCTTTGGAATGATTAACAAGAAGAAAAAAAGCCAGCCTTTAACCTAGATAATTTCAAAGCATCCCTACAGTTTGACAGACACAGCTAAAATGAGACCTTGGTAGGTAGGAGAGATTAAGGTGGGTATGAACCCTGGAGAGCTGAGCAAGCATTGCCTGAACACTGATTTTCTTTCTAGAGCCCTAAGAAATCCAGCAGAAGAATCAGCACTTCTACATTTGAAATTTACTTGACATAAGGCACCCTTCCCCATTCTCAGTGGAAGAATGTCCCTAACATTGCTAATTAACTGCTGCTTCTCATCAGTCTTCCTAATTGCAGCCACAAAGGAGTTTCTGTCAGTAATGAAATAACTTCTCTAGCTTACTCTACATGTACCCTGGTAATTAAAAATTATAAAGATTTACCAGAGCTGATAGACTGTACAGACACATGCCACATGAAGTCCAAGTAAAACTGAAATCTATATATTATATATTTAAAATATTATCACAATCAATCCTGCGCAACCCCTGAGTAGTGCAGAGTTTTAGATAACTGCATCCACAAAGAAAAGTGAGGATGACAGCTTGTTTAAAGCAAAGATTTTTTCCTATATATTTTCAGCTCCTAATAGAAGTGGAAAATATATTCTACATCAGGAAAAAAATCTGTTTTGCTTATAATTAATTCACAAGGTTATTTTTTGCAGATTTTACAGATTTCTTCTTCCAGAAATTTTGCAGGTTTCTTCTCAACGATTGCTTGAGACTGACACGCTAGTTGTCAAACTTTGGAAAGTTTAAATTCTCCTAAAACTGGATAGATCTTGAAGGGCCAGGAGGCAGGCTGGACTTCAGGAAAGTTAAAAAAAAAATAATTAGATAAAATACGGTGAGAGTAAGTGTTCTGCCCTGACTTTGCTGTAAGGGCTTACAAAATTGATGCAGTTCTGTTCCTCATTAAAATCTAGGCTGAACTGTTAGCATGCATGGGGTTAAAGAAAGCATCTTCCAGAGGTTTAAAATACAATTTGGGCTCCTGTAGTGACTGCAAACACAAAAAAATTGCTCCTGTTGTGCATTCCATGCTTTAAAAGTCTTACTCATATAAAGAGATCTGAATTCCAGCACAATACACAACAGAATGCCATAGGACAAACTTTAAAAAAACTGCTAAAGACCAAGGAAATTTCAGTCATGCTTTTCTACAATTCTATTTCCTACAGTCAAAGTAGCAAATATGTGTTAATCACTCAGAGGTCAGTAAGAAAAATAAATTGCAGATACTTGGAAAAGTAAAACTGCAGCTAAACAACAGAAGCAAGCAGAAAATTTAAAAAAAATAAAGTGATATCTAAGGTATTAGAAGTGTGTAAGTCTAATAACCCGTGGTCCTTACATTGGCTAAAATATTAGTCAAGATTCTGAGCTCTGCAAAAGTGCCAGGTGAATTTTCTTTTTTTTTGGTTAATTCAAACCACATTGGCTGGGTCCATGGTCTCCACTGGAAAAGATTTGCTCCATTTTGCTCCCCAGCCCTGGCCACTTCCCACCTTCTGTGTTTATCCCAACATTTTCCTCTTGCTTCCTCAAGACCAGGGCAGCAGAGCAGAGGTTGGGAGAGGCAGAGCCACAATGGGAAGTTCCTGGAAATTTAGAATTCACCTTCAGAACATGGAAAAAATTCTTGTTCACAGTCACAGAGCCACTCAGAGCAGCTCTGTATTGCTGGGTGGAATCAGGTGCTTGTGAGGGACTGATGGGGACGCTTGGTTTGAGGTTCCTCCCATGCCAGCAGCCCCTCTGGTTTGGGAAGCCAAGATTCCAGTGAACTGGGACTCTGAACCAGTAACCTCTTGGGTTCAGTTCTCACTGAGGTTTTAATATGAGTGCTGTGGTTTGGTTGGTTCTGATTCGAGGCAGGCAAAATGTTCCAATTTGGGTTTCATTTGGCTCCTGGACACCACAAAAACTCTTCACCATGGCAATGCAGGAACGCTTCTCACCTCTGGCACTTCATTCTCTGCACCATTACAAGGTCTCCATGGCACTTCACAGAGTGGCTCTCAATCAATTATTTTATCACTCCTATGTTTTTGATATATAAATATGCTATATATGCTATATGTTTGATATATAAAGATAGATGCAAGGGGTGGGTGCTTTAACCCCAGAAATTTTTACATTTTATTCCTTCAAACACATGCTGTGCTACAGAGTGGGGGAAAAACCAATCAAACAAAAAAAAAAAACCACCAAGCAAGTAACTGAAATGCATGGATAAATGTATCATATTTAGTTGATAGGCTAAAGGGTGGAAGACAAGGTTGTACAGAATTGCATCAAGTTTCATGTGTTTTCCAGTCAGCTATCTGTTAAGGAGCACATACAGACAACCAACCTGAAATTCTCAAAAAAAAAAAAAAAAAAAAAAAAAAGAAGACAAAACCTGGCTTGTGGATCAACATTTTACTGACATTCCGAGTTTGTTATTTCTTCAGTACATCCAGCAGAGTTGCATTTTCTAGGTAAGGAAGACTGAGAGGTGAGTTCTGTTTCTTTTTATGTCATTTTTCTTTGTTCTCCTTACGTGGGCCCTGTTGTGCTGGTATCACAGACACTGGAAGAACCTGCAGTGTGGAGTTACAGCACCTTGAAAGTGCACACCTGAGGAAGGCAAAAAATGCTCCAGTGACCCCCAGCCACTTGCCTGGGAGTCCTTTAGAGGTCTGGGAAGGTCTGGATGCTACATTTGTTCATCTGTAAAGGTCCCACAGCCTGAGCTGCCCTCTGGCACATCTGCCATAAACAGACACCTGACATTCCCCAGGCATGGTCCCTCCAAGCCCTGATAGTACTAAACCAGGCACAATCTGAACCCAGGGCTCTGCATGTCCCTCCTGGGCACATATCACCCAGCAATATCCTCTGTCACCCCCCCAACAAGACATCTCAGTTTTCCTGGTTCTCTCAGAGCACCTCTGTGAAAAATAACGGTTCAAAATTGTAGTTTATTGTTTTTTTGAGTGTATCTTTCAATTTAATAATGTTTGCTTGGGCTGCCTGTTGAGGTAGCATGTTATATCCTGTTATTTTAAAGCGTATGTTTAATCGTACTTTAAAGGAAGAAAAGTCAGAAAAACAGGAGGAGGGGCCAAGCGCGGGAGCCTGCGAAACAGGACGTCACGTGACCATTCCCCTCAGCAGCAGCGCGAAGCCCGCGAAGCTTGTTTAAAGCAAAGTTTTTTTCCTATATATTTTCAGCTCCTAATAGAAGTGCAAAATATATTCTACACCAGGAAAAAATCCATTTTGCTTACAATTAATTCACAAGGTTATTTTTTGCAAGTTATACAGATTTCTTCTTACAGAAATTTTGCAGATTTCTTCTCAAGGATTGCTTGAGACTGACACGCTAGTTGTGTCAGTTATTTTCGCGGGGGAGCCTGCGAAATGAAAACCAATGATAAACTGATAAGAGACTAAGGGGAAGGGGCTTATGAGAAGTATAAAAGGACTGGTTTTACCTTATTGAACTTGAAAGCCGGTGGTTAAGCTGTGCCTCCCTGGCCGCCCAGCGCGCTGCAGCGCGCTGCTTTACTTATATCTGTCTCAATAAAAAGTTTTACTGTTGAAACATCGAGTCAGTGTTTTAACAATCTCTGTCAGCCCAGTTCCAAGTCACCTCCACTCCCCAGGTTTTCAGGCTGCAATCCTCCCTGCCACGGGTTCCACCCTTGTGGATAACAAGATTCCATCCTGATGAGAACAAGCCTCAAAGCACCGGGTTTTTTTACACACCAGGAGGGGAGAGAAGCAGGGGAGCAATTATAAATGGAATGGGAGAAAGAGGAATTGTAAGAGGAAGGACTGATGCTGAGAGACAGGAAAAGAGTATAACCCTGATCCAATTAATTAGCATAATTAATGTCATTATTTTCCTCCTCTGATTTAAGCATTCAATACAGAAACCATGGTTGCTTGCAAGAGTCTCACATAAAAGTCTCCAGATATAGAAGGGAAGATGCTGCTCAGCTCTAACTCTATTCGCACAGAGCTCCATCAATTTGCATTAACTAAGAACTCCCTGGATTCTTTCCTCTCCATTTATTTCTGTAAAGAGCTCACCTGCCTCTTCTCCCAGCAGCTGCTTTGTGCTTCTGCTCTTACTAAAGGTTTGCAAAGAGTTCAGGTTATCTTTGTTTTCTTTATTTCTGAGGAATTCAATCTAATATCAAGCTACAAATATTGTGGATATGTGCAGTAGTGAATAGCAGCCTGAGAACCACATGCATGCAAAAATCCAGATACTCACAGGTATGTGGTATTCAAGATAACTGAGCTTTAATACAGGATTTTCCAAGTTACTGGCAAGCCCAAAGTAAAAACCAACAAGCAAAAAAAACCCCTGACTGTCACAGGTCAACCTGAAAGTTTGTCAGAAGTTTTATAAAATTGCAAAGACCTGCACATTTCAGAGAGTGTGGAACTATAACATTCCATGTCAAAATGAATGAAATATTTGATACTAAATCATAAAAAGATTTTTTTAACAAAATGCATCTCTAAGCAAAAGCTTTAATAAAAAAAAAAAGAAAACATCTAGATTCATCTGATTGGAGCAATAGTAATTAACTGGTGCACACACAAAACAAATCTCCACATATACCAGCTAAAAACCCAGGCCATTTTGTAAAGCATTTTAGTGTCACTACATCAGTGTTTTAAAGAAATTAATTGAAGATGACAATATCTCTCCATTCCAGTCACAGACATCACAGGTGCAGTGGGGGGAAGGGAGAGCAAAGCTTTTTAAACTTTGCTGGAGTGAAGCATCCTTTCCTCCAGCTTTGATCCTGATGTACTGGTTAGAAACTGTGTAACAGTGACAGAAAGATGGATTTCTCCTATGGCTGATTACATTGTCTTCAGCTCTAAAGTAACAGTAAACACAGCTCACTCCCTGATTTCTTCCTATACCTTCATCCTCCCTCTCGCTGTAGTTTACAAACCCCATGAGCTCCCTTACTGTGAGATTCCATGATTCTGTCTTATCCTTTTCTACTCTATCTCAGCTTTGTAGTGTCTGTAACTTAAAAAGAACTCTCTTCTGTTATTTCAAGGCATCCACCCAATATTTAGCTTTTAGTGACAGCCACAGTGCCTTGAATTGCATAAACTGAGCACAGTATCTGTGAACACACTGTCACTTGCACAGCAAAGGAGACCATGAACCTAATTCCTAAGACAAATTTCAGGGAGCTCTTGGTGTTTTTCTGGTTGGAACAAATATGATGTGATCCTGTGATTTAGGTGAAAATACTGAAGCCACTGCTGTAGCTCTGTGCTACATTAATTGAGCAGAGAGAGGCACAACAAGAAGAAAATTAGAGAGCAGCTCTTCAGTGAAGAAGCAAAAGAGAACATAGGACCCCATCCCTTCTGCTCTTGGCATTCTTTCCTCTAGACAGACAAAGGAAAGATTTGCCTACACAAGAGAGGCATTGGCTTATTTTAAGTCAGTTTACAACAAAATGAAATACTCCTATATAGCATCTTCATGGGTGTACCGAGTAAACTTAACCCAGTTTATACTCCCACTGTAAACCAGACCAGCTCAATTCTGAGGCAGGCAAGCCCAGGGAGAGGAAGAAAACATTCTGGGCTTTTGAAAATTGTTAGAAAACTGAAAAATGCAAGTAAGAGGTAGAATCCATGAATAGGGCACTGCCATGCTGATATAACATTCCACCAAAACCAAAAAAACCAACAACTACAAAAAAACCCCACAAAAAAAACCCCCACAAAAACCACAACAACCAGAAAACCCCCATCCCCCCCAAAAAAAACCCAAAACAAAAAAAACACCCAAAACCAAACCAAAACAAAAAACCAAAACAAATCACACAAAACAACACAAAAACCAAAAAAACCAACCAAGCAAACAAAAAATAACAAACCAAAGGCTGGCTGGTTTAGTCCTAAACCTGCCATCAACCTCCCTGTGTCTCTTTGCCTCAGAAAGTACTCACAGAAACCCCAAACCATAACTATTCCTCAGACTGAAATAAAACATAAGATGTGCTATTTTGTGGCAGCTCTACTCCAAGTATTAGAAAGGGCTGTAAAGACTTGACAATATGCCTCTACTAATATTATCTCAAGAACTGTGGTTATTATACTCAATAGCTCAACTCTGAGCAATGACAGAAACATGAGTGCACTTTTGGAAAGGTGTTAGAGGTTTACTGGGGATGTGTTTTGGGCTGTAATTTTGCAGAGAGTTTGCTTTCCACACCCAGAGTACAACATCCAGCCAAACACAACCCAGTTTTTCATAGAGAAGAGGTCTGGCCTCCACCCTTCACCAAGATCAAGTCATCAAAGCAATGCTGGTACTTGAAATAAAAGAAAATTTTCTCACACATTCATCTGGTGACCGTTTTCACCTTTTTCTGAGCCATCTCTTGAGACCTTAATGTGCAACCTCAGCCTCTGAATGACTGTGAAATTGCTTTCACACTGAACAATGCACATTTTTGCACAGAGTTCTTTCCTGGTATTGTTGTTGTTTGTTTTGCAGTTCTTTTTCTGAGTTTTTTCTCTGCTGCTTTTCTCTACAAGTTTCTGAGTTTTCTCAGAGAGTCTTAATTTTTGCACCAAAAGGAGTTTTGACCTCTTCCAGTGTTTTGGCATGTGAAAAATTTTCAAATGGAAATTGTCCTTTTAGGATATAGCTCACTAGAAATGCACATGGCAGCCAGTAAAACAAAATAGAAAAAAGTGGGCCTGTAAAATCCAATGATGACCAAATCCAAAATGACCAAGACCCAGGGCTTTCCAAATAAAGAAGGAAATGTAAAGCCACTCTGAGACCATGCTCCAGGAAAACTTCCTCAGTGGAAACACAAGTGGTTTTTAAAATAATTGACTGCAGAGTCTGGGATCTGGCCATAAAAACCCAGTGAGACAAACCCCTATGTGAAGACTGTAACAGGAGCTACACAGTTAAATGCTCATGCGTCCAACTCTCTCCCTGGGTGACTGAGATTATTTTTGGCAGAAGATTGGACAGATTGTAAAATGTACATTTGTTTTCATTTAGCTCTTTACTTGCTTTCTCTGAAACACACCTTTTTAATCTCTATCCTAGTACAGTCATGCTTCAAAATTACATACTTGGAGATGAAGCAAATATGACTATTCCTTACCCTAACCTTACTTGCACATTGAAAAATCACTACACCAAGAACACTGGGATGTTAGCAGCTCCTGATGAGACCTCATGCCATGAGAACTGAGGCTGTGGGGACACAAAGCTCTGCTTGAATGGGGCACACACTTGCTCTTGGGACCTTTTGACCCTCCTCCCAATGGGAATAACAGGTCAGAAAAAGCCTGACATTAAAAAAAACTCTGTGCTATGCCTTGACATTCAATTATAATAGAACTAAATGATGAAACCTGCCTAAAAACTGATGTCCCAGCATGCCTTCATAGAAAAGAATGACCTATATACAGGTTCAACATTTACCTGGAAATAGAGAATTTCATGGCACTAACAAGAGCAAACTGTAGCCCCAACATCCAGTTTGCCTTCCCTCCTTCCCTGCTGGGAAGTACTATGACTTGTGAGAAACACAGAAGTGTTTCCTGATCCTTGTCTAAGTGTCAGGATGGTGTCCCTGTCCCTGCACTGAGGTACTAATTAATTCCCTTCTCTCTGAGAAGTTCAGCATCTTCTGGTAAAGGTTTTTCCTCAGTTTTCATAACACGTTTGCTTGCCACGTACACCTTCTCCTGGCATCATTCCTTGTGTGCATCCTGCTGCTTCCCAACTTTTAGTACTGCAGCTTCCCTCCCAGCATCTCCCTCCTTTTCTCCTACTGTTATTTCATTCTCCTTGCTCTGTTTCAGAACCGAAGCTGACAACAAACAGAGCAGCACAAAGATTCCTTTCCAAACTCAGTCTGAGCACTGCTTTCTAGATGGGAGCTTCTAACTCCAGCTTTCATGGTCCTGTTATCTGCTCCCTTTACATCTGGCTCTTATCTTTCTCCTTTGACAAAGCATCTTCTTCAAACTACACCTTTATTCCCTAAGCAACCTTTATGATTCCTGGAGCATCCCTTTATCCCATCTATCAAAACAGTCTCAGGGAAGGTAAGTAAGGCAGTAACGAGAGAAGTAAAATGGTCTTGTGCTGTGGCTGTTAATTTCACATTGAGCCCTTGCACAGTGACAGCATCCACTGGCAGCCCCAGTCAGCAACAGCCTTTCTAAAGCTACAGCTTAGTTATTCATTTCTCTGAACAAAATTTGCTTAGACACCATAATCACCAAGATTTATCTTCGTTTATGTCTCCCACTTTATGTACGTTTCACGCCAGTACTTTACCCCCCCCCTCTCCTTTTTTTCTCTCCGCTGTTCTGAAAAGAATCTTGTCCCGCTTTTAGAGGTAAAAGAGAACAGGCAATTAAAGAAGTCTGAATCCCTGGGCATGTTTGCACCGTAAGGAGATGGGTGGAAGAAAAATAAGTTACTTACTCAGCGTGGTGACCCACAGCACCAGCTGTGGGACCCGGTTCATGGTTCTGCAGGGTGCGGGTAGGTCTCAGCCGGGTGCGCGGCTCCGGAGGGGACGCTCCGGGCTCCTCCTGCGGGCGCTGCCGGAGCTCTGAGGCTGGGCTGGGGCTCCTGCTGCCTTGGAGGAGAATTCCCACCTCCTGCTCAGGAAGGCTCGCATGGGTCCTGGAGCCACCTCCCCTTCCTTCCTTCCCTCCTTCTCCTCCTCCTCCCCCTCCCTCTTTGCATAGGGCTCCTGCACGATCAGCAAATCCGTAAGACAGCTACTTCAGACACACGAACACATCCATCTATAAATTTTTTAGGCGTTAGTATTCACTCAGCATCTTACCGAGTCGTTCCCCCTTCTCAGTCTTCCCTTGCAGCTGCCTCAATGACACACACGCTGCCTGGACCCAACTCGGTTCGTTTTTAAGATGCTAAGGAGGATTCCCTCAGCCTGAAATTCCTTTCACTCTCTGCTCTGAAAGGGAAAACAGACCCACATACACAGCCCACACACCCACCTTTCCTTCCTTAACTTCACTTCCAACCACTTACTTTAAGCAAAACAGCTTCAGGTGGTCAGACATAAAACAGGGACCTAAAACACAGCCAGGAGTAGGTGCTCTGCTGGCAAACTTGGGCATTTGCTCTTCAATCACTTGTTGAACTCCTTTTTCTTCTGGTCCGTCAGCATTTCAACTACATTACTTCACCTCGCCTTCAACTTATCTGCATTAATTCCTGCACAGGGAGTTTGCTTTAAAATGTTTATTCATTTTCTAATCAGAATACATCCTTTCTGAATAAATTCTCCATATGGATCCCCTTACTCTGGATCAGAAGTGCTTTACTCCAAATTAGCATCAGCTATTGTGGCTGGGGGCTACAGTAATTTGATTGAAAACTGTTGTGAATCTGAAAAGTACCACCTGAGTCTTCAGTAAAATACCATCCATGCTGTGGCACTGGAGACATTTGAAGCTGCCATGAATTAAAGCCATGATAGATCAGGTGGGTCTGGCATTTTCAAGACAGAGGTCTGCATTTCATTTGTAGTTTTGGTTTGCAGATTAGATTTAAAATTTAGTGGATTTATTTAACCTCCTGTGAATTTTCCACGTTTATGAGATGTACTGCTTAAGGGCAGGACTTGCTTTGTACCATAACCATAGATCTGGATCTCCAAATTTGCTATCTGTTCAGTAAGGTTTTGCTGTTTCTCAAGAGATTAACAGAGGTTCATTTCTGAAGACAACCTGGATGATGTGGAAGAAAACATAATTCTGAGGCTTTTCCTATGATCACATCAATTACAAAAGCATAGTAGAAAAAAAGACAGACATTATTGGTTGCTTATTAATTAAGTTTATGTAAACTGTCCCCCAAGAAAAATAATAGGCTAAGAATAATGCAAGTTTCTGCCCAAGACAAAAAAAAAAAATTAAAAAATGAAAGGCTGCCAGCTTTCCATCTCTTCATAAATAACATTCTTTGCTGAGGCCCTAGGACTTCAGAGTAGGTAATTTTTTTACTCCAGTTGGTATAGGCAAAGTATAGGCAGCTCCAGAATTGCTATACTTCCCTAAGCCCTCCAATGAACTGAAATGTAAAAATTTTTTATCTGCATGGATAAAAAATCTGCAAGGAACTGGTAGGAGGAGCAGAGACACACAATATAACACTGCTAATGACAATACTCAGTGTTAAAGCTGTTCATATTTTCGATGTTTTTTCAGTCGGTTTGGCCAAGACAGATGAATTCTGAGGCTCTCTACAGAAATGCAAGGCATTCTATAAAAAATAAATACATGTATGCAATGCCTCTAAGCAGAGAGCAAAAAGCAGAAAAGGTGAGTAACCTCTTACCAGTTGGCTCATTTGAGGCAGTTTTGAGGGTTTGAGCCCTGGCTCAGAAAATTAAACCCTGGTTGATTTGCAAGGTCTGCAGTTAACCCTTAGCAGGGTAATCCACAGCTGTCAAGCAAAAAAAAGTCTTCAATCCTGACAAAAACTGAGATTTTAGGGTACCAAGGATTTTAAAGGACAGGACATGGAAAAGACAAATGTTACATGATTAAAAAGGCAAGATCTGCCATGTGTGAAAACAACAGGAGGTAGAACCAGCATTTGGAAATAGGTGCCTGAACTACAAGCAAATGCCACTCACCAACAGTTTGCAAGTGGTACAAGAGAATGCACAGCAAGAGACAAAACCCAATGACAAGAGAATGACAGCAGTGCCACTAATTCAGTAGAAATCTCTGTAGAAGTCATCAGGAGCCATGGGCAATGCTGCATCATCAGAGAATAACATCCTTTTAAACTGGGGACTGATGCACAAGCCAGAGCAGTGCCAGAATTTGGATTCCAGCAATTGACAAAACCCAACTCAGCAACTCAGGAACAATCTCCTGGAGCCCAGGAGAAGGAATCAGACCTGCTTATCCTGTTCTTACTTTCTTCTGAGGGCATTGTTGTGAACACAACACAGAGGGCAGCACAAAACTTTAATTTAACCCTGTGATTTCTTATAGAATACTTTGGGTTGAAAGGGACCTTAAGAGTCTTCTAATTCCAGCCCCCCTGGACTGGACTCTCCAAACCATTTAGAACAGGATTGCACGAAAAGTTTAGACCATGCTACCAAGAAAAGTCCTTAAAACTGAAGGGAGGTGAGATGGAAACACTTAGCCGCAAAGCAAGCAATGTTCCAGCAATGGGGCTCTGGTCAGTGCCAGAAAAAAAATAAATTAAAAAGTGGAGTTTTCACGTACATGTACAGCCAGGAGACAAAACTTTCAAACAGTGGAAGATATTCCCCAGATATAAGAAGAAAGCACTGGTGGAGCTGATTGATGCCAAATGCATTTCTACACTGGACACAAAGCAAAGGAAATGTTCACCTAATTTCAACACCTTCATTGGGAGATGCTGTTCCCTTTTGGGCTGTGGCCTACACAGAAAGATACAGCCCATTTCTGATAGTATATGCCATTATGACATTTGGATCTAAGAAAAAAATGAGAATAAGGGAGTTGTAGACTTCATAAACCTCGCAGGAAAATCAGGCTTTACAGGGCTAAAGCTGAACAAATACCATGTAAATTCCTTATGATGGAAATAAAAGCCAATAGAGCAAAGTAAATGTGGCAAGATGATAAAAACTGACCCCATTCAGATGAAGGAGTACAGACTCATTTGAAACATTTGAAGTCTGTAAAGAAGCACGTGCTCAGTTAACCTGCTTTAGCATCCTGAATGCCATCAACTGCCCAACAGACATAGAATTCAACCATTACCAAAAAAATCTGGAAGTCTGAAGGCATTAACTAAAGCTGGCTCGGTCAGAGATACAATATTGAAGTGCAAAATTAACTTATCCTTGCATTGTTCTACTGAGAATATTTGTAATTTTTTTCAAAGTTGTATAGTCAGACTTGGAGAACAGTCAGTTATCCATAAAAGAAATTGGGTGTTAGCATGCATAAATAAAGAAAGATGCTTTGGCTTTACTCCACAGCCATTAAAACTTCACTTTTTCATGCATGCAAGAACTGTGTGAGCTAAAACTGATCATAAAACTCTTTACAGCCAAAGGGACCTGGCAACTCTCAGCCTAACCTTTCCCACAAGCAAAAAGACTACAGAAATATTTTGCTTTCAAATATCTGATTGCAATGTTGCATAAAAACTAAGCAGTATCTGATGGTGGTTAGATGCATGGTCTGTGGAGAAGTTGACAAAAGAACTGTGAAGCAAAAATATCCAAATTTTACATCTGTTACACATGCAAGCTCTTTTAAAGAAGTGTCCATCTGGTGTCAGATAAAATGTGAACCTTGAACCCCTGGAGAAAGTCACTGTAGCCACTGCCACAGGTGACACTTTTTGCTCTAAATGGTTCATAATAGTTAACAGGGTGGTTTTACCACCCTTCAAATTATATGAGGTAATAAAGGCTTAAATTTAATTGTTAAATGTTACTTTGTTTAAATGCATGTGGAAGCCTCAGACATCAGAGAAAAAAAAGTGTTTGGAAAAGCATGTGCAGAATCATTTAGGGATTTAAAATCTAAAAGCAGGGACAATATTTTACACCAGCCTCAGATAAGCAGCAAATTTCAGGAAATTGGTGTTTGGCTGCATAAGCCAGAAGGAGAGATAAAGATGTAGGTGGTATAAGGGGGAAAAAGAAAAAGTAATCCCCCAGAGCAAAGTAGGCATAGATTTGTCATTGCAGGTTGGGAGAAAATCTACTTATTTGTATCCCAGAGTATCAAATTTGTTCCCTTATAGAGGGAAATATATTTAGGCAGCCATCTGTGCATGTCAGCACTACCCTAGGTGTGTTTTAGAGTACCTGTGTTACTGATGTCTGACAACAGAACACCTTTAAAAACACAAGATTTAGCAGTTTGCAGTGAAGTATGTACAAGGAATGTCCCTCCAAGTACCCATTATTTCCAGTACAACAGGTTGGTAGAAAGCAGTGCCAAAATAATAAATGAAAAATTAGTGAAAATTTCAACAATATTAAATCAGAGCATGGCAGCAGCCAAGCCTGGCTTGGCATGGGCTGACATTGTGTTCAATGGAAAATTGAAAACAACAGTACCCCTGTGACTGGAAAGGGATGTCAAGAGCCCTTGGGGACTTGTAGATATCTAAGGAGACAGATGAAGGAAAAACAGCAATCTGAAACAGAGTACCTGGAGTTCCTGGCACTTGTCTTGAGACAGAAAGCTGGTAACTGTGAAAGCAGAACAGCAGGATGGCAGCCCAGACAGTTCAGAAGTCACAGGAGAGTGTCACACAAGAAAAGCAATGAAGAAAAAGGCCATCCTGTGAGTCAGTTGCTGTGTAACAATCCCAGGAAATTGCACTTTTCTTAAGTGCCTGCTGTGTACAACTAGAATTAATGAGCCCATCTGACAACGTCTATGACAATGACTTACTGAGAGCCTGTGGATGCAAAAGCACTGTTCTTTCAATAGCACAAACCACCTGAATGACACACAGTTTCTTATTAAGGTCCTGGGTTTAAATCACAAGTCATCTCCCACAGCAGCAGCTCAACCATCTGCTCTCACAGCAACATCAAGAGAAGGTGCTTGGGTTTTCCTATAAGGTCCCAGTGTCACTGAGTAGAGGAACCAGAGCTCAGTCATCTACCAAAGCCTGGCCACACAAGGACATTTAATTCAACTTTAATTGAACTGTAAGGGGGATGAAAAGAGTGGGAATAAATATTTCTCCTTCTCCTGATCCAGGACACCAGTTCACCTGGTGTTTTCACTGCCTGTGCCTTTCCCCTTCCTCACTGATCTATTTCAGGTGCCTCATTTCAGGTTGTTTCCTCCTGTCCTTCCTTTCAGCTGAGTTCTGACCCTCCAGGTTAAGGCTGAGAACCTGAATCCTTTTGATGGATTCCGGCCACAACAGCCACAAACAGGACTCATTTGTGGCATATTCCTTATTCATCCTTTCTGTAAAAGCACTGAAGAAAATGTTTCTACACTCCTCTGATGTCTGGCTTTCACTTTGCTTATTTTTACTCCACTTTTTGGAAGCATTGCTTTGGAAGAAGGGAGACTCTCCCACTGGGTCTGCACAGAGCTTTTTGCCTTTTAGCTCCATCTCTCATTTAGAAAGGAAACTGTAGTTCCATCCCTCTGAGACAGAGGCTTTAAATAGCTTAATTTCTCTGTGTGATTTTTTGAAAAACAGAAGTGTGAAATTTTGAACTTCTAGCAGCTTCAACTATTTAGGACTTAAATGACCATCTGATTTTTGTACAACAGTCTCTTCCAAGGAAGATAGAGTTAAACAAAATATCTTAAACTCCTCAAATCCATACAAACTTCATCTGTAGGCATGAGGCAACATAAACTATGTCCTAGTTCTGGAAAGTCCTTCTCCTTCCCTTCAAAGGGATCCAGTGTTCAGATATCTTGCTTCTTTCCATTAAATCTATGTTGCTTTTCATAGGATGCTCTCTAACATAGCTACCAACTAGAATATGACATCCACTCTATGAGATGACTCCAGCAGTAAAGTAGCAGATTTTGGCTGATATTTATGCCACCTAGACAAGCCTGAAGGATCAAACCCAGCCTGCTAATGCCCCTCCTTAAGGGAGAAATAAATTCCAAATGAGTATGCTAGGAAACCTTCTAGATTCTAGGTCAGGCAGAAAGAAATATTCCCCCAAACTGGGAGCATCTGATACGGGGAGAGGCTGGATGAGCCCTACGAAGGTCACTTAAAAAAACTGTGCAAGCAAGCCTGATAAGTTATGGCTGCAAAATGGTATTTACTAAGAACCTGGAGTGTTTATAATTCTTATAATTTCAGGTACCTATCAAATCCATCTGAGTTTCTGTCTCAAAAACATCTTTTCTACTTCATATTCTAATATAACTTTACAACGTGAAAGTCCTTCTCGTGTTTACCAGATTGTAATGAAAAGGGATAAAAGGATTCATCTCAAAAAAACTTCCTGTGACATAGGATTATATTTATTATCTAATTATAATTAACCAAATCTGTAAATATCTCCATCACTGTGTTACAAGAACAATAAAGGAGGAAGCTGAATTCTGTGCTGATTATTCATTCATCTCTTACTTTAAGAATTGTGTAATAAATAAAAGTTAAATCAAGTAAACAGCCTGTGGAGTAACACTACTCAGTAGTAAAGTGCTGACTCAGTATTTTTACAACAGGATTCAGTCTGAGAAACTTGAGCCAGTTCCAAGAAATGCTTGGCTGATGTAAGAGCCTTAGCTGTGTATCCACCCAAATCCTAAATGAAACATTTGCAGAGGTTCTGATGAGTTTCGTCAATCCGTGCAACGAAGCTAATTTTATTTTTACATGCTATTGGACTTACAAGCAAAAGGGCTGTATTTCAAGAAATATTCTAATTGTGCTATTTCCCATTTTACCTGTTTCAAGAAGCAGTGGATACCTTCCTGGAAAATCTGTTTTTATGATCAGGGCAGCTGACTTTACATCTAAGAGACTCACCTGTGACAGATATGTTTCCAGTGCCACTGGAACAATACATAGAAGAAAAAAAGAACAAACAAAAACCAAACCAACTTTCTTGGCGAAGACTGTTTCTCTTGCAAGGGGTTCTCAGGTGTAACAAGCCCACAAATGCACCCTTCTGGCAGACCAAGCATTTCCATTGCTACAGCATTCAGATGCAGCTATTTCCATTTTCCCAAACTGCAAAAGTATCTGGGTTTGGTGTCCAGGGTTGGCCATTCAAAAGGAAGAATTTGAGCTCTCAGATTTGAGTCTAGTGCCAAGTTTTCCCAGTACTGGGGATAAAAATCAGAGAACCAACACAGTTCCAAAAGTTAGCAGAGTGCTGTACATGGGATGACGGTTCTAAGGGTGTATGATAGTGAATTAATTCATTTAAAAAAAAAAATCATTCCACTCCTCCTCACTTCCCATCAAAGGATACTTTGGTTCTGGATAGCCCTAAAGTGAAGTAGTTTTGTTTTTTTTTTATGAAGTACAAAACATTTTGCACAACTATCCCCAGAATGTTTTGCTTTGATTTGGGGCATCACTGAACTCTTTGTGTAGTTTGTGTCATAGTCAGCAACAACCACAGAACCTGTGAGAAGACAACAGCCAATGTCCTATTAATGTTATCAGAGAAACCATGAGAGAGACAAAGTAAAATATTCTGTAGGATAATTGTCACAACCCTTCCATGGAAGATGTAGAGTCACATTTTCAGAAGGCAAATACAGGTTTTGAACTCAGGGCTCCAATATCTCAGAAGCTGGAAGAGACAGTAGCATCACCTTAAACACCTCTTTCTTCTCCCAGACTACCTGGTTTAATTTCTTATTTTAATATTTATGACTGGTCCAAACCCCTTTTTAAATTATTATTAATCCTCCTTTATAGACCAAAGAAAATGAGTGAGTTGAGTTGAAATGCATGGGAAACTAAGTAATTTCTATGTCATATTCCCTGTTGATTAAAATATTTGCTGAAAAACAAAATAATTCCATTTAATGAAATGAGGAAATTAACTAGAAACAATTTAAAAATGGAGGGGGGGGCATTCTGAGAAAGGATACAGAAAACTCATCATTCAGTTACTAATTCAGGGTTACTAATCAGCATAATTAAAGTGAAGTTAGAATTCAAGTGCACAGATACTAAAACCGGTGGGGTTTGTTATTTTAAGTTTTTGTTAGTCCACAAAGTTAAATGTAATATTACAGATAATGTAGAGAAATTTCATTCAGAAATACAAAGGAGTTTATAGCTTATTAAAAAAAAAATTTAAAAAAAACTTTTAAATTCTTCACATCAATCATAAAACGTTTCTTCTTGAGGAGGGCAAAGACAATCTGAAAGTGTTGGTTTAAAGCCAATCATTACTGCTGGGAGAGTCCCTGGAAAAGGTTTCCCTTTACAGATTCTGAACTGTCAGAGGTCTAGGGATGGTGTGAGGGAAAGCTGCTTGGGTCAGAAGTCTGTAGATTCTGTGGATTAGGTTATGCACTGCATAGAAGAAGCCATTTCAGCTTCTGGGAACAGGGAGAATAATTTTAATGTATGTTTGTATCAACATTTTATAAAAGATGCTTTAAAAAAAAAAAGTCTTTGTACCCAAGTAAAAAAAAAAAAAAAAAAAAAAGAGAAAACCTACATATAACGAAAAAATCTAAAGCTTTCCACAAGCCATCAGCTTCCCTTGTCAACTACAGTTTAAAACACTTACAGAAAAGCAGCTTGCATGGTCCACCACAGTGGCTGCTGTTCCAAACCAGTTGTCACTCAAAAGTAGGGGAGTGGGTTTCACTGAGTTATTTCTGAATAATGTCTCTGTCTGTAGAGGAGGCTGAAATAGCAGACAATTCAATAGCTTGCAGACATCAAATAAAGCACACCATACAAATTGAACAAATGCAATAACCAATCCACAAAAAAAACCCCTCTGAAGACTGTGCCAGCAAGGAAGGGCTGCCTATGGAAGTTATCCTTAAATGTTTGGCCCTGCTCAGTAGTAGCAGCTTCTGAATTGGAAATGGAAATGCTTTATCTTGCACAAAGTGAAGTTCAATTCAGAGCAATGGGCAGGTTCAGGCACCACACTTTGACAATTTTCCCAAAGGCACATGGAAAACAGGTGTCCAGAACACAAATAAATCAGGTTTTCCATCTTCTAAGCTGCTGCACAGTGTTGATATTTACTCCTAGGTGTCCCTGATCAAATATTTACTGGGCTCTAATCTGCTCATGTAAATCACAGCTACTTTTTAAGCTTTTTCTCCTGCTAACTGCTACACCTTTTGCACCTTTTAAATACAAGGCAATACTTTGGACCTTTAATAAAATATGCTAAAAATACCTTTTCATACACACCAGAGTTTCACTGTGAGGGATGAGTATCTGAAATGCACTTCCAGGAAGGAAAATTCTTCCAACTCTCTGTTCAACACATGTGAAAAATTTTTCAGTCTCTGACTTGCTTAGCATTTTGAGACTGAAACTTTGAGCTCCATGAAATCCTGCTGCAGTGCTGGCTAAAAAAAAATGCATTATATTGTACACTGAGCATCATGCCTGGTTTTACAATGGAGATGCACATATGAAAAAGACAAAAGCAGTTTGGAAAGGATTGGTTCTCCTGAAACAGCATTTCTAAGATGATGCTCTGCTCAATTAGCTTGTTATCTGAAAGATAATGGACACTGTTATTTCAGTTCTTAATAGCAAAAGATTCTCTCCTGTGGGCCTGAAATAGCAACTCTTGCTAGCAAATACCCAAATATTACTTTTATTTTATTAATTTATTTTATTATTGTATACTATTATTTATTATATACCCATATACTAATTTAATAGTCACTCTTTAGTAGTTACTATTTAACAAGGTTTTAAATTAATCACTTACTACATATTGCAATTAAAAGTCTTCAGACAGAATTGCTCTCATAGGCACATGAATGGCTTCAGCCTTTAGAAGATATTTCTGCTATTTGTCCAAATCCCTAAAGTCATGGTTATGACAAATGGGGATGCTCAGTGAGATTTCTCAATGGTTTTATTCAATTATAAGGAATGAAGTTTTCCCCGGACCACGGTTTTATTTAATACTGGTTGCATCAATTATTAAATTCTTCATGAAGATCCTTTACCCATTAAATAAGAGCCCACACTACATAAAAATTACTCATTCGTCCAGGCAAAATCCAGCTTCCTTTATTTTCTTGGCAAATTAACAGTTTTATTAAACTACAATGAGGAAACTTAAGCAAGCCTCAGCTCAGACTACCTAATGATCCTTTTTTCTCTATCCAGAAAGCCTCTTGCAAAGAGAAATTAAGCTAAAATTAGGCTTGAAGGCACGCAGAGAATAGCAGTGGAGCTTAGTGAGTCAGAGGGAAATCAAAACATCTGATGACATTTCCAAAATCAAATTAAACAAAAATTAAAATAGATATAACCACTATAAGACTTTGTGAAAGATCTTTTAAATCAGGGAATACTTCTGATGATCACATTAAAGGAGGCAATGATTCTAAAGTCAATGTTTGTATCACCCACAGGCTTTAGCTTTTATCATATAATTTATTTTACGAAGATCAGGACTTCATGCAATTGCCATGCAATAAAATTAAGCCAGGAACACTTCTCAAATATTCATCCAATGCTATGAATAACAGACAAAGTCAGGCAGGACAACCAGGGGCAAGAATCTAAAGCAGCAGCAGACCCAAAGAGGCAGAGCACACTTCTGGAATAGGTTCTCAGCTCAAACTGGATTCACACCCAAATCCAGAGGGGTATTTAAGCCACTTCACTGACACCCTCAGCCCGGGGCAGAAAGCAGCTGAGTTTGGTGGAAACTTCTTTGATCTCTTTTCTATCTAGATGTGAAGATGATGATACTCCTGAGTCCTTCCCCTGAGTTTGCTGCATCCAGGAATCATAGAATCATAGAATTGGCTGGGTTGGAAAGGACCTCTGAGATCATCAAGCCCAACCCTTGATCCACTCCAGCTGTGGTTCCCAGCCCATGGCACTGAGTGCCACATCCAGTCTCTTTTGAAATATCTCCAGGGATGGAGAATCCACTACTTCCCTGGGCAGCCCATTCCAATGCCTGACCACCCTCTCCATAAAGAAATTCTTTCTAATATCCAACCTAAACCTCCCCTGGCACAGCTTGAGACCGTGGCCTCTTGTCTTGCTGAGAGTTGCCTGGGAAAAGAGCCCAACCCCCCCCTGGCTCCAACCTCCTTTCAGGGAGTTGTAGAGAGTGATGAGGTCTCCCGTGAGCCGCCTCTTCTCCAGCCTGAACACTCCCAGCTCCCTCAGCCCTTCCTCATAGGATCTGTGCTCCAGTTCCTTCACCAGCCCAGTTGCCTCCTTTGGACCCGCTCCAGGACCTCAATCTCCTTCCTGAGCTGAGGGGCCCAGAACTGGACACAGGACTCAAGCTGTGGCCTCACCAGGGCTGAGTACAGGGGCAGAATCCCTTCCCTGGACCTGCTGGCCACACTGTTCCTGATCCAGCCCAGGATGCCATTGGCCTTCTTGGCCACCTGGGCACACTGCTGGCTCATGTTCAGCTTCCTGTCAATCCAGACTCCCAGGTCCCTCTCTGTCTCGCTGTTCTTCAGTCACTCTGTCCCCAACCTGGAGCTCCCCATGGGGTTGTTGTGGCCAAAGTGCAGGACCCGGCACTTGGCCATGTTAAACCTCATCCCGTTGGAATCAGCCCAACTCTCCAGTCTGTCCAGGTCCCACTGCAGAGCCCTCCTGCCTTCCAGCTGATCCACACTCCCCCCCAGCTTAGTGTCATCTGCAAACTTGCTGATGATGGACTCAATCCCCTCATCTAAATCATCACTAAAGATATTAAACAGAACTGGGCCCAACACTGATCCCTGGGGGACATCACAGCTGCCAACTGGATGCAGCCCCGTTCAGCACCACTCTCTGGGCCCAGCCCTCCAGCCAGTTCCTAACCCAGCACAGAGTGCCCCTGTCCAAGCTGTGGGCTGACAGCTTTTTCAGGAGAATGCTGTGGGAGACAGTGTCAAAGGCCTTGCTGACGTCCAGGTAGACCCCATCCACAGCCTTCCCCTCATCCACCAGGCAGTCCCCTGATCATAAAAGGAGATCAGATTGGTCAGACAGGACCTGCCCTTCCTAAACCCTCCTCTTTCTCTATTTGCTGTGGTTTTTAGGGAAAATCATATCTTGTAAAGAGCAATCCTTAACTCATCTTGGCTGACACCAACAGGACTTAGTGCTACTCTCTAGACCTAGAATCTCAGTGAATGGAAGTGAATAAACAGGTTGTCAAGGCAAACACTTTTAGCACCTCATTCAAGCTGTAGCAAGAGCTGAAGTGTGGAGCTGTGCCTTGCACATGCTCGGTAATTTCTCAGCTTTCCTTGGTTTGAGAACTTAATACAGGCTGGATGTTAATGGGGCTGTAAATTACCAATGTTAATAGAGAGCTGCTCTTCTAGATGTTTTCTTACAATGCCATCTATTTTTTTTCTTGCTTTCCCTACCATGTCAAAGAAAACATCTGTCTTAAAGAGCTTGCTTGTAACAAATATTTTCAGAGCAAGTTATCAGGATCTATAGCATCAGTCTTTCAATTTAATAAAACAGAACTTCTCAGACTAAATTAAGATGGATGCCTCTTATATGCTGCCTCTTATATGCTTACAGTTACTCTAATCTTCCCTGAGCAGCTTTTGCTATGAGCACCAATGGACTTTCTTATCAGAAGTATCCACATCACAGCCTGTGGGAAGAAAAGATGCATGTACTGAATTTATCTCCATAGCAATACAGCCCAGACATGGCCAGTGGATGGATTCTGAGGGCCTGGAAGGTCCTTGTTGTCTCCAGGACATACAGAGTTTGTCACCTATGCAGTTTACTTCTCATCCTGAAATCCTACGCATCCACAAAGCCACCTCAAGCACTGGCATTGCTGCTCTCAGTCATAGCTTACATATTCTAATAAATTTACACAAGTTTACACAGAGCAGAATTTCATATGCTTTTTGTCCACAAGCTCAAGGTCTGGTTGCACATTTTTGGTGTAGCAAGAAGCAGAAGTGAAGAAATGCTTAAATCCAGGTCCCAGCTGCCTGCAGGGACCTCACAATAATCCTCGCTCCCAGATTACCTTTTGGACACCTTCTGGAAGATAATAGTGGTACACTTAAAGAGGACTTCCCATCTTTTTTCTGTCCCTTATGTCTGGGGCACTAAAACAGAGGTCTTCTCATCTTTTTTTTTATCCCTTATTTCTGGGGTACTAAAACAGAAGACTTCCCATCTTTTTTTTTATCCCTTATTTCTGGGGTGCTAAAACTGATCTGTCATTTTTTCAGTGAGAGATGAAATCGTGGCTGCACATTTTCCTGCACATCTGCTAAGTTTTCAGCCTTCAGGCTGGATACTGTGTGAGGCTGAGGAAAACTACAGGTAAATACAAACCTAATTGTCACCCAGAGGTTTCTCTCTCTGTTCCCATCAGAACTTTCTCCCTTTACCACAGAAAGGAACCAAGATTGATGGATCCTGTCTGACTTCTCTTCACACATCACAGAGGGAGGCAATGAAAATAGAGGTCAACTCAGCATTCAGTAGCATATTTCAGCATCCTTCTTGACTTGAAACATGCCCATTAAATGGATCACTATAAATAAAGCAAAGGGAATGAAGATTGGTTTACATCAAATTCTCTACTGTGGGAGAATTTAAAGAAAACTCTTAGCAACTGGGACATTTTCCACACACTGCAGCTCCAGAGGACATCACAGCTCCACGTAGTGTGTCCTGCCCACCAAAATGATAAGAAGGAAATTCTATAAAACATTGCACATTTGAAAGCTCAATTCCCCCAAGTCCTCAGCTACTTTGTCAGTTTAATTGTCTCTTGTGTATTCTTGAATCATCCAGAGAGAAGGCCAGGAGTATACAAAGCAGTTGGTCTTATTTTCTCTCTCTCTTTTTCACCTTCCTGATGCTTCTAATATATTTATTATTCTTTCCTTCCTGACTCTTAAAAAAAAAAAAAAAAAAAAAAAAAAGGAAAAAAAAGGAGAAAAAAAAGAAAAGAAATATAGTCCTCCTGTCTTCATTTCCAGGAATCAGATCTCTTATACAGGAATCAGAACTTTTATACACCCATGCTTCATGACAATTTTCCCATTCACTCATAATCACAGGAGAAAATCACTGCTGTTCCTAACCTCTTTTTTTTTCCTAATTTGAAGCCTTTATCTAAACCTGTCAGGGTTTAACACTGGCCTGGCAATTAAACCCAGTAACAGATGCTCTCTATTAATCTCTCTCTCCTCCCTGATAAAGAAAGGAGAGAGAATAAGAGAGAGAGACTGATGGGTTGGAAACTAAACTACACAGCTTCAGTGAAACAGTAATGATAAATAGGAAAAATTACTGAATATATACAAATATACAGGAAAATTGATCCCACGTTCCTTCTCCCCTTTTCCCCGAGTAACTCTCACATCATCACTGAGGCTGCAGGGCAGCCCTGGGAAAGTCCAGGCTGGAATCCTGGAGTCAGCAGCAGTCGGGAGCTGGAGGCAGGAACACACAGATATGGGCTGGGATGGATCAGGAGCACAGGCAGAGGAATGGATGGAATCCTCCCAGGATGCCGGGTGAAGGAAGGGAAGCAGGAAAGGCAGGAAGGGCAGGCAGCGAGAAGCTGGAAGCAGGAAATCTGGCTTGGCCTTCATGATCCCTCAAATTATACTGAGTATGACGGATATGGGATGGAATCCTCTGTTTGGTCAATTCTGGCATCTCTCTTGTCCGTTCCTCCCCAAAGGAGGGCTGCAGGTGGGACCTCTTTATCCCTTCTGGAGGGTAAAATGTTCCTCAGAGCTGAGCAGTACCCTTGGCTCTGCACACCAGTCTCTAGCAGTAACTATAAACATCGAGTGTTATCAGTCCTAGGAGCAGACACTGACTGAGAAACTTGCTGTTAATTTCAGCAAGTGCAGCTACTCACAAGAGACTGAGCTGAAAGCAAAAGTACAAGACAGAAAATCACCTTTATCCTGGCCCAAACCAGGACAAAACCCAAAACTACTGCTGATGTAGATAATTCTACTGGTGCAAATGAAACTACCTGGATATAGACAACATACAAAAATTGTAGGACATTTCCTAATAATTTATCACTTATGTTAACAAATTCCATTATTTTCCTCTCTTTTGACAACAGAAAAAAAATATGAAGAGAAGTGAATTGCCTCGAGCATACTTTCTGAATTATAATCTCCATCAAGTTATTGGAGAAAAAGAAAGCAGCAGTTAGAGTAAGGTACCCCATTTCAAAATTAACTGTAGGATTTGATCCTACAGTTTTCCACACCAGCAGTGGAGGACATTAAGAATAACCTCATGTAAAGGAAATAATATTGGTAAATTTGAAGCCACTGTCAGAATCTTGAAGAGGATTTTGCTCTGGGATATAGAACAGTTTCTTCCACAATTGGGACACAAGGTTACATTATGTTAGAAGAGTCAAAATTATGTCTGAGGGACCTACACCAGTTCCAACTCAGCCTGAAGCCATTTTTGGCTCAATACTAATGCCATTTCACAGTATCCATGCAGTCCTGGTGTGCTCTGTTAAAATTAATGAGAGAATTTTATTCCAAAACCTGTATTCTCTCTAGAAAACACTTCTCATGCCAACTGGAAGAAATATGAAATCTGTTACTTACAAAAAATAATACAGCCAAAAGACCCCAAGGAAAACCAGCATGTTTTAAATGACTTTGGGTGGCAACTTTTAGGCTGTTCTGAGCTGTGCTTATGGAAAAAACAGCTAATAATAAAAATAATAATAATAAAATAATAATAAAACACCTGTTTAACATTGTTTACATATTGCTGGATAAAGGAGGGCAGGCAGGCTTTAGAAAAAGCTTTCTTTTCAAGCTTCAATGCCTTGAAATTATTTTTTAATACTCTTGACCATTCATTTAAGAGAAGTAAAGATTTATTTTGTTACAATGAATATAAACTAGAAATGGCGCATGCTAGGGCACAAGTTTTAGCTCCAGACTGAGCACAACAAGGTGTATTAAATAGTTTTCAGTCCTTTAATGCCACTTCCTAATTTCTGGCTGTTTCTATTTATTCTGCAGCACAAAGTGTCTATGGTGGTCACCTTCAAAACTTTTCTACAGAGCATCCAGAGGAACCTGGCTTATCGTGGAGTGAGTAACTGAGCCTGGTAACTTAATCCTAACCTTGTGGAAAGAATTGCAGAAAATGATGCTTAAGCTCAGTGTTTAAGTCCTGTTCAGGCCCAGCATCAGTGCTGAGGCTGACTATGAGACTTGCAGTCAGTGGAAACTCTGGGCTCAGAACTCCATGGACACATCACCAACACAGAGTTTAACAGAACCTCAACTTCTTTTCAGAGAAGAAAGTTTTATTAGCCACAGATAACTGCTTGCTTTATCTCTGAACAATTCTCTTCTTCCTGCTTTCCTGATCAAAGCACAAATTTCCTCTTGCCTTAAAAGAAACAGTTTCTTAAAATCTAACTGCATATATATATATATATATATATAAAGAGAGAGAATCTCATTCTGCCTCAGATCATTGGAATTCTACTTTTAATTTGCTTTACACAATCTCCCTTTTTGTCTGTCTGGGCAGGTTCTCCAGTCTGATTTTGTCCTCTTCTCCTAACTTCATGTCTACTGCAAATATTAGCTACTCCCCCCTGACTGCAAATCCTGGATTTAGTTGTTTTATTGTTTCCAGACCTTAAATGAAACAGCAATGCAGAATCCCTCAGCTTTTTGTATTTGCTGCAGTTTCCACTGTGGTGGGAGATTCAACAAAGCAAGAGAAATACTCCAATGATTCAGTGGAGAAAAGAAGTGGTATTCAGCATTTTGATACAATTTTCACCATTTATGGCCCCATACAGCTGCAATTCTGTCCTTCAGCTGCAGTGAAAGACCCTAAGAAAGGTAAAACATTACTATTTGCACCTCTACCCTCAATATCCTCTCCTGGTTGATGTCTGTGCTGCAGGAGGTGAGCACACTGTACATAAAAGTAGAAACCAAGAGCAACATTTCAATCATTTTTTTTTTCCTTTTAAGTGATTTGAAGAGTATCATTGAGTTATATTGCTGTACTTGGCAGCTGTACTGATGGGGCTGACCGGATGGTGAGAGTTTAAACTGCAGATGACATCTCCATTAAAATGATTTATGTTGTCATGGGATTGGGTCACAATAACAGGGCTGGAAATGCCACAGCACTCCTCAGAATCATCTTGCTGCACCCACTTTGAGTGGTGCCAGTGACACATTCAGGAACTGTTCTATGATGTTGCAAGTGTTTAAAGACTGGAAAATGATGCATGGGATAAATGGTTAGCACAGGGGATCATTAGCAGACTATTAGGCTTTCACTTTTATTTTTAAGTTGACATCCAGGATAGGTCAATAACCACCTGCCCTTGCTATCTGGATTTGGGGCAACTTGCAAGTAGTTCTGATGGGTTAGAGCACAAAAAGCCAGAAGACATGAAAAAAGGCACTTAAAATGGAACGTACAGTAGAATCCTAATCCTAAATAAGCCAAGTCATGCTGGTTTTCAGCTATCAGCTATAAAAACTTTTCAGCTATGAAAACTCTCTAGCCAAACATCAGGGTATTGCAAGTGATATGGAACTATACACAGCACAGCAACAACAACAGCAAAAACCCAGGTAAAGCCAGAACTCTTGTTGGTGTCCCACAAAAAAAAAAAAAAAGATTCTGCTTTTTTAGCCTTGGAAATTATGCACAGAATAACAGGGACAGCACAGAAGACCACACACCAGACACCCACTTGAACTGAGCAATCAAAACATAACCTGGAAAGGACAGGACAGTAAACTCACCTCTTAAGGATGAAGTTACTTGATATCTTTCTCCAGGGCCTGCAGGAGAAGCTGCTATTACATCTCCACAACACAAGCTGCAGGTGGCAAGGTCAAGCTTTAATAATTTAGCCAGTTTGCCCAGAAGAAGAAAATTAAAATCATTATGTAACAGCTTTCTTCTTCTAGCATCTCTTGTTGTAAAGGACACTGTAACTTGTGCTTGCCCAAATACCAGCAACTGGCTTAAAGAGGGTAGTTCTTCCATCATTCAAATACCCTGTGCAAACACATATATAAATGGTTATACATGCCACACATGAGTTTTTATGTATAGGAGTCTCCACAGTATGCTTATTTAATCACTGTGCATGGTTTCTCTCTGGAAATCATTGGTTATTCAGTTGGTTTTAACATCTTCATCCTGGGTACCAGGCTATGTCTGGATGTAAGCTTCCTCCCAGCCAGATTTGTTGGGAATTTCTAGAGTCAGGCAGCAACTGAAGTTGTTAAAGCATGAACAAAAGATGTAATTAGAGGCAGAACTTCTCCCAGAATTTTTGCTTCTATAATCCAAGAGAATATGAAGGAAATGGGGCTAAAATCAAGGGACTGCAGATGAAGCAGGTTGACAAAGAGGTGTTGGAGGAGTTGCAGTGAGGCTGCTAGGTAGGACCACTTGTTTTTTAAAGTAGATTAACCACTGCAGGGCATTACCTCACTCTTCCTCCATCACTTTACACTAACATTCCTCTGGTTTTAACTTCACTGAAGTCACTAGAGAAACTGTTCCTCATTGACTGATCTGTAGAGGAAAACCAGTACACAAGCAAGGCAGAGCACCATGACTTCAAGGAGCTACTAGGATGGAGTTAGCAAGAGTCTTCACAGCACAGATCACATCTGAATAAAGATGAGACTCCCAGAGTTTTGAAGTACAGCAGTAGTAACTCAGAGGAACTTAAAACCTAGGGAAAGAGGAAGAGAATGGAATTTTGAATCCAGATCTCCTTAATCCAGAAAGCAAGCTGAATCTCAGTCTCTCGATCTCTCTCATTATCTGAAAACAAAAATACTTTGTTGTAAATGAAACATTACATTTAAGCCAAATGGATATTTTTCTTATTCTAATTTGGGAAGTGGGTGTGTTAAAATAATTTTCTTCAGCTCACTGTTTGGCTTTATAACATTTAGTATTAGAAAACTGTCTTTAATCACCAGGATAATTTCTGTACACTGCTTCTTGGAAACTACAGGATTGTGTAGGGTTACCAATGAAGCAGCACAAACATGCTGGATATTTTTCTTATTCTAACTTGAGAAGTGGGTGTGTTAAAATAATTTACTACAGCTCACTGTTTGGCTTTATAACACTTAGTATTAGAAAACTGTGTTTGATCACCAGGATAATTTCTGTACACTGCTTCTTGGAAACTACAGGATGTTATAGGGTTACCAATGAAGCAGCATAAACATCCCACTGTTACTGTACAAAGGATGAGCAACTGCACTGCCATGGCCCCTTGTGAGCCTTACAACTCATAAGTTACACAGGCAACACCTAACTAGAAGTAACATAGTGTTACGATCCGAGATATTATTTATATTTTGATTGCGAGGAAAATTCAGCCACTACTTATAGATGATGTGTGAATTTACAAAAATAACAAGGCATTATGCTTTAAACAAGTTACAAGGATTTATTTTAAACAGGGAAAACAGGTTTGCCAGCAGAAAGCCTTTGCACAAATTAGTTACCTCGGAGAGACAATCATTAAGGTAAAAGAAAAGAACAAAGAGGTTTTATCACCGTCCATGCTGGACCTGGCCTCAGGCTGGAGTTGCTTCTGGGTTCTCCACTTTTCGATCCTCTGCTATGTCTGCCGCATGGCTGGAAACCGAAGTGCCAAGAGAAGGGGGGGTCTAGAAGAAAGCTGCTACCTTTTCCTTTTCTCCTGGGGTTTTTATAGCAAAAAGCAGAGGGGTCTGTTTTCTGGCATAAGACACAGATATACTGACTTTCTGGAGATGAGTCACCCCTATCTTTCAGTCTTTTTGGGTGTCCTGCTACTGTTACTGTCTTTTGTCTTCACCATTCAGCAGGAGGTGACTTGATAAGCAATCCTATCTTTTAGGTGTCTGTCAGGCATACAGTGAGATAAACACATGTTAATTGACAGCATGTTGCAACCAGAGAAGAAGAAAAAAGTGATTCAAGAGACATATTTTGTATTTTCAATTCAAGGTGTTTACATCACATAGGAAGAAAAAAATGTTAAGTTTCACGTTTCTTCTTTTTCTGCTGTAACTAAGCATTATTAGGACAAGGGTTACTCTCCAGTTAGCTTGCATATTCAGAGACTTATTCCATGCCTCACAGGTTTCATAGAATCATAGAATTGGCTGGGTTGGAAGGGACCTCAGAGATCATCGAGTCCAACCCTTGAACCACTATTGCGGTTGCTAGACTATGGCACTGAGTGCCACATCCAGGCTCTTTTGAAATATCTCCAGACACGGACAATCCACTACTTCCCTGGGCAGCCCATTCCAATGTCTGATCACCCTCTCCATAAAGAAATTCTTTCTAATATCTAACCTAAACTTCCCCTGGCACAACTTAAGACTGTGTCCTCTTGTCTTGTTGAAAGTCGTCTGTCAAAAGAGCCCAACCCCCCCCCTGGCTCCAACCTCCTTTCAGGGAGTTGTAGAGAGTGATGAGGTCTCCCCTGAGCTTCCTCTTGTCCAGACTGAACACCCCCAGCTCCCTCAGCCTCTCCTCATAGGATCTGTGCTCGAATCCCTTCCACCAGCCTGGTTGCCCTCCTTTGGACCTGCTTCAGGACCTCGAAATCCTTCCTAAACTGAGGGGCCCAGAATTGGACACAGGACTCGAGTTGCAGCCTCACCAGCGCTGAGTACAGGGGCAGTTTATTATTTATGGACTGGCTGGCAAATAGATGGGCAGGTAGCCAGTGTATGGATTGTAAGAAGACAATGAACAGATACCTCTGAGTTTTAACTTCCACCTTGCTAACTTATTACCCATTGGGAACAGCTTGTAATCAGCCTTGGATGCCAACAGTGGCATCACTATAATTTTTAAAAACACCTGACAGATAATCACTTGTCCTGGTTTGGGTCAGGATAAAGATGATTTCCTGTCTTGTACTTTTGCTTTCAGCTCAGTCTCTTGTGAGTAGCTGCACTTGCTGAAATTAACAGCAAGTTTCTCAGTCAGTGTCTGCTCCTAGGACTGATAACACTCGATGTTTATAGTTACTGCTAGAGACTGGTGTGCAGAGCCAAGGGCACTGCTCAGCTCTGAGGAACATTTTACCCTCCAGAAGGAATAGAGAGGTCCCACCTGCAGCCCTCCTTTGGGGAGGAATGGACAAGATAGATGCCAGAATTGACCAAACAGAGTATTCCATCCCATACACCTCATACTCAGGATAAATTTGAGGGATCACAAGGGTCAAGACAGCTTCCAGCTTCCTGCCTTTCCTGCTTCCCTTCCTTCACCCCGCATCCTGGGAGGATTCCATCCATTCCTCTGCCTGTGCTCCTGATCCATCCCAGCCCATATCTGTGTGTTCCTGCCTCCAGCTCCTGACTGCTGCCGTCTCCAGGATTCCAGCCTGGACTTTCCCAGGGCTGCCCTGCAGCCTCAGTGATGATGTGAGAGTTACTCGGGGAAAAGGGGAGAAGGAACGTGGGATCAATTTTCCTGTATATTTGTATATATTTAGTAATTTTTCCTATTTATCATTACTGTTTCATTAAAGTTGTGTAGTTTAGTTTCCAACCCATAAGCCTCTCTCCCTTATTCTCTCTCCTTTCTTTATCAGGGAGGAGAGAGAGATTAATAGAGAGCATCTGTCACTTGGTTTAATTGCCTGGCCAGTGTTAAAACCTGACATCACAGAAGGCCAAAAGTTGCTGGGAGAGATGCTAAGAGCACAGGTGTGTAGAGTTGCCAAGAGCTGTACTGTAAGAGCAGGGATGTGATGGCAGCACCCTGCTGTGGCACAATCAAGGACCTGATCTGCCCACATCCAGGTGTCCCCTCTCACCCCATGCTCCACAGAAGCAGCGAAACTCAAAATGCTGTGGAAGAGTCCCTAGGCAACCTTCAGTTATTTTCAGATGAATCACCCACCAAGTTGGTGTTGGGTTTAGTCCTGGCAAGAGCACAATGGGAGGGTAAAAGGAAGAAGCACAAAGGCTCAGGAGTGTGCTGGGCCTTGGCACAAGCAGGATTTGGCTCCCACTTCTGCTGCCACCTGGAGTGAAGAGAAATTGCTTCCACTTCACCTCAGAATTTTCCATCAACAAGACACGATTATATATGAAAAAAGGCTGGGAAAAACAAAAGCAGCACTAATGGGGCTCTGAAAGTGTTTGAGAGCACAAGCTTAAGCTGCTAATGGCAAAGCCACTGGAAACAGAATGTCAGCATATTCCCACCTGTCATTTGCTCTCCCATTCTGTGACCCCTCAAGTCCCAATCCTGGGGAGGCACAGAGTCAGCACCACTCATCCAGACAGTGTGCTTAATTCACTCAGGCAGCTGGGGCCATACACTTCCACAAGTCCCTCTCCCTCTCTACCATTTTCCCCACTAAGCAGTGATACTCGTGGCTGAATGGCACTCACTTCCGCAGGAGAAAAGCTCCACTCTTCTCCACTTGCTCTCCCAGTGTGAAGGGGAGAGCCTGAGCAGGGAAAGCTGTCAGTTCCTATCTTTCTTTGCCACTCAGATTGTTTCCTGATTCCTAAAATGAAGCTGCAGCTGCACTGGATGGATGTGCTTAAACGCAAGCCTCCGGAGATGGAGAAGTGCTGACTGACGAATTGCCTTCTTTCACCTTGTTCTGATGTCTCCCAAATTTTCTGCTCCCCTCTCCCCATCTTGCCAAAGGGAATTAGCAACTTACTTACTTTTAGGGTTTTGTACAAATTGTCCCTGGTGAATGGTCCCTCAAATTCTTCTTTACCATGACATATGCTCAAGCTTTCTTGATCTTAAGAGATTTGAAAATCCAAGAATTAGAGACTCGTGTGCATATATATAAGCATACATATATACATATATATATATATACAAGGCCCTAATTCTTGGAGAGATATATATATTAATATGTGCAGATAAATGTTCCCACCATTACCACCTCACACCAAAGAAACACAACCCAAGTAACCTTTTGTACTGCAGCCATAGTTCTCCAAGGCACCAGAGCCTGGAGAGCAGAGCTGTTATACTGGAATCCCAAATATTATATAAAATAATAGAATTTTCCATTCCTACATCAGTCCTTCCATTTCATCTTACTTAGGTCTTTATCTAGTTTTGCAGTCATGCAACAAAGGGCTAATATTAGTAATTTCTTTTTAAAATTAATCTGAACATTTTTCAAGGATTGCTGGAAAAAAAAGGATTTAAAAGGAGCTATGAAAAGGAGGCAAAAAATAATAAATATATTGTTTAAATCTTAAAAGGAAGAAAGAGAAATTTGGTTAAATGTACAATCTTTAAAGAAAAAAACATACGAAAGTTTGGGATTTTACACCATCTCCTCTCCTTCCACTTTTCTACATTATTAAAATTGTATGTTTACACCTGTAAATATAAATCTGTTCTTCCCTCTTTTCTTCTCTCTGCCCAATGACATAATTTTAATATTTACCCTTCTAGCTGTCCAAACATCATGTTACACAGCAACAGTCCCTACTGATGGCACTGGGTGAAAATAGAGCTGGGCCACGAAATCTCAAATTTGAGCTTTTCCCTGTTTTCACATTGTATGGGTGAGAGATTCAGAGTCCACAGCTCAGATATAGCTTACCACTGACTTTCAGATAGACCCACTATCAGTATGGTAAAATTAAGCCCCGGTAATTCCTTGGATTTTGTTGAGAAAGTTTCCATCTGTTCCATGTCTTGCACCTCAGGTATCTGAAAGGACCGTATGGACTTCAGTAAGAAGCAGTCTGCTGTTCTTATGAAATAATCAGATCCCCATCATTACTAAATAAACACACACACAAAAAATTAAGTTTGCCAGTCCTAGAAACCCCTCCAGACTCCAAAAACCCAGTGCTGCTCTAGATCCAAATTATCCTAGCCCCAAGAGTGATGCCAAAAGCATTATCAAAAGCAGCATTACCAAAAGCAGCATCCAAGAAGATGGTTAATGTAGTGAATGAACTTCCATGTGAGCAAGTGACTGCTTGGACATCTTGTGCTGCTTCTGAACCAGGTCCCTCTCCTGTCAACGTGTGCTGGGCCATCACTGGGGGGCTTTTGCTCTCTCCAGCACCCCATGAAGTCATGTCCCAGCAGCTTTTTACTTCGGAGCCCTGGGGCGCCAGTCTCTTTTCCTTAAGAGCGCTGAGAGGGACATTAATTCAGTGAGTCACCCTGGTAAATTGATGCCATCCTAAGCTCCAAAATGAGAGGTTAATTTATGCACAAGGAAGAAAAAAGTATGTGAGAGATGACAGCAAAACCGAGCCTTTCATTCACTAAGTGGTGCTGGGGCAGAAGGGAAACTCCTGACATTATGTGCTGGGAACTGTATAGAAACAGAAGGCACAACTCCCTGATCTTCCCTGAGGATTTTGGAGGTGTCAGACCCCCTCAGAAACATCCCAGAACATCTCTTCTCCCACCCATAGGTAAAATTCCCATTTTTCTTTTAGCTGAATAAGCCCCCTGCCTTGGTGCTTGCACATAAAAACACAGATAAACCCCACAGCTCCTACACAGCTTTGCTCTCATTTAAGAAGTTCGACCTTAGACTCCACCTTAATGTAAAATGTAAATGTAAAATGTAAATAAAAAATGTAAATGTAAAACATACTGTGAAAGGGCAAAACATTCCTGTTTTCCTCTTTTCCTACCTGCTTTTCCAGCTGTGAGATTATAACAGGATTTTCAAAACAGCTCAAGAATTTTTTTTTACTCTCAGCATAAGTCTGAAAATTTGAAAAAACTTTGGTTTAATTCTCACATTGAAAAAATGCAAAGCTATAAGAATTTAAATTTTTAAAATTTTATAATGAAACTGAAGAGTTTAGCATGGCAAAAATAACACAGATAGAAGAATGAAACTATAGAAAATAAAAAAGCCTTCAACATTCAAAATTCTTACATATTCTCAACAGAGGGTGGTATAAGAGCTAGAGTAGCTGACATATAATGTATCCTAAATAGCCTTTTATGAGGGACTGTACTTTAACCAGCCCTTAGATACGTGCACCCAACCAGAGAAAACCAAGAAACACCAAATGGAGATCTGACAAAAGCATTATGTAGATGACTATACAGCTGGCTTCAAAAAAATTGCTAGAAAAATATATTTGATTGACACAGGTACTGCTTAAACTTCTCACAATTTCCAATCACCTTACAAGAGTTCAAAAGAAAATACTGAAGTGTCCAACTCTCATAATCATGGTCAGACTTCTCACAAAACAGACACTTCATATTCATGTGCTCCACCACTGACACACAGGTACAGTTCACAGCCAGAAGCTAAAGCCTGGGAATCTTAATGAATATACATGAAAGAAAATAAGTACATTCAAAATGAGGGAGAGAAAAATGCCCTCTGGGCCTTCTAGAGACTCCACATTCAAGTTCTGTCAAGAAAATGGAGGTGCACAGTTAAAGTTGTTGAAAAAGAATACGGAACTCAATGTCTAGTAAAAAAAGAGGAGGTGGTGTTTTCTCAAAAAAAAATAATAATAAAAAAAAATCTTTGTTCAGTCAGAGCAAACTTTAAAGGAAAAAGTAATAGAAAAGTAATAGAAACATAATAGAAAAGTAATAGAAACCACCCCTGCAGGTAGATGGGACTGAAAAGGGCTTTAGGTTATAAACAGTGTTGTCATTCCCAAGAGCCCCACCAGTATTAGCAGAATTTAAACCTCTTTTTCTGCCCAGAGAAGACTCAAAGATGGCTTCAGCTGTAGAGGAAGCTGTGATTGTACAGAAGACAGGTTTTGTGGTGCAGGTGATGGTGTTGTTAAGAAAAGCAGCTGCTGTAAACAGAAGCTCAGACCACACAACTCCCGAGACCTCAGGGCCTGAGCACTGCAGGGCGAAGCTGCTGCCCCCCCCATGCATTATCAATAGGAAATTCTCTGAACCTCATTTCCGGGGCCTTTCTCCCAGCAAGTCATTAAGCTCTAATTAATGGCTCTGTGAGGTGGAGGGATCCGCTTTGACGTCCATTACGATAGAGGCTCAAATGTCAGCCCAGCAATGGCATGAGGTAGGCCCTGGCGTTCTGCCAGGTGTGGGATGAGTGCTGACGCATTCAGCATCCTCTGAAATCTTCAGCCCTGTAAGAAAATCTACAAGTTTTCTCTCTGCGTGTGTGATGGATAACATCTCTAAGTGATCTGCTGGTCCATTACCAAACACCACCTCTCCACTCCAAGCAAGGAGGAAGAAACGATTTAGGGTGGCTCAGTTGCAGAGTCCATCTCCAAACCAAAGTTAAAACCAGCCACGACCTGGCCCCTGGAGATGTCACACAGGCCCAGAAAGATCAAGACCTCTACAGGAAGCACTCGACACAGTTTGGGAGATGGATAAGGCTGGAAAAGAGGAGAAGAGGGGCCAGAAATGGCCTAAGGAGATGCAGCTGAAGTGCTGCTCTGTCAGCAGGGGCCAATGGTGGGAAGTTAGGAAGCACCTGGCTGCAAGCATAGAGGGACCACACCTCATACTCCACCTGGAGTATTTCAAAGGCACTAGCTAGAAATCATCAATTTGATGTTTATTTTTACGTTTTAATCTGCCAGACTGTCAGATGTCACTGTGAGGCAAGGTACTAAGCCACAGAACAGCATGTTGACATCTTACCCTCTTCCACATCAGTCACCGTCTCTCACTCCCTCGCTCCCTCAGCTGTTTGTCCTTGGCCTCTTATTGCCATGATCCTTCCTTCTTCCTAATTTGAAGAATCTAATTACTATGTCACTCATTTTCAATAAGAAAGTCCATTTAGAATTTCATATTGGACTAACCTAGGTAAAAGATACAAAGCTACCAGTGCACTTCTGCTCTCTGGAGTAGAAATGCAATGGTGATGTTAAATGTATTTTCCCTGGCAACATCACTAGAAGTCCTTCATAATAACTTTTGTAACTTCTGTCCATCCATGTTTTACTCCTGGGTCTGCCTGCCCCCTTCTCCTGCCTAGTAAAAACATAGGTGTACTGAATAAAGTAGTACATCTAAGACATGGTGAGAAAGGAAAGACAGATGCTGAAACCTCTTGCTGAGGATCTGGCTGGCTCATCATTAACTAAACATCAGAGGAACTTCTGGCCAGGCATCCTGAGGGTGTGATAAAACAAAAACCAGCCCTTATAAAAGTTAAAATACATGACTTTTTCTCTCTCTCCCTTCAAGGACCTCAAAGGACTTCCCAAATACAAATACAACACAATTCTGAAATACCATGGAAATGTATAGCAATCTTTGTCATGGAATCTTTCTTTATCCTTTTGTTTTCTCACCTGTCAAATGTACATTACAGCATCTCCCCTGTGCTTAAAAGGCCAGCCATAAACTAACAGCATTTTTATTCAAATGTGAGGAGCTACTAAAAAAGATGCCTACAGCAAGTATAACTATCAGCTTCTTCTTAACTAGTTAGTTTCTTCCTTGGAGTAGCTGATCACCCAGCTTGCGTATTCATGATATAAAATTTGAAAAAAATGAATGACCCATTGGCAGCAAGAAAAAAAAAAAATCTAGGACATTTACTTTCCACCATCAGGGGAAAGTATCAGAATAACTGCATGGATATTCTGAAACCCAGTTCAGTCAGTCTGACAGCTTCTTTTGGTCCGTTATTTCAGCATAGTACTTAACAACTGCAGGATTAGCTAAGTACACTACCAAGGTAAACACCAGTGAAGAACACAGTGGTACAGACCAAGCAAACAAGAAAAAAGAAAACCAAAGTGACATTTTCCCCAGCTTTCATATTCTCTTCAGCTTCACAGGCCTCTTCCTTGCTATTGGAGACCCTCACAGCTTATGAAAGGTTTGTCTCCCTGCAAAGAGAGCATTGCCAGCAGCCAAAATGAGCTATTACCCAGATTCATTTTATTGCAGTGATTTCAATATTGACACCAATCAGCACAGGGGTGTTGTCCTGGTTTGGGCCAGGATAAAGGTGATTTTCTGTCTTGTACTTTTGCTTTCAGCTCAGTCTCTTGTGAGTAGCTGTTCCTGCTGAAATTAACAGCAAGTTTCTCAGTCAGTGTCTGCTCCTAGGACTGATAACACTCGATGTTTATAGTTACTGCTAGAGACTGGTGTGCAGAGCCAAGGGCACTGCTCAGCTCTGAGGAACATTTTACCCTCCAGAAGGAATAGAGAGGTCCCACCTGCAGCCTCCTTTGGGGAGGAACGGACAAGATAGATGCCAGAATTGACCAAACAGAGTATTCCATCCCATACACCTCATACTCAGGATAAATTTGAGGGATCACAAGGGCCAAGCCAGCTTCCTGTGTTTCCTGCCTTTCCTGCTTCCTTTCCTTCGCTCATTCCCTGTTTCTTTCGGCATCCTGGGAGGATTCCATCCATTCCTCTGCCTGTGCTCCTGATCCATCCCAGCCCATATCTGTGTGTTCCTGCCTCCAGCTCCCAACTGCTCCTGACTCCAGGATTCCAGCCTGGACTTTCCCAGGGCTGCCCTGCAGCCTCAGTAGTGACGTGAGGGTTACTGGGGGAAAAGGGGGGAGGAATGTGGTATCCATTTTCCTGTATATTTGTATATATTTAGTAATTTTTCCTATTTATCATTACTGTTTCATTAAAGTTGTGTAGTTTAGTTTCCAACCCATAAGCCTCTCTCCCTTATTCTCTCTCCTTTCTTTATCAGGGAGGGGGATTCATAGAGAGCATCTGTCACTCGGTTTAATTGCTGGGCCAGTGTTAAACCCTGACAGGTGTAAAGTTCAACCAGGCAGAAAGCAGAGCAGTTTTGCAAACTCAGCTTTTGGGAACTCCTGTTCTAGCCATAGGAGAGAGGCAACAAAGTGAGAGATTCAGTGAGACTGGCACTATTTTAAAAGGCCAGGATGGAGCCAGGATCAGGGTGACAGCAATGGGTAAATACCAACCCACACCATCACATCTGTCACCTGACAACACAAAAACCACCAAACCAAGCTATGAAAATATTTGCAGGTGGTCCAAGGAGGAAGGACAACTATAAAACCAGACCAAACTGCTTTAGAATTGTTCTTTAAAAATAGAAGTACACAAGCTTGATGTAAAATACACAAAATTCAAGCTAAGGTTATGGAAAGTTTTCCACAGAATTTAGCTTTGCATGGTAGAAGGGAAAGCCTTGGAGCCAGAAGTAGAATGGAGCTACACCCGAGGTCAGACACTTTTTTTTTTTCCTGCATGTTTCTTATTTCTTTTAATTACTTCCTTTCCTCATTGCTTTTCTTCATACCCATGCCTGAAAGCAGAAGCAGGAAGAGACTGATAAATTTAGCTGTGGAAAATTTTTCTGTTGCTTTGTGATCAAGAATAGAAGCAGGAAAGTACAAAAAAAAAATAATCCAGCTAGATTTTTTTAAAATATATTTGCTGTTAGTTTGAGAAGCCACCAGCTTGTGCTCCTGTGTGCATGTTGAGACGTGGTGCTGGAAAGCAGAGAAATAATCAATAGCAGAGACACAAAGCCAGGAAGAACCCAAGAAGTAAAATCATATTAGAAACAATCAGCTCAAAACACTATAGCTAAATGAACAAGACAGGCAGGCAATGGGAGGCCTGGAAACAGCTTCAGAAAGCAGATGCAGTAAGTTCACATGAAATGCCAGAGATTGCACAGCCAGCTGAGAACTCAGGTATCGGCACCACTCCAAGCATTTTGGTAGCATAGCACCTAAGTATTCAGCTCTTTTTTTCACATAGAAACTTGGTTTCAAACTTAAAAGGACAAATTCAAGATGAGCTGTGTTGGGAACCAGCACTCTCAAGTTGGTCCTGTTACACAGGAGCAGTGTTACAACATTTCACCTCTAGCAGGCAGGAATAGAAGAAAAAAACCCCCATCAAACTCTTATTTTAGCTGAGATCAAATCAGTCATTTACAATGCATGCCATGACCTGGTCTTTTGGACACATCTTGTATTTTGCAGCAGTGCAAGCATGAGGTTGGGTTACACCTGGAGGCTGCAGCCAGTATAGGATGGGCCAGGTCATCAACTGGGTTCAAATGCAGATCCAAGGATTCTGCTACATGGGAAAACTGAACTAGCTGCAAAATAGCACAGAGCTTTAATTAATCCAGTTAATTAGTTGTGGTGATAAGGACAACAGTCCTCTACTTGCTGCCATACCTTCTGACTCATGAAAACTTTCCCCACAGCAGATCCCAGTGCACCCATCACCCTCCCTGGAGTTCACAGATCAGCTGCTGGGGCCACCAGTTTACCACAGGCCAACAGCAGCAATGATAAATGGGAGAAAACCACTCTGCAAACTTACTGTCAGGATGCCATTGGCCTTCTTGGCCACCTGGGCACATCCCTGACTCGTATTCAGCTTCTGCGAACCATTATCCCCAGGTCCCTTTCCACTGCGACCTTCCAGCACTCTGTATTACTGGTTTAAGCAGCTCCATGGAATTTTCACAAATGTTTCAAGTTTCCCTAGCTATAAGATAAGCATGAAGATCATCTCATCACACATTTTGTGCTGTCTCTTAACCTTCAAGCCATTGCCTTGCTCTGACTCATGACAATGTGTCAGTACCTGCTATAAATTTAATCTCTGTATTTATGTTTGAATGGGAGACACTTAGCTGCCCACCAACACTATACATGCAAGATATGCTCCTGCTTAAGGTTCAGCTTCAAGTCATTAAATGGAGAGAGCTAGTAGCAAAGTAAAGTTATTTTCCATGTAGCTGTCATGATTGGCACTGCCCGAGCTGCTGCAGAGATGCCCAAGTGAATGGCATCATATTTCTTACAACTGCATCTTAGTGTTCCCTCTACACTGGAAAAGGTAAAACCCTTCAAACAACACTGAATTAATTTGAACCTGCCCACTTTTATGCAAATACTCTATACAGATTTTTTTGATTATGTGCTAAGAATGTTTGTTATGCTTTTCTAATGGAATGGGTTACATGTTTGAAAATATATCAGTTTAGCATACAGCACAAGGAGGAAAACATTTGGCATTGAGTTATGTCATATGCAAGACCAGTCTTTTCAGAAGCTGATATTTATTTGGCCATAGAAACTCACAGATCTTCTTCCCCACAATTTGGCAGCAAGAGCTTTGATATATCTTGGTCCATCCCAACTTGATTCACAGAATAACTGAAAGACTGAAATGAGACTAAAAGACACTTCTGAGTCAACTAGTCCAGCCTGCTTCAAAGCAGAAATAACTCTGATTAAGTAAGATTGCTCAGGATCTTGCACAAACTATTTGGAAACCACAGACACAAGACAGCCTCCAGTGAGGAACAGCATGAAACCAAAGGTGAAACCACACTACAGGACAAGATACTTCAATGTTTTACACATTCATTCCTACACCCTCATTCCCTTTCCCATCCCTGCCTAGCATAGATTCATTGAAGAATTTTCACTTGACCCATCCCATCACAGAAACATAGAATGGTTTAGGTTGGAAGGGACCTTAAAGATCATTCAGTTCCAACCCCCCTGCATGGCCAGGGACACCTCCCACTAAACCAGGTTGCTCAAAGACCCCTCTCCAACCTCCCCTTGAACAGTTCCAGGGATGGGGCTCCACAGCTTCTCTGAGCAACCTGTTCCAGTTACTGATCATCTTTGTGGCCTTCCTCTGGGCTCACTCCAAGAGCTCTGTGTCCCTCTTATGTTGGGGGCTCCAGAACTGGACACAGTACTTGGGGTGGGGGTCTCAAGAGAGCAGAATAGAGGGGGAGAATCACCACTGCTTTTGATGCAGCCCAGGATAATGTTGGCTTTCTGGGCTGCAAGCAGACACTGCCAGCTCATGTTGAGCTTCTTGTCAACTGGCACCCCCAAACCCTTCTGCTCAGGGCTGTTCTCAATCACACAGCCTGTATCTGTGCTTGGGACTGCCACAACCTGCATGTGGGATCTCGCACTTGGCCTTGTTGAACTTCATGCAGGATGCACAAGTCCACCTCTCAAGCCTGCCAAGGTCCCTCTGAATGGCTCCCCTTCCCTCCAGCATCAATTCATGACAGAGTTGGGTGTCATCACCAAACTTGCTGAGGGTGCACTCCCTTCCAGGGTCCATGGCACTGACAAAATTGTTAAACAGCACCCATCCCAACATCCATCCTTGAGGGATGCCACTTGTCACTGGTCTCCATCTGGACATTGAGCCATTGACCACAACACTCTGAGTGGGACCATCCAGCCAGTTCCTTACCCACTGAGAGATCCATTCATTGAATCCCTATTGTTCTGGTCTGGATACCAGAATGTCAGTGTCCAATGCTTTGCACAAGTCCAGGTAGATGACACCAGTTGCTCTCTCTTTGTCTACCAACACAGTGATCCCACTGTGAAAGTGTCTGACAAATTTGGTGGCCTATTTGTCCTAAGTGAAGCCATGCTTGTTGTCACCAATCACCTCTGTATTTTTCTCTGTGCCTTAGCAGAGACTTTAGGAGGATTTACTCCAGGATCTTTCAGGGCACAGAGGTGAGACTGATTGCCCTGTAGTTTCCCAGATCTTCCTTATTTCCCCTTTTGAAAACAAGGGTTATGTTTCCCCTTTTCCAGTCAGTAGGAACTTCACCAACATTGGTATGCAAAACCAGGCAGATGTTCATCTCACTTATATTTAAAAAACCTCAGATTTTTTAACTTCCTGAGGTAGCTCTTCTGCTCTTCCTAAGTGTAGAAACAGTGTAGATTCCCTTAAAATCTAATACAAATCTCTCCTTGCAAATGACTAATCACCTTTTTACCTTGTCAGATGCTGAGAATATCTAATCAGTATCTTCAGTGAAACTACCTGGCATATATTAATATACTTTAAATCATATTCTTCTCTTTTCCACTCAGTCCCTTTTATATTTCTTCATAGGTTATATTTTCTAGAAGTCCAATTTCTCTCCCATTTATCTGCGACTCTCAAAACATTATGTCAAAACTGAATACTTTTGTATGTTTGACTTTTTCCTTTTCTATCCACTTATCTTCACTGAACTCCATATTATTGGATTTTACATCATTTCTTCAATTTACCAAGATCATGATGAATTCCAGTTTTCCTCCAAAAGGTTGACAGTCCTTTCTGACTTGGTATTCTCTGCAAATCCTATAAGCATGCTTATGCTCTCATTGTCAAAATAAGACATGAAAATATTCAATCATATTGAACCCTGGGCACGTTTCTGATGACCACCTCTTGAATGTTCTTTCACCTTGATAAAGAACTATTTATAGATTACTCAGTTTAGTTTTTCCACTGGTTGTGCCAATCTTCTGTGGGTTTTGCTTCCTGAGTTAGTGCCATGCAGCACTGTGCCAAGGCTCATCACAGCTGCCACATCTGCTTCTCCATTAGGGGGACAACACGAGCACAGCTGGTTCAAGCTTTGATATTAATTAAGACATAACAAATTGAATATCATGTTTAGAAGATGATCAGAAATAGTTATTCACACAGGTACACAGGGTTCAGCTGCTCAGTATGACAGACTCCAGTATTTCTGCCAGAATTTTGTTCTCTGCCTAGCACAGAGAAGTTCTGCATCAGAGTAATTTGCCTCTCCCTATGCTTGACAGATGTTGGGGAACCACTGTGTTGTGTCACACAGGCTCCAACTTGCTGGGAGCAGGCAGAGCCTAGCTTCCCATCCCTCCCCAAAACCTGGGAATTCAGAATTGGGTGCCCACATTTAGTTGGCAAAATTATGAAGAGACTTTGTTATTTGTGGGAGTTTTTTTCCTTAAAGAAATTCTACTGTGTTTCTTGTGTCTTCTGACTTCCCCTCTCCAGCCTGTTATTCTGTAAGTCTGTTACTATTCCCACACATCCAAACCCATGCTTTGGTCCTTACTGTTACGGCTGCTCTCTCATTTTCCTTCTCTTGTTGCTCTTCCAGCAATGATTTTATCCCTCTATATCTTAGTCAAATACCTCCTGCCTATGCTGCCTCTGTCCCTTATTCTATCCTGCACAGCACCTTCCTACTCCAAACTGCACCAGAAGTCTTGTCCCCAGCACACCAGCTCATTTCCAGTGCCATCCAGTTTACTCTTTTCCCAGTGACCATCACAACTCCATGAGAATCCCAACACTGTCCATAGCTTTGGCACTTCAGAGGTGACCATCAGAGCAGACTACTTGATGCCTCCTGATGTGGAGAGGGACCAAAAGATGGTGTTATTCAAATCCTTAAGTTCTCAGATGTGTCCCATCCTTCTTCAAAGCAGCCCCAGTGACTCCCACCCACTAACTACAGGTGTAAACTTTGCAATCTCAAGTTTAATTCTTTAGGGGTAAAGAACAGCAAGGAAAAAAAAAAAAAAACAAACAAACCAAAAAAACCCCAACAGAGTTAAAAAGAAAAAATTTCTAATTCAGTTACCATTTGCTTAAGGGACAAAGGAAATAGAGGGAAAATTAGTGATTTCACAGCAGTTGACCCTCCTGGAGAGTTTCTCTGTTCAGACAAACAAAAGAACTTTTATTTGTCAGTCCCCTGCTAAGTATTCTTCAGCCATTTCACAGCAAAAGCTGAGGGAAAGGGATAACAGCCCCAGGTAAAGACAGCCTGTTATCTAGGCTGGCCCAGTTTTAGAGGGAGAATACCAAAATCTACCACATCTGTTGGATGTTACAGCTCCTGTCTTGGAGGTACAGCCCAACACAAAGAAATAACAATAAAATAAATAAAAAAAAAAAAAAAAAAAAAAAAAAAAAAAAAAAAAAGGAAAAGGGACCCTGTATTTAAATTCAGTCAGATAGTCAACATGCAGACAGCAAATAGAGCCCAGGATCGTGCACAAGTAACCAGATAGCAGAAGTAACCAGATACAGGTGAGTTGCCAAGCCAGGGCAAGCTGATACAGGTGCTCTTGTGTCAGTCAATATGTGCCATGCAGGTGTAATTTTGACAAAAATACATGGCACTCCACAAGGAGGAGCAGCTAAACCCAGAGATATTTAGCAGGGTACCAAACAAGAGTTGCCCAAATACTCCCAAAACCCAAAAAATAAAAAAACTTTCTCTGTGGGACGTACATTTCATCACGGAATAACCTTAAAATCATAACCTTAAATCTCAGTTTCACATATACATTTCTATTCACCCACTTCACAGTCATCTGAGGCACCAAGTACAGCTAAATGAAACTTCAGTGATTCCTACAACAAGACACAATATCAACCTTTCTGGCCTCTTCCAGATTCTGACGGGTTTTTGCTTCAAAATCTTATGTGTGTAGTTACTTGCATGTAAATTATGGCACAAAATCCTAAAATAGGATTGCATTGAAAATTTGGTCTCTCTAGAGATGGCTTCAATTTAAGTAAACATTCACATGCACTTTACACATGTCCTGAAAAAAATGCCAAATATTTTAAACATATCAAATAATATTTGGAGTTTCACACCCTCAATATCTGCTTTATCTGTGCCATTTTCCATTGCAATTCCACAAACACAGCCATAACCTGACTTTTTTTGTGAAGGAAACTGTCAAATTTTCAATGGTGGGTAATTTGATCTGTAACAAAATACAAAGCCAGCCAGCCTAGTCCTGGGTTCAGATTTCTCTGTAAATATTGCATGTGTCTGGTTACAGCTTAAATTGTGGTGTGGGGACAGTCACACAGCATCACCCACTCATTGTCACCTGCACAAGATCCCTGGGTGAACTGCATGCCTGGCCTTTGTATCTGATACTTGGTTTCTATGGAAACCCACAGATTCTACATTAAAATGTAATTGTTCCCTCTGAAACTGATGTTCTGGTTTCAAAACATTTCAAAACAGGAGAGAAAAAGCAGAAAATACAAGCAGGCAGCTTTACATTCAGGCCATGATATATTTGGATATCTTTTTAAGTATTGTAAAAAATAATGATGGCAAACTTTTGAAAGAAATCAAAGCTCTAAAGAAATAAAATGCTTAAGCTACCTAGCTCTCAACTGACAATCATCACCCTAGGATATACTTAAGGAAATTATTTGTCAATGCTTGGAAGAGCAAGTTGTGGACATGTTGTATTCACACTCTTGGCTAAATCCTTAAGTGCTAAAGAACAGACAGGAAACAAGACCATATAACTGGTGTCAATGCACTAAGTAATGTAAACTTTAAAATCATACTCCTAATATTTACATAGGGAGCAATACCAAACACTAATCCAGACCCACAAGTATCCTTTAATAAAAATATGGCTTTTAAAGGCAGGGCTGGGAAAGGCTCTCAGTATAAAAATGTTAGGACATTAAAATGCTGAGCAAAAGCATAAGACTGAATAAAGCAGCACATATGGATGCCAGTGAACAGAGCTACCCTATTTCTCACAAAAAGCATTGTCACACATTCCTGTCCTGATCCATCCAAACCTTTTCTGAAACCACCTTCCTTTCCAAGCATTGCACTGCCCCATGCGAGAGCTTCCTCCATCCTGACTTTTCCCAAAATCCTTTCCTTAAACCTCCATTCTCTCTCGACTCCCTTTCCAAGCCCCCAACCTTCTTAGTTGTCCCACCCAGAGATCCCTCCTTCCTTTTACCTACTCAGACTTTCCAACCCATCTAAGCAGATGCTTCTCAGAACTGTCTCCCATCTCAGTACTTCTCTGCCCCTGTCCCTTGCCACCTTTTCCTCTTTTCACTCAGCATAGACAAGATTGCTGCCATCACTTCAGACCTAACCCTCTCCTTCTGACAGACTCCTACCTCCCACTGGCAGTCAAATTTTCTCTTTTTTTTTTTGGCTACAGCAGCCAGCCAAGCTCTTCTCACTGCTGGCTCTCCTGCAGGCTTCCTACCTGGAAAAGATTTCACTTTTCCATATGGATTGCGCTCCTTGAAACTCCATCACCTGAGCTCCACAAAAGGCAGGAAAGCCAGAATTAATGGATAGATATAGAAAACATTAAAAATGTGCTTTATAAAGTTTTGCTACATACATAAATAACAAAGCATATGTTAAATAAAGGAAGGAAAGAAAGAGGCCTCCAGCCTGGCTTGAGATGGGATGGGAGCAGACCATTCCCCAAGAGGAAGACATTCACAGCTTTTAAGGTTTCTGCTGATTTCAGACCTACTGTGACATTCCCACTCTTCATAAACTCCTGGGAAAATATTTCCACTCATCCTCAGGAAGCTTGATGCTTCCCCTTCCCCCTCCATCTTCAGCTGGTTTGGATGGGACCTAATGAGAGAAGCAGCCACATTTCCTATGCAGCATGCAGAGGAAACCTTAATCACCTAAAGCATTTTCATACATTTGGATGGCTTGGAGACACCTGAGAGGAGTGTATTGATACAGGATGTGCTTGTATAGCTCTGTGTCCCAGGGACCCACTTGGATTTGTATTGGGATATATGGGGAGGAATCCTGTGCATTCTCTCTGCTTTATTTTGCTGCTTCCATTTGCCCTCCCAAAGCCTCCTCTTTAAATTTCCCCAAGAGACAGTGCAATAAAGGGCATGAGACTGCCAGAGGACTTCCCCCAAGCCCAGGTTTTAAACACAGCATGCTTAAATTCAGGGCTTGTGTCCAGTCACTTATTTAGTGAAATAAAGGGAATTAATTTCTGCAAGCACTAAATAATATAAACTTTGCCTGTTCCTAGGAGGCAGGGACAGGGCAGGAAGGTGGGTGAAGCTTTTTAAAACTGCTGCGAAAAAGCCAGGGAAGAGCAATAGAATTTTTACTTGGTTTTTTATTTAAATCTTCGCAGCTTCAGAGAGGTTCCTCAGGATAATACTTCATCAACGTGACTCTGTTTGTTTGAAAACTCTCTGTGAGAGATAATTGTTTCCACAGCCTGATAAAGGCAATGGAAATTAATCAGACATATCACTACTTAATCCTTTATAGATGCTGGTGCAGATTGAAGAGAAAAAACCCAAACCTCTTAAATCACTCTACTCGTGACACAAGATCACACAAATGACCCATACTGCAGCTAATTAGATATGGCACTGGATCAGTGCTAATGAATTTAATTTCTTCCTTCTCTCAAACGAAGAGAAAAAAGTGGGCAGACTGGGGGAGGGAGGCAAGATGTAATTCCAGCTCCTATTTATTAGTCTGGTGTATTCCTCTAACCCCAGGATAAATATATTTTTTATTCTTGCTTACGATACTTCTCAGCAATCTCTTTAAACCCTTCCACATTCTTCAGGCAATGGGGGATACAGGAGGGGGGGGATGTTAAAAGTTCAACTTGAGGACATTGCAATTGAGCCAATATCTATTCAAACTATTCTATGTCTATTGATTTCAAAAATCAAATGTATCCACAGAGAAGCACGTGTGGGGTTTGAAGTGACACAGGGTCCTTTAGGATACTCATCTACTAAAGTACTAAAACAACTTGTACTCATGACACTGGCAAGTCTGGCTGGAATTCTGACAGGAAACCTTCTAAATATATGACCAGGAGGCTGCTAAGATTTCTTTGCTAACAGAGGGGTCAGGCACTGGAACAGGCTGGCCAGGGGAAGTGGTGGAGTCACCCATCCCTGAAGTGCTCAAAAAACACTTCCATGTGGCTTAGTTGGCCATGGCTTTGGTGGGTGGATGGTTGGACTTGATGACCTTAGAGGTCTTTTCCAGCCTTAATGATTCAGGTGCTGTGCAGATTGTCATTAATGAGACATATAAATGGGCTTCATTCAATAACAGGATACAGAAGTGAATTCTAACCCTCCACCCCATATTATCCATACATATTGCACTATTCATTCAGCTGGAAGACACCATGCCAAAAATAAATAGGTCATCTTAGGTCACAGGCAGACTAAAAGCTTTCTTCATAATTAATGGAGGAGTTCCTTTAAGCCAGACTTCACACTCTTCAGTGGGAGCTTTTAGTTTACACACATCCCTTTTTACTTAATAACTGGGAGATAAAAAAGCTGCTGCCAGGATGGGAATTTGCAGCCTGTCAAAAGGCCTGTCATTGGGTTTTGCTTGTTCTAGTTGGTGTCCACCCTGATCCATGTCTATTGGGATCTACATCTGAATTCCAGATGAGCAATAGCAGCATTCCACCTTCTGGAATTCCACCTTCTACAGTTGGAGCTGTAGAAGAAAAGCCCCTAAGAAATGTTTCTACCAGAGCCATCTCTAAGAAAGAGTCAAACCTGGAACAAAATTGAAACAGAGGAAGCAGATAAAATTGAAATTCTTTAAGATTCTAAGGTTACTTGGACACTACTGAGAACCCTTCCCTGTGTTCCCCTTCTCCTCTTCCTTTATTGCCCAGTGCTGACCTGTCCTGCCAGTGACGATGCTTTCAAAGCCATAGGTACATATTAATCCTTTCCTCCATTCTTCATAAGGGATGGCTCAGTTCAAAATTATGAAGAGAAATGACATCTCAGAGTCTCATCTGTAGAAATGCCAGGAAACCCAGTAAACAGGACAAGGCTTTCATAAGGACCCATGAGTTTCATAAGTGCCCCTTCAGATCAGGCTGCAGAGGAAAACATAAGATTTACATTGAGGCAATCTTCATTTTCACTCCCTTCTATCACCATCAATTTGGAACAAGATTTTTTTTGTTGTTGTTGTTTTCGTTTTATTTTCCCTCTTCGTAGCCCAAATGGGTCAATGAACTTCACAGCTTGAAACCTTGGCAGAACCATCTGTTCTTCATTAAAAGCCATTAATGACAATTATAATAGCACTAATTAGGCTGCTTGCAAACATCCCCACGCTCCAGCAGCTCCAGAGCTCCAGGCAATCAAAGGTCCAAATTGAACCAGATGCTGCATGGTATTGATGGGTACCAACACCCCACCCCCTGCCTTGTCCCCAACTACAGACACATGCAAACAACATCCAGTTGGACACATGCATCAGGTGCTTCTTATACACAACACTCTGGGTCTTTTGTCTGTGTTTCCATTGCCTTTCCACTGTATATTTTCTCTTTGTTTTGTGTTAAGAGTGATTGGGAAAAACCGCCACAGCCTGTGAAGCAGCTTGGAACTACATCCGGCTTTGCCCAAAGTGAAGACAGTGATTCTATTTCCACAGTTCCAGGAAGAAAAGCAGCTGATGGTGAATCTCAGTGTGGTACAGACATCTCTCCCCTAGTCAGGGTCTCATCACCATCTGCCATTTTCTGTTCTCTTAGAAGTAGAAGCCAAGGCCTTGAAGACACACATCATTGTGTGACACCAGGAACCTTCTCCCAGCAAATGGTACTGACTTGCCACTTCTCCAAATCTGAATTTTGGGATTTAAATTCAATTAAAATTCAAATTTTGAATTTTTGTTATACCCTGCCTTGGTTTCCCAGGCTCTAAAAGCAGAGACTCTAATACAGACGTCAGTCAGAGCTTCACCAGAAAGGAAAGCCCTATGAAACTCTTGATGTGAACATCTATATCTTTGAGCTATACTATTAATAATCAATAATCAAACTACCATGACCCCCCAAAAGAATGATCTGTATAAACAGCATCCATTGCAGCAAGGCCTGCTGGACCAGCTGGATTTACATGTGGAAAACTAGAAATCCAGGTCTGCCTCTGCTCTCAGTTTCCTCTGTGACCACAGCCAGGTTTCTTCCCTGCTTTGGGAGTAAACATCTGAAAAAGAGAAAAGTGCTTTGAAATTTCAAACTTTTTTTTTTTTATTTCAATTATTATTTTTTTTTAATATTCAAGCTGATATTTTAGTAACAGTGCTCCTGGGCAGTATATCCAAGCACATTCCTCACACAGACATACAGTGTTGTTCATATATGTATATATAAAGGAAGCTGAACATGACAGGAAGCTGAACATGAGCCAGCAGTGTGCCCAGGTAGCCAAGAAGGCCAATGGCATCCTGGCCTGGATCAGGAACAGTGTGGCCAGCAGGTCCAGGGAAGGGATTCTGCCCCTGTACTCAGCCCTGGTGAGGCCACAGCTTGAGTCCTGTGTCCAGTTCTGGGCCCCTCAGGAAGTTCAGGAAGGAGATTGAGGTGCTGGAGCAGGTCCAGAGAAGAGCAAGGAGGCTGTGAAGGGATCCAGCACAAGTCCTGTGAGGAAGGGCTGAGGGAGCTGGGGGTGTTCAGTCTGGAGAAGAGGAGGCTCAGGGGAGACCTCATCACTCTCTACAACTCCCTGAAAGGAGGTTGGAGCCAGGCGGGGGTTGCTCTCTTTTCCCAGGCAGCTCTCAGCAAGACAAGAGGCCACGGTCTCAAGTTGTGCCAGGGGAGGTTTAGGTTGGATATTAGAAAGAATTTCTTTATGGAGAGGGTGGTCAGACAGTGGAATGGGCTGCTCAGGGAAGTAGTGGATTCTCCGTGTCTGGAGATATTTAAAAAGAGACTGGATGTGGCACTCAGTGCCATGAGCTGGGAACCACAGTGGATCAAGGGTTCGACTCGATGATCTCTGAGGTCCCTTCCAACCCAGCGAATTCTATGATTCTATGATTCTATAATGCTCAGGTATGCATAGTAGTGAATGAGGAGCACAATATTGCACCAGAACCATCCACTCAGTGCATTCTGAACCACCAGAGCTGCTGGGAACCTTCAGACAAGAGGTACCATGGATGCAGAACCAGCAGAGAGAATAAACGAGAGCAGTTCTGCCATGCAACTGGGAGGAAACTGGTATTTCAAACTGGGCTAAGCCAAAGCAGTCTACACCAGGTTTTAAGATCAATTCAAAATGTGGAAGAATGAAGTGCCTTGATGAGGCTTTGAGCTAGAACTGAGAAAAAAAAAAGTGATCCACACCATCTCCTTTAGTATGGCTTACTCTGAGGCAATAATTTCAGACTGACCCCAATTTTTTTTGCTGGTGCCAAAAATGTGAGTAAGGTCCCAGCCATTATGGTCCCTTGAGAGCAAATCTGATTATGTGCCAGTTATGAAGAAAAAAACCTAGTTCCTTGGTTAGAAAGATCTCCCACTTCTTGTATTATCACTCTCCTTACATTCTAGGGATTGGCAACTCACCTGAACCATCTTTCTCCCATAGAGATCACTTCCTTTGGCTTTTGCTGCTTAGTCTGTAGTCCCCCAGCCTCCTATAAACCTATATATAAACCTATAAACTCCTATAAATCTATATATAAACCCTATAAATATAGGGACCTATAAACATTAATCCATTCCTACTCTTCTTCCTAGACCATAATATTGTGTCAGCTGGGTTCACAAAACTCTCTTTTCAATTTCAGGCAATTAATAACTTAATCAGAAGAGGTTTCTCGGTATCACAGTATCTGATAAGCAACATCAGAAAGCCAGAAAACATCACCTACCTGGTTTGCAGAAATATTGTGATAATGAGACACAGCTCCTGTATAATAGGCTGGTGTACAAAAAAAAACCAACCTACAAAACACACATTAGTGCAACTGTAAAAAAAGTAACAAGAGCAATACACAGCTACATTCTGTTTTAGAGAAAGTAAATATTTCTTTTGTTTTTACAGTTAAGTGGGTTTTTTTGAACACAAAATGCAGCACAAACCAGATGAGAACTCAGCATGGACTGACTGGTGGTGCTAGAGAGGAGCACTGTGTGAAAAATTGAGTACAATATGTATCAGCTAAGATCATGCCTGCTTAAATGTGAAGTGAATTAGAAAGCTCAAATAAAAGCAACAGCTTAGTTTGAAAAATCTTCATGTTCTGACTTCCAACAGAAGCAACACCAAATATGAATATTTTGGAAAAACAAAAAACAAAAAAAGTAAAAAAAATATATTATTTTAGAAATCAGGAACAGTATCACAGCATCTATGTTTTAACAGCCCGGGTTTCCCAAAATGTAACAGTGCCATTTATTCCAGTGATACCTTTGTATGCCCTGTGCTTTTATGACAGACATCCATAAGCCTCCTGAATCAGTTTTCATCACACACCATTGCCCCTGGCCCCTCTCAGCCCTGTCCCAACCCACAGCAATATTTCTTGATAGTCAGATGTTAATAAAGTGGTGTCCCTCTCTAGAAGCAACTCATTACCCAAGGAAGTTGAAGGAGGTGATCAGGAAAGCAGCATTACAGCCCAGTGACCTGTGAAGGTTATTACTCCGAGACAAGAGATGATGAGGAGGGGGTGCCTGTAGCAGAGCAGAACCTTGTCACTGTGCTGCCAGCACCAGCTTTTCCATGGTTTTCCTCCTCGATTCCTCCAGAGGGTGAGGATGAAGCTACCTGCCCATCTACAGGGGGTGCCTCCCAGCACAGGGCATCAGGGGCTGAAAGGGCAGTGACAGGGGAGGTGCCTGGGCAGCACCTTGGAGACAACATCCACTCTTGGAAAGGTAGGAAAGCCCTGTGTGCCAGCGCACAAAGCAAAGAGAGCTCTGCAACCTGACCACCAACCAGTGCTAATTCCTTTGCAGTGAAACCCCAGCTCTGTCCTAGTGGGGCTGGGGTCCCATTCAAGTAAGGGGCCAGGATGGCTTAGGAGGAGGTCCTGACAAGTTGGTACCACTAAGGGCTTGTGAGGAGTACATAGTTATTCTTGTCCATGGTTATTCTGGTCCAGAGGAGTTGTCACTGGGCAGGCTACACACAGACCATACCTATGAACCCATCCCCAGGCACTGTAGTTGAGAGCATACACAGAAACACCTGGGGAATAGGGCTTCCATTCCCCTGGAGAATGGGGCATCCTCAGGACAACTGAGGTCCGTGCCAAGGCAATGCTGAGGAGGGAGCCTTTAATCTCACCACCGTCAGTTATTTGTGAATTTAGGGCTTTCAAACAACCCAAAGAGTCAAAACACCTCAGCAAACTCAGACATGATGACTAGTCATGAGGGTATAAAGAAAATGGATTTTTTTTCCCCAATAAATTTATTACTTGCAAAAAGATTCCACACAGTTTAACCCAGGACTGGGTTTATCAGGTAGCTCCTTTTTCCTCTTCCCTTTCTCTTTTTTTTTTTTTTTGCCTAGAGCATAAACACTTCAGGGAAAAAAAAACCCAGTTCTTCTCAACCTTCTCCATAGCAGTACATGCATCCACCAAACTTAACCTGAAGGGCTCCTGATTCTGACAGGAGTCCTCCCAGGCACCTCTCTAATTGAAATCACTTTGCTAAGCCACAGAAATTAAATGGAAACAAAACAAAATGGAAACAAAACAGCTCCCATTCACGTTAGGGTGGTTAGAACCTGCTGAAAGATCAGAAGCTGTTAAAATTTTTGTGGATTCAGTGCACTTCTTACAATTCATAGAGTGTGTGTTTTCAAAACAACACATATTCAAATTTCAAGTTTAACAGGAAAAGTAAGAAGTACTACGTAAGCATAGGGTTCCCTTTTAAATGTACAGGAAAGGGACAACCCTGTGACATTGTACCAGGGTTCTCCTAAGATCAGGTGGCATTTGGGAACAGCTCACCCAGGGAATTATCCCCATGGGCTACAGCTGGTAGATGTTGATCTCATTTTTAGCTGTACTCTGGGCCAACCCAAAATTCTGGTCCCTGCATTAGCACAGCACTGAGCTTGAATGAATTATCCCAATTCTGGCTTTAATTCAGGTCTTGGTTGGCAATACAAGAAACATGGATTTTTTACTCCTTGTGGCAGGTTAGTAGAGACAAAATTACATTATACAAAACACAGATGTGGTATGATACTGCTCTGCTGATTCATATTTGATACTGCTGAGCCCCAGCAAGATAAGAGGCACAGACTCCTCAGTGGGGAATCCCAGTTTCTGGCTAACAGGGACATCATTTATTCAGCCTGGAGCACAGGCAGCATGTACTCATTTTAGACTGCACCATGGACAGATGTTCCCCAAAATGCCTGTCCTGCTTGCATTGGAAAACTTTCCTCTTCCTGGCAGGACAGTGTAATTATTACTCAAAAGTTTAATAAAACTAAGAAAGGAAGACTCCTGGCAGGAGGAAGGATTGAAAATTCTAATCTGCTGCAATGGATTAACGGTGTCCTGAAAACCATGCCGGGCTGATCTTTCAGCCCCTTTCCTCTTAAATATCTAGGACAGTGTTGAAAAATGCATGTGCCACCATGGCTGAGAAATGGGCAGCTTCTTTCTATTCCTCTGCCATTTACTGGGTAAACAGGCCAATAGCAGAGTCAGCAGCCACAGCAATTTCTGAATCAATATTTATCAAGCCCTTCTCCAACTGCTATTTCATGCCTCATTGGTCATAGAGCATCCTCTCTGAGGGAGCCAGAAAATCCTGACCTTTCAAATGACAGAAGAGCTCTTTGAGGATTAGAAAGTAGAGCAGCTCCTTCAGCTGAAAAAAAAATTAAAAAAAAAAACATTAAAAAACACACACACACACAAACAAAACCCTACAGTCCATGTGAGTGTTCACATTATATATTCTTCATCCACCTCTTTCCTTTTTCCAAGCCCTTCAAAACCTTGAAGCTAAAGCTTCATTTAAGAACCCTAAGCAAACAGGTTGTTCATTAGCAAAAATCAGGCTACATGTAAAGGACATTAAAAGCCATGGATACCCTAAAGGGAATCTGTTTTGGGCTTTTTTGTCTGTACTTTAATGGCACAGAAGATTGATTTCTTCCTGCCCCTCCCCTAGGCATAGTGAGTTCACAATTATTCCATCAAACAAAACCAAGTGCAACAATTATGGGGAACAGACTGACAGAAAAAGAGGGATCTGGGGGCACAAAAATGCTATCTTATGCCCTGGCACAAAAGTGACTACAAAGGGCAAAGAAACCTGAGAGGCCAAGGTCACCTCAGGAAAACAGATTGCCAAAAATCAACCAGTAGCTCAGGGACATTTCAAAAGAAAAAGTTTTGCCCTTTGTAGAAAGAGAAATTAACTTGTTATAAAAACTCGTCTAGGGTTATTTGAAGAGATGAAGTGATTTTACTTACAAGTCCACCCTCTAAAGTCTATGGATTGCCTCCAGAACCCAGCTAGAGAGAATACATGTGTACCTGAGCACCCTGTCAAAATACACACTGAAGGCTGAAGGTGATGAATTGTTCCTTCCAGAAAGTGACTGAAAACAAACACAATCAAAGTGCAAAAGCAAAGGTTCAGGGAGACATGATCACTTTTTTTTTTTTTTTTTCCTCGAACAGAATATAATGCTTCCAAGCACAGAAGGAAATTGCATCTTTGAGATCCCAGATAAGCAGAGAATTTCTTGACCTTTGACCATTGTAGTGCAGATGCTTTGGGCCTTCTCTGTACAAGTTCATTATTAAAAAAAAAAAAAACCACCAACAAATAATAGGGATTATTTCTGTGCACATTTTACTCTCAGAAATTCCCACTATTTTTCTGGAAACGTTTCTCCCAAAGCAGTATCTCTCTTTGCTATTTCTCCCCCTCTTCTTCTTACAAGCTAATATAAAGCTACTCTTTTTATTTTATTATCATTATTTCTGTAAGGTAGCAACCACAACATGCTTTGTACTTTTCAGCTTTCCTAAATGGATCCTCCCTGTCCTTCAGTCTCCCCAAGTCTTTTCTGAGCTCTACCCAAAAAATCATCCCTCTCATTTCAAATATTCCCCTTCTTTCTGCTCATTCAGAGGGTTAAGTTCAGGGCTGGCTTGCCAGGGGATGTCACTTGGATGTCAGCTCCAAATTAGATACCATGATACAGCTTGTCACCACCTTGATCCCTGGGAAGAGGCCACTGCCTTGTGCATACCCAAGTCCAATTGGCACTTTGTTCCTAAGGAGCCTGAGATGACCTCTCCCACCCTTTTTTCTACAGGCTTATTTCTCACATTAAGCCCTATGATTTCCCCTGGTTGGATTCTGCTTGCACTGACTCTTGTCCAGATTTGGAGACCTTTATTGCCTCTGTATTTATCTGGTATTCATGTTTTCCACATTAGCAGCATCAGTGAACTAATGGGCTATTTGTTATTTCCCAGATCATTAGTCAAGGGCTTGAACAGAACCAGCCCTTTGGCAATATTCCTCTCTGACTAGGACACTCCTCCTCAGTGCCATGACTACTATTTACCATTTCCTTTCATATCCAGCCCTCTTGCTCACTCACAGACCAGGTGATAGCACCTTCAGACATACCAATGCCTTTTGCATTGTTTTCACAGTTTACCAAACGCTTTAACTGAATCCCAAGTATTTATACAAAAGTTCTGCAATGGAAAAAAATAATTAAATCTTCTTAAATAAACAGTGGGAGGAAGGAAGTTCAGTTTTTTATGCCTTATCTCCTGCTACATCTTCATCCATATCTCCTAAACCTGACTTGGCAGTTTCAGGCTCCTTTCCCTGGTTTATGGAGTTGCACACCAGAAGAGTGGGATGCTCTGCGGCCAGTCTGGACCCACAGACTGAATGGTCTGCTGTGTCAACTGGCCAGCTGGGTCCTACCAGAATGAGCAGACATGGGCAGGAACAGCAGAGAGGATCACAGATGCCTGCTCCTTCTCCACTCAGCCACTACTTCCACACACAGGGAACTTGATATATTTGATTTCTGTTCAGTTACATTGGTTTCAAATTAACATATGGGTTCAAACGTTATTAGAGAAAGTCTGAAAGGATTCCTCAGGCCTCATTCCTGAAGGATTCATCCTAAAAATATGGTTGTGTTGGTCACACACATGAGCACCTGCAGCAAGAGGCACATGGGAGTCATTTGTGGGGGGAGATGCAGCTTAGCAGCATCCTAAAGGCGCAGCAAGAGCAGTCCTTGCTGTAGTGAAATGAGGCAACCAGGTGCCACTAATTGCCAGGGAGTGGGCATGAGCTTGTGCTAAGCCCACCTGTGCCTGATTAAGGTGGGCCCTAACTGCGCATGAGCAGGATTAGGGGGCCAATAAAAGGTGAGGCTTGAAGCACAGGCTCATCTCACTCCGGAGCAAGCCAGCAGAGAGGCTGGCTGCTCTTGGAGCAATAGCACCGATCCAGGCTGGTTGACCCTGAGGGCTATAGACTCTGAGCACTATTTGTGAGTTTCAGCTGGAACACCTGGTTGGACACTTGAGCGCCGTACCCTAAGAGAGGTTCGTCTTGCAACACCTTGCAGTCAAGCCCTGTGCAGGGTTAGGGACTAAAGCTTGAAACTGCATTGGATAAACAATATATTTTAGAAAGTGAATGTTTGTTGAGGTGAGGTGGTAGCAAAAAACCTTATGCCAGCTTCCCAGCTTAGCAGTCACTGGCAAGTCCAAAACCTGGGAAGGCTCCTCCAGAAAAATGATGAGGGGGACTTGGCTGCGGTAAGAAAAGAGGAAAAGAGGCAAAGTTTTGCACAGGGGTCACTCTCCCTCTGTCACATGCTTCCAGGGAAACCTTGAGCAACTACCTTGGCACAGACCTGTGCTGTAATTCCCCATCTGTCAAACAGGACCAAGAAACAGATTGCTTCAAGCAGGCATCAGGCTGCTGAGCACATCAGTGTCTACAGACTGCTCCAAGGCATACAAATGGGGGAAAAGAACAAAAGACTTCAGGAAGGGTGAGTTGAGGATCAAATTTTGAGGCATCATCTTTAAAGGCATTCCTCAGAATTGAGTACCAGGGCCTGTTCTGTCAATATATTTATCAATGATCTGGATGCAGAAGCTGAATGGACCATTAGGAAGGCTGCTGCTATGATTAATGGGGTGAAATTTAACAATTCAGAGTGACAGATTCTGCACTTAAGGTGGAATAATGTCAGGCACAAATAAAAAAAATGGTGGAGGGATGGCTGAAGAGCAGCCCTGCAGAAAGGGATCTGTGGGTGCTGATTGAATCAGCTGTGGTGCCCTGGCAGACAGGAGGGCAAACCACATCCTGGTTACCATCACAGTCAAAAAAGAAAGTTATCCAGTCAAAACGAGGTGATTTTCCCACTGGATTCAGCACTGGTGCAGCCTCACATTGAGTTGTGTGCAGTTCTGGGCCCCACAGTTTAAGAAAGATGTGAAGGCCCTTGAACTCATCCAGAGGAGGGCAAAAATTTGGGGAAAGGACTGGAAAGAATGTCCTGTGAGGAGCAGCTGAGGACTTTGGGTTTGCCCAGTTTGGAGATAAGGAGCCTGAGAGGTGACATCATGGATTTCTACAGCTTTCTAAAGAGAGGCAGTGGAGAGGGAGGTGCTGATTTCTTCTCCTCAGTATGGAGTGATAGGACATGTTCCATGATAGGGAGTGGTTCAAAGTTACATCAGGCGAGGTTTAGTGTGGATATTTGGAAGCATTCCTTTACCAAGAGGGTGGTCAAACACTAAACCAGACTTCTTAGACATGTGGTGGAAGCCCCAAGCCCATCAGTGTTCAATCAGCATTTGGACAATGCTCTTAATTATTTGCTTTGACTTGGTCAGCCCTGAAGTGGTCAGGCAGTTGGACTTCATGATCATTGTAGGCTCTTTCCAACCAAAATAGTCTGTTCTATGCTATTCTCAACAGCAGAGTGCAGAGGCAACAGAAGTATGAAGCAAGACTTTCAAATTTACTGTGCCAGCTCAGAGCTCTGGAACAAAAATTTTCCTCTAGACAAATAAACCTTGCTGATTTACCTTCCCTAGATGATTCAGGAACTCTGAGTGATGTACACCACCATTTATGATATTTTTATTTTTTGTACCCAGCTTCCTTCTGTACTCACCTGGTCTAGATTTTGCTCCTACATTTCTCTAGGATCATGCATCCCTTTTCACTGCTGGTCCCAACCAAGTCCCTCAAACAAGGTATTTGACCTCCAGAATCCATGAGCCAAAGAGTATGGTGTGACCAACTCAGTCTGCCATTCATGGGCACACCAGTGATGAGGTTACCCAAATTTCCAGCCAGCCATAGGACTGCAGCATCCTAAATAGCTTCCAAATCAAATCAGGGATAATAATATATTGGTGACTCGAGAGAAAGGAAAGCCTTTTGTCTCTTCACAAATTAAGATATTTGATTTCAATCCTCTGCTGCTGCTGAAGCTGCTAAAAGCATAGATGAGAAGCAGCAGGGTCCTCTTGGGGCTAAACAAAACTTCTTAATAAACAGGTGGAAGGACTTGGCACAGATCATTCCTTGGGCACTCTGAAACAGGACAGCATTTTCCTTTGTCCATTTTTTATTTCAGGTAACAGCTGGCTCAGTCAGGTATATCTTCCTGCAGAGACACAGTTCCTTGTTGGAAAGCAAAAAACCAGGAACCGGAGGCATATCCACCTTTGTGCTACCAAACAAGACTACAGCAAGTGTGATTTTGGGGGCAATGTTGAAGTCATCTGGCCACATATGAACAAGCCACATATGAAATCAGATGAAATCATATAAATCATATGAAATCAGATGGCTACACCATCCAAGCCATGAAGCTGTGAGCTGGGTCCATACCTCTATAGCTCTTCTATAAGGACAAACACATGCTAAGTTATATGCAATGTGCTAAGAATAGCTGGGAGGTAGAATTCCTCCAATTTCCTCACACACATCTTTTAAGAGCAGAGCTACTGTACAGAAAGTCTTGCTTAGATGATTCTTAGAGGGTTTTTTTGACATGCATACCCATGCACATACATTTGAATTAACTGTGAAATGCTTAAAACAGGACTGGCATGGTAGACAGGCCATTTATGCAGTTTGCTGTGGCTGTAGACAAGGGGCCTTACAGAGAGGTGGCCACATAGACAGAAAGATGATCTCACCTAGAAAAATCACTGGCAACTGGATACCCTCCTGAAAAAGCCAGGAATTGATTTTGGGGCCTAAATTAGTAAATGCTTTTATGCATAGCTGCAAATGACAGGCATACAAACTGGAAGATTCTTTGCAGTCTCACTTTGGCCTGCTGTGGAAAAGGAAAAAACAAATTAAAAAGATACATAATAATAAAAATTTGTTAGAAAGTTCCCCAGGCAATTAATATGTCATAGAAGCTTTGATGGCATTTGGACTCCTGGCTACACAAATCTTTTCTAAAATAAAGCAGTACCTAGAATAGACAGATCAGAGGATGACAGATCAGTAGTTACAAGATCATGATCTTTCAGGTAAGACATAAAACCAGGACCTGACCTTGTGTGATCATTAAAGATCTCATAACATTTTTTTTGCCAACAGAGGGTTGTTAATCCCACTGGTCTGGAAACAATCCAATTTCTATAATGACCTAAATCAATCTTACCAGCTCATCTGAATACAGTAGATTTACCTTTGTTCTTCATGCTAAAATAGCATGAGCATTTCTGTGTGCTGTAATACATAACTGCAAGAGTCCTCCTTATCTCTACATTCCATGAAGCAATCTCTGTATATGCACACATTGCCACTCCTACAGGAGGGTTACAAACTTCACCATTTGCTAAGGAACTTGGACAAGTATAGTGCAATGAGTAAGAAATTTATTATGGTGTTCAGCATGGTTCAGTTTTCATGAAACCCTTTCCACACTAGAGTTAGTTAGCTTCCCAAATGCTGAGTGCTAACAGATGAACTATAAATGTACAATGCTCATGCCTTTGCCACTAAGTCTATCAGACAGTATTCAAAAAGACTGAGACAGATCAATACTGCCTGAATTATGGCCACTGAACACATTGCAGGTGAAACTATAGGTGGTCCATACCAGCATGAGGCCAGGATTCCACACCCATCAAAATCTAAGACTCAGTTTCCTGGGGAAAAGATCAAAGCTAATTTGCAGATTATTTCAGAGATGTTCTTCCCTCCATCTTCCCAAAGCAGAACATCCAAGTTTTCTTCACTAGAAAAACCTACTAGGTTATTGCTTTCCTGGTCTTCACTAGGCGTTACCAAACCAAAAGCCAAAAACAGCTTCTGAAAAAGAGGCCCAAACCCAAATTTTTTCTCGAGGAGGAGCCTGTAGAATAAGAGCACAACAGTGATTTTAATGCATGTAACTTCCTGGTAAAATGTTGTATGCTGGATTTTAGCACAACCCCAGGAGGGATTTCCTGCTGACTCTTTCCCCTTTCTCTCATACTGGGAATAAAGCTGACAAGCCAAAAAGGCACCAGTGAGTTTAGTTTATAGTACGCAGTAAGGAGACTGTGGCACCACTTTCCTGTCACTGATTTAGTGCAATTTGTTGGAACAATATGCTGGTACCAAAAAAACTGCCTAAACTAAACCCCTAACCAATAACCTTTGTCCTTCAAAAGTTAATTATTCATGAACAGTCTGTTGAAGATGATCAGAAAATTAGCATCCCATTTTGGGTACCCTTTTGACACTGTCACATTGAAGTTCCCTGCAGCATGAAAGCTGGAAACATCTGAAATTTGGGAAAAACTTGCATGTTAGAACAGCTGCTGGCTCAGAAATTGGAGTCTCTCACATCATGAGAGGTTACCCTGACCTTAGGCTATTGGACTTTCTAGGGTGCATCACAGACCAGAAACCACATTCTGCAAAAGGCTCCTGTCAAAGGTTTAGAATGACAATAAAATTACATCTTCTGTTTAAATCAAGGCCAAGAACTTCAGCCTACCTGAAGGCTTACTGCTTCTTTGATCTGTAGATAGCTACAGGAATGACTAAAATAAATAGTAACAGAGAGCAATAAGCAAAGATTACTGATTCAAAGGGAAAGTCCGGCTACAAAATAAAGAATACTTTCTTAATTTTGAGTAACTTGGTAGCTGAAGAGACTCAAACAAAGAGACAAACAATTGTCCCTAAGATAATACTGGTAATTATGTATTAATTCTGAATTAATGCAAACACCTGAAGGCAAATACCCATGTTTTAATTTGTAAATTGTACTGTCACAAAAAATAAGACAAAAAAACCCCCATCACCACCACCAAAATTTGAGCTTTAAAGATGGTAATAAAATATAAAACTTGCTGATAAGAGATTATTGTGAAGAAGCATGATCAGCAAGTCCACACTTTACTCCATAAATATTTTAAGTGTTCAGGAAACTCTACCAAAGAGAGAGAGAACCACACTAAAAAGTACACTTTGCATCCCCTTTCCTCCCACTCCTTTTCACAGTGGACAGATGAGGAGAACACTGGCAGCTCCTGCTCAAATAAATTAATCAATCCAAACCTTATCAATCTTACAGCAGACAGTATAAGGAGGAACAAAAATGAGCCACCATCTGTGGCATCTTTTGGGTGGCAGCACAACCAACATTTTACCAGTGATCTTACACTCGAGTCAGGCACAAGAGATGCACAATACTTTAGCAGAAACTTTTGTATAATTCTATTTTTGATAATCTACATTGAAAGAAATACTGGTGCAAGGTGCTTTTTTGGAAGGATTCTAATAAAATATCTTCACAGCACATGTGCAGCACATGTGTGGCTGTCACAGTAGCATCCTGGTGGGATGCTCTCTCCAAAACTACAGTTCACTGTTGGCAACACAATACCTGAAGTTAATTCAGAGGTCTCTGAACTTCCTGCTGCTCTAGAGAGAAGAAAAAGCCACCCTGAACGCAAACAATGAAAGAAGCTATTTTTAAAAAAAGCCTACATGCACTGAGGAATCCTGGAATACTCTTTTGGAGATGTGCTCATTCATTTTGCAAGGTCAAAACTTACCATGAGGGAAGCAATAATGGTGAAATAAAGTTACTTGATCCACTAGCATCAGTCTTCCTTTCAGCAGACAGATCCAACAGATTAATTGCTGAAGTGTCATCAAATATCTGACAGCTCAGACCCAAATGGTGTGGTGTGCTTACACCACCTACGCAGCAGGCAATCTGAGTCTTAAAAGTAAAGTTACAGCCTCCTTTGGCTGTAATGTTTCCAAATGGCCATGTCACACACATTATTTATGGGCATCTACCCAGACATTCAGATGAACACCCCAAGAGACAGGAGCTTCCACCTCAAACTCAGTGCCAGCATCTCAGTTCTCCAGTTCAACTATTAAATTTCTGATTGCTTCTGCAAACAGCCAGGAGAGCAAGAAAAGCCAACGAGGGAAGAACTGGCAGCTCATACAAGATGTTAAGGTGGGAACATCATCAAGGACAAGGGCGACAAGGAAGAAAAAGCATGAGGGGGATGCTGTGGAGAGAGGAGGAAACACAACCCAAACCTCAACATGAGAGCCCCAGAAACAATGGCACCTGAGAGCTGCGCCATCCCCTGCTCATCATAGAATCATAGAATTGGCTGGGTTGGAAGGGACCTCAGAGATCATCAAGTCCAACCCTTGATCCACTCCCGCTGCGGTTCCCAGCCCATGGCACTGAGTGCCACATCCAGTCCCTTCTTAAATATCTCCAGGAATGGAGAATCCACTACTTCCCTGGGCAGCCCATTCCAATGTCTGAGCACCCTCTCCATAAAAAAATTCTTTCTAATCTCCAACCTAAACCTCCCCTGGCACAACTTGAGACCATGCCCTCTTGTCTTGCTGAGAGTTGCCTGGGAAAAGAGAGCAACCCCCCCCTGGCTCCAGCCTCCTCTCAGGGAGTTGTAGAGAGTGATGAGGTCCCCCCTGAGCCGCCTCTTCTCCAGCCTGAACACCCTCAGCTCCCTCAGCCTCTCCTCATAGGATCTGTGCTGGATCCCTTCACGGCCTCCTTGCTCTTCTCTGGACCTGCTCCAGCACCTCAATCTCCTTCCTGAGCTGAGGGGCCCAGAACTGGACACAGGACTCAAGATGTGGCCTCACCAGGGCTGAGTACAGGGGCAGAATCCCGTCCCTGGACCTGCTGGCCACACTGTTCCTGATCCAGGCCAGGATGCCATTGGCCTTCTTGGCCACCTGGTCACACTGCTGGCTCATGTTCATCTTCCTGTCAATCCAAACTCCAAGGTCCCTCTCTGTCTGGCTGCTCTCCAACCACTCTGTCCCCAGCCTGTAGCGCTGCATGGGGTTGTTGGGGCTCAATCCTTCCCTTTGTCCCTTGTTAACACATGGGCAGGAAGGTTGTGCTGTGGTGGGATCTCCAGGACCTGCTTCCTCACTCCCTCATCCCTTCAGCTGCCTGCAGAAAGGGGCTTCTCCTGCCATAGGACCCCAGGGTCCCTCCTGGGCACCCTCAGTACACATCAGGCCCTGCAAACCACCCTAAAGCAAAGCCTCACTAAGGACAGGACCAGTATAAGGCTGAGGACTCAGGCAACCCCCTCTCCTTCCTGAGGTGGCCATCAGCATAGCCCCAAAAACCACAGCAACCAAATCAGCTGAGCAAAAGCCTCCACTGGCTCTGGACTCAAACATTCTACAAATTCCATGTTTTAACACTTCCAACCTGGTTTGTGGCCTCAACAGCCCCTTGTTAGCCCCCCAACACTCTGGAAAAGCAGATGGAATGCACTATTTTCCTCCTCCCATCCATGCTGCTGCTGGCTTCTCCACGAGCTCTAAGCGGTGGTGCTACCCCTGCCACCCCTCAGATCAGGCTCCCAGCATCCAGGCTCCTCTGGAAAGCTTCCCTCCAGCACAACCTCACAACCCTTTTTTCCCCTCCAACCCACCTCAGATTTTAGGCCATTTTTTGACACAGTAGTGCAAGGTGATGCAAGTCTCCTTTTTGTTGTGGCTGGCACAAGCTGCTGCTTCAGAAGCATCAATGTCAGTGATGTCATTTGTCATCTGTGTTAGACTGGGGACACTGAGGGCAGATGCCCCAGCCTTCCTCATACACTTTTTTGACCTTTGCAGAGCTAGGGAGGAGGAAAATCAAGGAGTAAGATGCCTTTCTGATCTATGTCTGACACTGCAAGAACTGCACTTGTCTGATCTGTAGTACTTACCCCAGCCTTGTTCTACTCCATTGTTTCATCAGCAGAGGTGTTCAGAGTTTGCCTGATATGAACTGGCAGACAGAATGTGTTATGGTGGATTATTAAATTTCAAACTGTAGTCAGTAAATACAGAGGAATGCCAGGGCTTTATTCATATAAAGCTTCATGTGTACTTTACTGTTGTAAAGTTGCCATATAGTAGGGTTTCAGTCCTGGTTTTATCTCTTCCTTCCTTTTTCTCTCTACTTTCTTCTTCCAGGCTTTGTCCTACACGAGTGAGTAGTACAACCAGCTACTGAGTTGCCTACGTTTTCCTTTCCACTGCCAACATATCTTAAATCCAGGGAATCCAAATCACTCAAAAGGATCACAAATCGACTACACTTCTTCTAGGTAAAAAAGGATACATCTCTTAGCTGATGCAAAGACTTCTCCCTTTCAAAATGCTAAGAAAGATAAAGTGGAATGCAGGAAAAATGCTGCCATTAAAGTCATAGAGTATAAAACCATGACAGCCCCACCATCTGACTATCCAACTCAACAGCAATACCAGAATAATTCTCTTCAATTTAACTCCCAGCCCAACCAGCCACTGGCTTTTAAAACTACATTGCTGCTGCCTTCCAGCAGATCCTCTGCTGAATTTGTCTCAATACAGATTCCCAGTTATTCCACATTTGATAATATGAAGCCAAATGTTTTCTAGCTACTATGGACTAGAATATGTCTTTTTTTTTTTAGTTTCTAAGATCACATCTCTGGGGATTTTTTTAATTTGGCTGTTGCTGGATTTTTTGTCTCCTAATCACAGTTGTCAGACAAAATATGTTGCTTGAGTTAGAACTACTTCAACCTCTGAAACCTATTTGTGGGTCTTATTTCAGCAGAATTATTCTCTACTCACAGAAATCTTAAGCTTTTGATAAGGAGTTAAGAAGTCACATCAATTTTGGGGACAGTTTTCAGATCCTTCATCTCCTCACTTACTGTGATCAGGATTAAACTGGATTAGCAGGACTGGCACACACTTCTGCTTCACTTAAGCAGTATTCAGTTTAAGTTTTAAGCTTATATTCACTTTATCAGGATTTTTCAAAAACGCTCCTGCTAGAAAAACACTGATTCTTGGCAACCAATGACATTAAAAATTATTTAACTCAACACATTTTCTCTAAAAGTGTATGCAAAAATAAAGAAATTAAGAAAATTCAAACCAGGCTTAGGGGTTGATTTTTGGGGGTTTGTTTTTTGGGGTTTTTTTTGGTCTCAATTGAACCAAAGCTGAGGCAGCCAGCAATTTAAACCAGATATAGCAATGCCCTCTAGTGTTCTGCAGAGAAATCTGATAAAAGGATGCCCAAAGCCTTGAAAAATTCAAGCTTTGGATTGCTGTACCATCTGGAGTGACATCCAAAGTTGTGAAAACTTATGGCTCACATCCAGTGCCCTTACACACAAGCATGACCTGCAGAATGATTTTGGGATCCCTTCCTTCCCTCCACTGCTAACATCTGCATCAGAATTTCATGTCAAAAGATGTATTTTCTGGGTATACAAAGGTGTCTTGAGTAACATCTGGATACAAGAGGGGGTTTTGAGAAGCAGGCAAAAGCCCCTTCTTTTCCTAGAGTTCACAAAATAAATTAAATGCAGCTTCTCTCTCATCACCTACAAATATCATCCATAAGCAGTTTTTACTGTGATCCCAGCTGTGGCATACGACAAATCATATAATACCCATCCTATACCTTTCCCAAGTACCCATAGGATTAAGTACCCTAAATTACTGACCTACCAAGAAAGCAGGATGATGCTTTTGCCTTGAAGAGCTCTTAGAGAGCTCCAAAGCTTGGAGTGTGCTTTTTCTCAGGAGCAGAATCTCTATGATACTGATAAATTGCAAGCACACACATCCAAACTCAAGAAAGACTTAAATAAAGGGCAGCATTCTCATATTTCTACGAAAACCTGTACACATTACAAAACTCAACACTGCACAAAGGACTGGGAGAGTTTTTCAAACTGAGAGTTTGAAGTCCTTGATGAAGGCTGCTCTGAAATGGGCAGCCAGGAGTCCTTGAATTTTACCATCCATTGCTCTTGAAAAAACAACTCCTGAGCTCTCATCATCCTTTGCTTAAACTTTTAATCACCTCAAGTACTTGAAAAATAATTAACAGGTCAAAATCTGCAATAGAAGGAATAAAAAAAACACCAAAACTTTAAAATGAAACATCAGTCCTACTCACATCCTAACTGAAATAAGGGGGGAAAAGATTAAGTGATGTATTTTCTGGCAGTTCATAAGAGTAAGTTCTCTAAACAAAAGTGTGCCAGAATGACTGTAGATCTGCAAAAATTATTCAATAAAGATGAAATATCCAGTGAAAATCCCACCTAGAGTAAATTCTGGACTTGACCTGGCACTTGTTTTGAGCCTTTTAGGGCACTATAGCCAATATGCTTGAGACTGTAACACTGAATTTGGATTAAATTATGAATTTTTAAAATTAGATTTAGTTTAGGAACTCCACTTTAAAATTTAAATTAGATTCCCCTCCTCATATGGCTACCAATCCATGTTCTAGTTAAACAAGGAAACACTTTTTTCTTTCTTCTCTCATGGGGAGTGGTTACTTCCAAGTATCCTGCCCTGCAAAGAAAATATTTTTAGTTTTATACATGTAAACAAATTCAGGGAGAAAAGAAAGCAATGTAGTGACTATCCAAAAGACAGCCAAGGGAGGATATTTAGTGTTTGTACGACAGCACTAGGAACTAGTATTTCTTAGAGGTCTGACAAAATATTTCTGTGTGCACTGAACACTTTCCTTGAGAACTGCTTGTTTATATATATATATATATAAAATGCAAACAAACAAGCCTCAGGATCAACTTTTCCCTGCTGGATTTGTCATTTTATTTTATTTAAAACTCAGGGTACAAAAAAAAAAAAAAAAAAAAGAGTAGGGGAAAGATCTGGAAAAGACAGACATCAACAGTCTCAGGCCTGACTGGACAAAACTGCTTCTCCCCTTCCTTCAGTCTATCAACAGTCCAGTCAACAGTCCAGTGCCTCTCAGACACATCCTCACCTCCTCTGGGGAGAAGCAGAACAATCTGAAAAAGAATGGAGGTAAAAAATGCTCCAGCATTCACCGTGGAGAGGCCACACACACCTATTGCCATTTCTCGAGAAGATGAGTATTGCTCTGCAGGGCTGGGATTATTCTCCTAGTGCTTCACTTTGTGAAGTCACCAAGTGTCCAGGTAAGACTGAAACTGTCTGAAGTGCATATTGTTTCACAAGTGGAGCAAAAACTGAGCTCTTCTTCCCCTTGGCCCTCTTCTTGCACAAGTGTTTTGCTATGAGACCAGCACTGGGGTACTCTCCTTATTCTCCTTCTGTGTCACCAGCTGCAGATACTTCAGTCTCATGGGAGGGAGCTGCTCATAAAGATCAAATCCCAAAGGGCTCTCTGCATTCAACAGCCTGTAGTACAGCAGGTGCTTTTTCAAAGTCTGAAGAAAGAAACAGCAGCCATTAAACATGTCTGAAAAGATTCCAATCTTTCCCACCCTATCTCAAACACAATTATCACCTATAAATATTACAATATAATATCATGATAAACATTTGTCAAGTAGTAAAATTCCACCATGCCAAACTTGTTTAACTGTATCATCTTCAACAGAAGAGCTAAGAAAAGGTGAATTTCTTCCAAGAAAACTCACTTTTGATTTGCATAAGATTTCCACTGTTTTTTTAACAACTCCTCACAATGACTTCTTGCCAGAAGTCCAAATGGGGTTTTGAGAGAGATCTAAGTATACACCCTGGACACTAAGCATAAAGGGCCAAATGATCCATTTCTGTCATGCTTTGACAAGCTCCCTGAGAAAATGAGAAACCTTGTACCTATTTTGTTCTTTCTGGGCGAAGGACCCAAATTTGAGTTAAGGGAGATCACTGCTGGCCACCTGTTCATATTTATGCTATAATTATCCCTCTAGGACCTCTCACTATCCAGATAAAATGGTCCTTGATGAAGAGGCAAGGAAACAAAGTACAGGACATTAATCTGGGTTTCAATGATCCAGTGCTTTGAGTTCAATTCCTACAAGACCTGGATAACATTTTATAGCCACTGCAGGTCAAAATCAGTCATTCTCAAATTAGCAAGGCAGTTGCAAGACAAATGAGCAAGACAAATTTTAAAAGCCAAAGGTAAATCTGTCAGAGTACTGTGTTGGATAAACTGAAGTCCCTGTGGCAAAGACTGAACCTCACAGCTCCTACCTCATCCACCAAGAGCCACGTCTTCCGCAGCATGCTTTTTCGGGCAGCATCAGTCTCCTAGGAACAAAACAGATACTTTGCTTAACATGGTGTGATGCTGTCAGGCCCAGACAGATGATAAATCTACCACAAAGTGCCAGATCAGCTCCCTCATCCTCTTGGCTTCTGCCATACCATAGCCCGTGTAGCTGCTGGCTTCAAAGGTTTATGTAGGATTGGCTACCATTAATGCAAGTGCTTTAGGATATAATTAACAAGACCACCTGTCTGCAACTCACAAACAGCTGATCAGTCCTCAGTGCACTTGCTTACAATCTGTGTTTTCAGACCCAGTGTCAGGGATTCACCACAAGCCACACCACCCCCTTGAGAACAATGATGCAAAATCCTAAGCTTCCAGCCCTAAGGCTCTGCACTCCATTACTTACCTGTGCTGTGCTGTCTTGAGAAAAAATAAAGCTGTTCACATGAGCCACAGCCACCACATACAGAACAGGGCACCAGGTGGGGCACAGAGCACCAGTGACCAGTGTTCGGAAGTAGAGCCGCAGGAGGTTCAGGTTGTCCTCAGGAGGGGACGTGTATCGCTCGAGGGGCACAGGGAACTGCAACAAACGCACCAGATGCAACATGGCAATTTTGGTTAGGGTCTAATTAGTGAGGGAAAGTTCTTGACTTTAGGGTCCCCTTCCCCAGTTGTTTGTGCTTGCACAATGAACCTCAGTGGCACAACCCCATTTGAAGCAAAGCTGCTGCTGCTCACGCTGATACGGCGTGGATTTGACAAAGCATCCTCAGGAACTCTTGAGCTTTATGGAGAGATGCTTTACTGCAACTGTTGTTGCTTTTTGGCACACGTAAAGAGAGTGGTTTCAAAGTGAGAAGACAGTGTCTTCAACAGCACTAATGTACTAGAGAAATTTACACTGACCTATGCATTTACCCAGAAAAGGAAAGCAAAAAAAAAATACGTGTTAACAGCGTTGATAAGTGAAGTTTCTAAACACTTTCTGACTTCACTGTCTAGCCTTGAAAAAACAGGTTAGAAAAGCTCTTAGTAACAACATGGTTTGGTTTGCTTCTCCCCTCTCCAGAAATCCATTTTTTTATTTTTCAATTTTGAGATCAGTTCTCTAGGGCTAAAATTACGTATTTCGCTTTTGTTTTCAAGCAACATGGCAAGGAAAACATTGTTCAAAGCATTTGGCATTAAAAAAATTCTTAGCACATGAAGAACAAAAATTGGTTTGCAGTGTTCTCCATTGTAAGATCCCACAATGTTCTGACAGAACAGAGGGATCATGACCAACATAAAGCCTATGACATAGAATCAAGGCTTTAATCTGGAATATGGTGTTCAGCCCTGTTGCTGCATACATTTGTAGAACTGAAACTGGATTAGGCAGGGAAGGGTCTACTGGGAACATCAAGAGAACAAACTGCTCACCATAAGAAGCAGCCCACAATATATTGGCTCACCTGACTTAAGACACAAAGGTTCCATCTGGCCATAATGACACAGAACTACTGGCCACAGGGCTACTACATCCAGAGAAGAAGTGCAGTAATGCACAGAATGCAAAGCACTGGTCTCACATAAACAGTTGTTTGGAAAACAAATTTTGAAACATTATCTTTCTATTAGCCAACATCTTAGCAAGGTCAGGTATTGTCTGTCAACTGGCAGAAATTAAAGCCAGCTAAATCCCAACTCTTGTGCCCTGTTCACTCAAAAGAGATGCAGTCCTGCACTTGAAGAGAAAAAATTTATCACTGAATTACCCAGGAAAGCACAACTCCAGCATAACTAAATGTGAAACATGGCTGAGAGGAAAAATTACTGTTAGACTGTGCATTGGGCAAAATCACCCTCACCAAGATAAGAAAATACTTATTTAAGGGAAAGGTAATTGCTGGCAGAAGCACATAGGGTGCAGACTAGCCCTTCATACACACAGGCCATAAATTAGAAGGAGTTTCTCCAGTCATTAGGCTAAGCAGGGTGTGGGACAGTTTCTAATGGAGACTGAACGTTCTCACAAGTCTTGTCCTTGATATCAAGGGTTCAAGGGTTGGAATTGATGATCTCTGAGGTCCCTTCCAACCCAGCCAATTCTATGATTCTATGATTCTATATATACATACACTACCTGCTCTCAAAGAAAGTTTCACAAGTTTCTGAAAATGAGTATGTGACAAAGGCTTGCACCTACAGGGACTGGACCCTGCTCTTCAGACTTACAAAAGAGAACAACAAAAAAACCCATACACAGCCCTAAATCAAGAGAACATTGCTCTCCATTGCTATTCTATTTTACATTCCATCCATCAGACTTCCTTCAGGGAGAGTGCAAAGCTTCTAAGCAAAGAAGTATGATTATTCTACTGGGCAAGATGGGATGAGGAAGGAGGAGAAAGCACTGGAATGTTGGAAACACAATGGCATGAGCTCAGTAACCACAAATATGCAGTGACAGGCAGCTCATAAGGCAGTATCACCTGCTGGAGTGGGCCACTCCCAGTGTCCGCAGGACACTCATGTGCTTCCCCAAAAACGGACAGGCGCAGATGGACACTGAAACGCTTCTGCAGAGGTAGAAGAACAAAGATTCCAAAGAGTGGATCTCCAAAGGAGACACCTTCAAACTGCTCCAAGAGGCTTATATAAAGATCGTGGAAAGGATGCCCAAAACCAGGGAGAGGAGCATCCAAGTTCAGGGAGTCCAATGCCTTGGTTGGCAATACACAGAGAGAAGAGCAGCCGTGTAGCGGTGGATTGGAGCTTCTAGAAAGGAGGTCACTGCCTGTGAGGAAGACACACATGAGTCGTGCAAGCTTGGCAGCAGTAGGGATGCTCTGAAGGGTTTGAGCACGCCAAGTCTCCAGCAACAAGACCCACTGGAGGTTCAAGGTCACAGTGTTGACGAGATCAAGCCGGGAGAGAGTTGAGGACAGCCCCGCATATCTCCGCATTAGTCACTTGTTGTAGAGGCTGATAAGTGGAAAGAATGGCCAGTCTGAAGGCAGGATGGGCCCTTTGGCCTCAGGAAGCAGCATTGACTGGATGAGGTAATTCCGTCCTGGTAGGGATGCTTGTGAACGTGCCAGGGTTGGCTGCAAGTGGACGAAGTTGAGAAAGGTAGCAGGAGCGGATGGAAGGCAGATTCTGGTAGGATTCTCCTAGCAGGGCACCACGAGTAGCTTTTTCAAAAGATGCTGCTGCAGAACCAGGCTGTAACAGTTTGTCACCGGTACCCAGGTGCAGGAATATCGGAGAAGTCAAGCTGCCTTCAGGCCCTCCAGCTTTCCCTTCCCTGTAAGAGAAAGGCAAACATCAGCTGAAAAAAAACAAACAAAAAACAAAAACAGAACACCAAACAAATGGAAACACCATAGAAATTAATCCCTATAATCTTCCTGGATAAGGAAGAGTAGCACATGCACAGCACTCACAAAACTTAAGGTATCATAAGCTGAATTCTGGATTAAGTGCCTTTAAAGCATCAGCTTATTTACAGGAAAATCACAGAGCTAGATTTGAAGTTAGCAAACAACCAAGGCTTTGCCATGAAAAACCTCCACACAGTGCCAGCGTTGGTGTGGAGGCTTCAACCCCTTGTCCAGAGAAGCAATCTACTTAGCAACACACCAGTCAGGGAGTTGGGATGAAAATACAGGTAGGATACAAGGACTCCATGGATCAGTGAAAGAGTTCTCAAAATAGCAGCTTGGAAGCTGGCAGTGGTAAGGTCAGGGGAATCATACAGATTGGTAATCAGAAGCCTGGAGGGGGTGTGGGTGTATGTTTATCAAATCCATGTGCCAAATTCTCACAAAATGGTAGCTCTGTATTTTTAATAAAAAAACCAAAACAAAACAAAAACAAACAAAAAAAAACCCCACCCACCAAAAAGCAACTCTATTCACAAACTATCTTACTTTCTGGAAAACTGTCACTATCTCCTTGCAGCCACCTTGGTCCAATCCTTACGAGGGGATGCACCATGGTTAATTTTCAAAGAGATTGTTGATGAACAAGGACAACTCTGCTCCCAATTTTCTTGGGCCAAACATTAGAGGCTTTCAACTTGAAAATGTTCATTATTTGGTTACAATGTCAAAGTGGACAGAACAGTCACAGGGTGTCAATTCATAAACAGCAAAATAAATTTGGTGCCTAAGGAAGCAGACAGTGGGGCCTAAGAGGGATCAGTTCTAATCAGTAATCACAGGACTCTTGCCACAGAGGAGAGCAAATGAATATGGTCTCATTTCTCAACACCTGGCACTCTGGAGAAGTAATCTGCCAGCCCACACTGCTGGGCTGATTAAGAGAGGGCCTCCATGACTGGAGGAATATGCCAATGAGTATCTAAAATTTGAATACAGGCCCTACACTAAAGGCCAAGAAGTATGACAAAACTGCAGTGCAATCATGTGCTTTTTCAATTTTCCCAGGTTTTCCCATGTACCAGCCTACAGAAAAGTAGCCTGGAGGAAAAAAGTGCAAGGAAAGGAAAAGGAAAAAGGAAAAAAATGCAAATCTTACGGAAGAAATTCTGGATTAAAGGCAAGATCCACGAGGACCTCATAAGCCAGATGCTCACTCCCTGGCAACAACCAGCTTAGCAATGCCATGGCAACAGAGTGATGGAGTGAGGCATGCTGGGTGTAATCCGGACAAGTGCCTGCCTGTACAGAAAACAAAACAACAGATAAAAACACTGTATCATTTGTCAAAAAGGCTATCAACAAGGACAGGAGGGTCAACCAAGACATAGAACCCTCTGGAAAGTGAGAGACTGAGGCAGACTGCAAATACTGTCAGCATTCATACTAAGCAGTTCCTGCTTGTCCTGATTGTCTCAGACAGTCAGACATCTGCTTTAGCAGCACACTTGCAAACTTTGTTCTCATTTTAGCCAGAGAAATAGAATTTTGTGACCCGAAGTATTTTGGATCTAACTCCACACACCAGTAACTGTAAAGATTTTCTTTGCTAATAGGGCACAAAAATCAGACTCATGAAAAGTCACCTGACCTAAATGAGATACAAGAATGGATGCAAAACCAGTTGCAAAGGCAATTCCTTGGGTGAAAGGAATGAGAGGATTAACAACAATACCATTTTCTGAGCCAATGCCAACACAAAATACTGCAGATGGTATTCATGGCGTAGGATCCAAGCAGATGAGGGAGTTACAGAGGGAGGTCCAGTCTTCAAGCTTTGATGCAGATAATCCTTCAAGCCTCTGAAGCCCAGCACAGAGCTGTACTATAAAGGAAGCACAAGTGGAGACAAATATAATTAACACAATTTGTGTTTGGTGGAAAGGAAAACATGGCCCTCTACAAGGCCTAGCCTTACCTTCTCATATGAGAATTCCTGGTTACTCCAAAAGGGTATGTGACAATAGCCTGATAAATATCTGCTTTCCTGCCTCAGGGCTCACCTGCATCTGTCATGACCATCGCTACTGCAGGTAATCAATAGTCACTATCTACATTCTCCATAAAGCTGTGTAAGGCAGAAGTCTGGAAAGTGGCTTAAGATGTTTTTCTCTCATTTGTCCAGATATTCCTATTCAGCAAATTCAACATAAGGTGACAAAGTAAGGCTTTGAGAAAGCTTATGCCAAGTACTCCATTTCTCCAGGATTCTGCTATTTCCTCTTCAGACTCTGCAATCTTCCCTGACATGCTAAAATTCTAAAAATTCAGAACAACCAGAAGCAAGAAGAAACCTCTTCAGCCCCTGTAGCACTCATTCTCTTGGTTGATTTTACTCCATTTTTCCTTGTTACATATACTTGAACATTTTTTCCTCCTCTGACATTATTTTGCTTAGCCAAACAACAATTATTTAACCCTTCTCAACAATCTTCATAAATCCATTCTTTAAGCTTCACCACCATTCATCAACTGTTCTATAAATCTAGCTTCCCAGAGGCAACTGGATATTGGAATTCAAAGACAGACAATATTTTTCAGATGTCTCACAGGTTCTGAAAATGGGAATGTTTCTCTCTGTTGTACTTTGATATTTTTTAAATAAAAATACACATTTCCCTGTTAACAATCCTCCTAACATCACTCTTAAACCTGGGAAGATACAAATATTAACCTCTCTCATCATCATTCACCTAGACCTTACAGACAAAAAGTTTATTCTCACCTTGCTGGTCAGGCCTTTGTGAATGTGAGTGATGCTGTTGATGAGAAACAGGAGGGCAGTGAGGAAGGGGAAAGGTGACTTGGAGCCAAGTAGGCTCAGTGGAGGTTTGCCCCCAGTGCAACCCAGAGATGCAATGCTGGTGACAGATTCTGGTGCTGGGGAACAGGACAGAGGGTTGCACAAAGCAGAACATGGCCTGTGTGAAGAGATAAAGGGAGAGGAGTCAGGTCAGCAGCACTCATCCTGCTAAAGAATTATCTTGTAGGAATGTTATTGAGCTGTGCCACACAGTGCAGTAAAATGAAAGCCCCAAAGACCAAGGAAAAATGCAAGATCACAGCTCATCAAGTAAGCACTATTGACATAGAAGCCAACTCCTGTGAACTACCCTGAATTCTGAGCTCCAGGTAAATTGTTCATGATGTGCAGAAAAACTGATGCAGTGACACATCTCTGGTGTCAAACATTTGAAAGAACTGGGCCATTGATTAAAAAAACTGCTCATTTCCCATACACAAACTGGGCTAATAAAGCTGCCCACCCACTCAAGATATTTCAATAATAAGCTGTCAAGCAAAGCCAAAAAGCCAGATTATATCTAAAACTGACATTGCACAAATGCTGCCCTTTATATATTAATGAAACACATATTTTTCAAGTCTGTTCTGAAAGAATCCAGGTTTAATGCCTGTGAACATGACTGTGCATACTGCCCTTGGTGTGTGGCTCTTCCCCCACTCTCCAGTTTTTCATACCAGCAGTGCCCACACTAAATGTACCACATCTGCACATTCAAGACCACTATGATCAACACTGACCCACAAAAATGTTGCTCAACAGTAATGGGGCAACAGGGAAAATCATCTCAAAGATCCATTATTGTTACTCTGTGACAGAGAAATAATTCTTTAAAAGTGTTGGACTTCTTTCCACTGGCATTACCATGTAGGAGATGTGTGGGGCTCTGAACTCCTGATCCTAATCTGCCCAGAACATCTAGACAAGATTGTCAAGATATTAGGCAAAGACTACTGACTCTTCATTTTTACTAACCAGTAAAAAATAGCCCAGGAGAATTCTTGCTGATCAAACCCAGTTTTCAGCTGTTGAGGACAGGCAGGAAGAAGCCTAGAGTCCCATTCTGTTGGCAGCTTTGGTGCTAAGAGCTCCAGACCCCAGTTCTCAGTCATAAAAGAACATGGGCCAAAATGGTGACCAACCAAACAGCACTTAGACCCAAAAGATTTTAAGGGTCTGCATATCAGATGTTTGCAGAAGCAGCAGGATGTCTCCATGACTACAAATCAGGCACTCCAGTTTCCCTCTCTCCAGAGTACTGCTCACAGGCTGGTAGGGGGACTCCCTCTATAGCAGAAAGAGAGAGTATCTGCAGTACTGAATAGTTCAGTTCCTAGAGCTAGAGACAAAGCTTATGTTATTCAAATGTATGAAAGAACAGTTTGGTATCTGGCCTTTCACTTTCCTGCAGGGGTTTTCAAAGCCCTAGTGAAGCTCTGCAGGAGTCTGAAGATGAAAGCCTAGTTTAAATTATTTTTTATAAGCAGCATCACACAGAGCACATGAACAGTACATGCACACCCTCACCTCCCTGGTGTTAGAGGGATTCAAATTGCTGTTAATTTTTTTTTTTTTAAACACAGGAAACCAAAGAAGGACCAAAGCCAAGACTGACTAAAATCTGAAAGTCATATCAAAAACACAGATAGATGGAAGGGCAGAGTTGCAGACCATGAAGCAGCATCAGTAGGAAGGGAGGAACCAAACCTCTAAAGCAATCATTCTATTTGCTGTGAGGGGAGGGAGGACAAAGCAGGGTGTAGAAAAAGTCCCATTGCTCTCTAATTCATACATACAGGGTACATCTGTACAGAGAAGAGGAATGTGACAAGGAAAACTGCCACACAATACAATATAGAAATAAAGCTCCCTTAGCTTTTGGCAAAAAAAGCATCACAGCAGCGATGATTTTACCTGAGTAAGTCCCACATGCTGTGTACGGCTGGCTGGCTGAGAAGGGGCTGCAACACCTCAGATGACAAATGTTCCAGTTCCTCTAAGCAGTCAACTGGATTGACAGATGGCTGCAAGAAAGATGGAGAAAGACAGAAAGAGGTGGTGAATGAATGAGTTCCAGTGAGGGCAATCTAGGTTGATTTAATTACTTTCTCTGTGTTTATTATCTTTTTACTGGATCATATCATCTGCATAGTTGCAGTACTCTACATATGAGCTGGTCTCACTACTGGTAGTGTGGAAGCTCAGAGCTGGCACCTCCAGATGTTCTCACACTCCCAGAGAGTGTGAGAATCTTCTCACAGAGATTTCTGAGTTGGCTGCAAGTTAAGGCATAGGATCTTTGGAATCAAGAATCTCTAAATCTTCCCCTAAGAAAACTTCCCCTCAGTGGCTAAACTCCTCTTCCCATTTCATATACACGTTGATCTTTCCATTCAACTTGAAGATGACACAAAGGTGATCAGACATACTTTGAGAAAGCAAAGGGGCACTAAGAGGGTCTCAAAAGATTTTTTTAAAAAATCAGCTGTTTGAAGTGTGATTGGCCTACCCATCCAAGCATGACTATGGATGAATACTGACAGTGGAGGATCAGTGGCCTTTAGAGGACCCTCCAAATCCTTCTGGCCCTAGTAAGCAATATTCCAAGTTGAAGAAACATGCTGGAAAATTCTTATGTTCTTTCCCTTCATTAGGACGTTGCTTTAGGATACAGATATACTCATTCATACAACATAAAATTTAATCTTCCCCCAGCTGAGATCCCCCTCCAGAAATGAGTACAATCTATATGAAGATGTTGACCTTAGTTGTTAGTAGTCAAACAAAAATATTCCAAGATCCCAGTATATACTAATCTAGTTGCTATACAAGATAATTTTTTCTTTTTGCACTAATCCATTCAAATATGCTACATGCAATTTTTTTTAACCACAGATAAATGACTGATAAATGTAGATTTTAAAAAAAATCTTATTTTGACAGCCTCTTTTCTGGGATATCTATAAAGGTTGAAAAGAAATATTAGACTCCTGGTTATCCTGGTCTTCTAATGTTCAGGACCTAAAGAACACTTGTGAAGAGCACTACTAAACTTCAGGGCACTGAAGACATCTTTGAAAGATACTTCTGTTTTCTACCCCAGCCACAACTCAAACTCATTTGCTGGGAGCAATTTTCAGAGGAGTTGTAGAAGTGTGGATAAGTACAGCCATTAAATTCCCCCTATAGGTTGAAGACAGCTCCTCTAGGTCAGAACTCAGGCATGTCAGTTGGGGAGTATAGAGAAACCTTGCATTTTTCTTTAGAACATGAATCTTGAAGGTAGTTATAGTGAGAGACATTCATCTTCAACATCATCACACATATGTGTCACCTTCAAAACACTCACTTTAAAAAATGGTTGCATACTAAAACTGTAACTGGGTTGCAGAATTTGACTCTGAGTGTCAGTGGGGAAGCAAATAAGTTTATTGCTTACTATCCAAAGTTCATGGCATCACCCTCAAAACTCCATCTTCCAACCAGATTACTGCCATGTATCTGCCCACATGCAAGCTCTCAGAAGACTGCAGCAAATGCAAAAATGTGCAACTTGATTTAGCCCAAAAGGAGAAAGGACTGCCAAAGTAAACTACACTAGATTTGTTTCATACTCTGGATCTCTGCAGTAAATCAGAACAGTCACAGCACTACCATACACCTTGATTGTGACTCTAAACCCAAAGGAAGGAAGAATGACAGTGATGTTTGGCATGGCTAATGGTGCCCCTGAATGCCATGTATCCTAGATTTGAGCTGAGATAAACAAAATCTAGCTCTCAGCTAGATACCTCAATATCTGTCTTTTTCAGTATTGCCTGTAAGTTCCAGTTTTCAAAGATAATACACAAGCTGATGCTGGTGAGATGAAAAGCCACTGTATTTTCAGGCCTTACCTGTTGGCTGCAAGCATTGTAATAAACTCCCAGGTAGATCAGATAAGTTGTGGTCAGAGGTTGGAGAATTTGCCAAGTTTCTGTCTGGGATACGTCCTGAAGGAATTTTTTCAGACTGGTGTCAAGGAAGGGCTGCAAGCCTGACACTTGATTCCATGCCAGTGGAGGAGGAGGAATCTGTTCATTATCATCTGAGGTATTACTGAAACACAATAAAGAATGACACAGGATAGTGAATATGCCTCAGAAATAATTGTCTCTCTAAATCATCATATTTAATAGCAAGATTTCCACTTGCATGTAATCTGGGAGGTGATACCCAATAACGGCCACTAGGGGAAAAAATCTTTGCATTCTTACAGCCCAGACCAAATCAATTTAGGCAGAAAGGATGAATGCAGAATCTACTCATGAAAGCTGAAGTTTCTTCACCTGCACTACTCTGTCCTTGAGCTATGCTGTAGTTTTACAGGATGCACCACCAGAGCATCCAGCTTTAATTAAAGAGTTTCTTGCTTCCCACCAGAAAAAGTACCTCTGTCTTCAGCAAATCCTACGGCTTCCATGTCCATCAAAAGCAACCTCTTAATCCTGATCCATATTGGTCTCTGCAGAGAGATTCTTTCCTCCAAACCTCAGTAAGGTTATTTTCTTTTCCCTAAGAGAAGGCCAAAGGAACCTCCTTGCTGAAAAGTAGTGCTAACATTGCCCTTCTGCCCCTCTGTGTCAGAGGGAATACACCCAAAACAAACCACCCAAAACAAAGGAAAAAAGAAGGTGACAGCCAGGTTTCCAAACCAAAGAAAGAGAAGAGAGGATGCCAACTACTCAGATCCATAGAACTGGTGAGAGAGAAGGCTTACCTGCTCAGCTTGGCCTGCAGCTCTGCCACGTAGCCTCCTGTTTGTGTCATGTGTGTCAGCAGAGTAACCACTGCTGTAGCTCGCTGGACAGACAGCTCAACCATGGGGCTCTTTGCATAGCAAGCACAAAGCAATTCAGGCAGGGACTGCAGGATCCTCACCAGCACAGGGTAGAGATCCCTATGGTATGAATCACAAAACAGATGATGGAAAGGGCCTCTGGATACAATTTTAGTTCAACTCCCTGCCCAAGCACCGGATTCAGTCCTAGGTGTGCTGTGAACTATTGGTCTTAACATCACACAAGTACAGATTATTCATGCCTTCAGGGGGAGAAAATACAGCCTTAAAAAGTTAAGGTCCCACAGTAGACAGAACAAATAAATAGCAGTGCTTAAACACAGAACATAAGGAACAACAAGAAAAAAAGACAACACTCACACAAAAGTCTTTAGTAACCGAGTTTTACTGCAAGAAGACAGAAAAAAGGAGAAAAAACTCCCCGAAAGGAGTAAAGACTGAGCCTGGAGATCCCTGTGCTTGCCCTTCTGGAACAGGATGTCCATTTTCTCTGTTGCCCTCCACCCCAGCTCTCCAGCTTTGGACTTTACCTGTAGAGATCACAGGCCTGGCCATAGCCAGCTGCCACAGCCCAGAGCCGGAAGGCTTCGGTGCTCAGCCTGATGGCTTCTTCCCTTGGCAGGAGCAAATCCTCTGGATCTTCAGCCACAAACCGACTTATCCGACTTTTCATATCAAATTTGTGAAGCTGTAAAACAAACACAGAAGAATGAACAAAAAGAAAAAACCAAGACAAAGGGACAAGACAATAATTATGTGCATTGTTAACTCACTACTCCAGACACACCAAAACAGCTGGTGACTTCAGTTCAGCTCATTCTAAACTCTTCTTACACTGGTGAAATCTGTCATTATCTTGTGTTATCTTAAAGGACCAACAGACGGTCAATAGCTATTAAAAGAGAAATACTCCTGGAAGGGATGCCTAGGTGTTAATCCATTCCTAAACTGAATTACCTACACCTAAATCATTCCTAATGGAGGTTTGCCTAACTCACACACTCTTGTTTTCAGTGCTCTCTACAGCATTTAACTGATTTTTTAAAAATATATTATTATCCTTCTTTAAGTACTCATAAATGCAACTCTATTAGTCATGATCCCATGTAAAGATATAGCTTGTGAAAAACACTAGTTATAAAAGTACTGGATTGATGCTGATATTCTTTTTGGAAGGTCACACAGAAAGGCTTTCAGAGGTCCTAGAACCTAAATCTTTTCACAATTCTGTGCTTATTTTATAAAAAAGGGTACTTCCTGCTGATTAGTTTTGTAAGATCATAGGATTTTGATGCCTTGGTAATGTTCTGAGGTTATTTTCGTATTGAATTAAGCACAACATGACTCATTTGCAGCTCTCTAGAAACAAATCTTATCCTCCCTCACAACTGGGTATTTTTACTTAACCATAAAAAAGAGCTTCTTTTCCCCTCTCCCACACACATAAAACTTGTGTGTTCTCTGTCTAAACAAATGATGTAATAATGTCTTTTTTCACAACACAAGGACATGTTATAGATAATTTTAAATTCAAATGTTTTAGAGACATCTTGTAGGGAAATCAATGCACACCAGTAAGAAAGCAAAGGAACTGATGATTCAGACTATGAATTCTGACACCCCTCCTACAAACCAGAGGGCAAAGTCAAACTTGCTTCCAGAGGAGGAAGGCAGAAGAATTTTGCTGTTAGCTAAAATAGATCTCTAGATCAGTGATTTTGATTTAGTTTTTATTACCTCTCATTCCTATGTTGAAGTGCCTGTAATAAGTCACATGAAGGTGTAACAGAACCAAAGCCTGAGTAGCAGGAGCCTTGTAGGCACTTTTTACATGCCTTGAAACACCTGGAGTATACAAAGCTTCAAAGAGAGTAAAAGTCAGAGATTTTTTATTATGTTTCTAGCACTACCTACAGCCTTTAATATCCCACTATCCATTACCAGCATGCTATTCTATGTATTTTATAGGACATGCTGGTGTTCTTCTGCTGATAGTACTAGAATTTCCTGGATGGCAATTCATTAGATGCTATTAACAATTCTGAACCAAAAACTCTAAGAGATGCTCACTGCACTGTAATGGGTACTGCACTTGGTAGATGTTATGCATTTATAGCACCAGAGTGATGACCTGCATGAGTGATTGCAATTATCTCTAAAGTGGAAAACTGGTCCAGAAGTAGGTAAGAGGGGCTGGAAATACCAATAAATGTCCTCAGACTTAATAAGACAAATGAGTGGCAGGAAAGTTCAACCAGGGTTGTACACAGGGATGGGGATAAAATCTCTGGTTCATACAGTCCCAAGGTGTTCAGCACTGGAACACAGGAGAATACAGAGCACTACACACCAATGCATGCTCTAAACATCCACTGGTGGTCAGTATCACTGAGCTGTGCTATTTTACTCATTACTCTGACACTGATCAATACTCTGATCATCACTGATCACTACTCTGACACTGTCAAAATTTCTTCAGAACACACATATGCACCTTTTTCACAATTATTGTTTCAGCTTCAACTCTGTCACCTCCAATTATTCCTCCATTTTTCTTGAGAAAGCAAGGCACAGAGAGGAAAGGCCTCTGAAGTCAGAAAAGCCCTTCTGAGACTCACTCACCAGCCTGGCTGTTGCATTTCGGCCTGCAGATGCCAACACTCTGATGAACTTCATGGCAGTGGCACAAGCAACTCCATGGAGACTGGTGATGAAGCACCCTCGTTCAGCCACCTGGGGATCCCACTGAGTGGGAAGAAATTCCCTGACAATGGTTTCAATCAGTCTGGGACAGTCAAGCAGCTGCAGAGAGATGTACAAAAGCATGTACAAATAACCAATGCTATGCAATCACACAGACATGCAGAAAACATGCAAAACAAACATTTTTCCCTAATCTCCTTGCCATAACTCTGCTTCTTTCTTCCCTTTTTCAAAGCTTTCTCTACCACTGCTCCTTTACAACAGCAGATTTACCTGGCTACATGCTTCAGAGGAGTGCCTGGCTATGTGGGTGAGGATGTGCACCAGGACTGTTAGGATGCACCCTCCATCCGGTGCTGGATCCGTGTCCTCAAAAGTCCCTGAAAGAAGAAGAAGAAGAAAAAAAAATTCATTATGCTCCTTACAATTACTCTCTGACCTGCAGTTGCTCAGAAAAAAGCAGATTCAATTACATCTTCTGAAGAGAGGTGTTAAAATTACCAGTGGGGAAACAAATAAGTTCCTGTGGATTTGCTAGGATGGTAGCAAGTGAGCAAGAATTAGCAAGAGAAAAGGAAAAACCAAACTTAGGTTCTGTGTCAGACCACTGGTGGGGTTTGGTTACTTCTGTCTTCCAAAGTATGTTACTGTAAGTAACAGGAATAGGAAACAACCTTGCCTTAAAGAACTACTAAAATCTAATGTGGTATCTGGGCTACCACCTCTTAATGCAGCACCCTGTCTGACTGTAGCTGTTATGTCAGAGAATAGGACCAATCCCTATCGTGCAGTAGAAAATAGAGATGCACGGAACATTCTTTTTATTTTATGGTTCACAGAGCAGACCATAATCAGTGGTGTGTTAGAGAACACATCTACAGTTAAAGTGACATTATGCATTCCTAGTCCTGGAAAAGGCAACTCCACAACATCGATTCATAGTACCAAAACTTTTTAAAAGTTCCAGCCAAGCAAGGTTGCAGTGCTAGGCCTGACTGAGTTCAGCTGCTTGTTTAAATACTTCTTTTTCTAACTGTGTGGAGTAATTGTGTAGTAACAAACAGTAAGCAGATGTGAAACAGAATTTCACAACAACTACTACAGTGGAGATTTTACCCCAAAACTCTTCTGAGTTAAGGCCACTTGGAACAAATTAGGATCCATTATGCTGAACCACACAGCTCTTTCCAGAATCAGAAACTGATCTCATCTGTCTACAACTCTTTTGTTAAGCTTTTTAAACAGTCACCTAGTAGAATCCATCTGAAATTATGAAGCTTCCAAATGAAGCCCAAGTATATAATTCATCTTCCCAGTGAAGCAACCAAGAGCCATTTGAACACAGGCTCAAGAATATGGACTAAGTGATGTGACCACAGGTTTTAATGAGTATTGCAGGCAAAAGAGTTACATTAGCTCCACCGAGGCTGGTTCTGAGACAGCAGTTTGCTATTTTTAAATCTCCTATCAAGATTGCAGGATTAGGCTTAAATATATGAGGAATAATGCTGTAACTATGAGAAATGCAAATACAAAAAGTGAAATTGGGAAAATGCCCTTTATGGCAAGTAAAAAAAAGACTGAAATTATACAAATCTTACTATTTCTGAACTATCTAGCTGTAATGCTTATGTTTAACTTTACAAAAGCATCTACAAACACTTTAATTGTGTCTGGAGCCTTTTCAATTTTAGCCCAAGTGAGTTTGAAACTCACACAGTCTTTCAACAAGTCTTTCTTGTTGAAGCAAGTTTCTTGTGTGCTTGTTGTCAGTTTCTATAAAGGAAGTTAGAGATACGTATTGGTACTGAAATCACACAGGTCAAGCCACAGCATTTTTAATAACTTAAAATAAAAATACTTTCCTGGTAATATATGACAGAAACGTAACATCCAAATGCCAGGGAAGAGTTCCAGCTTGTGTCCAGGATGTCCTTAACAACATACACAGTAGGGCAGATGTTTCCACTGCACAGAGCACATTTTCCTAAAAAGATTTCCTGTATAAATCTGTGCTTACCTTTACAACATCATACCGGGCCACATCTGGATCTGGCTTGTTTTCATCCTTTAATTTTTTATCTTGAGACTTATTTGTTCCATTTAGATCTTCATCTTCCTCCTCTTCTTCCTCCTCATTGTTGGGGACAAAGGGGAATGCAGCCATCCCTTGGTACCATGAGAAAGTCCAATCAAGGTATTTCTATAGTGAGAATAAGAATATATTTTTAAAAATCTCACAAAGAAATCATGAAAGACAAAAAAGTTTTCAAGAATGCTTTTGACTGAGGAATGCTTTATTGATTCCTACCTAACCCCAGGAAAACAGGAGCACAATAAAGGGTATTCTAAACATGTACAAGTAGAATGCAATGTTTTTGCATGGAAGTGATTTTAACCTCTGACACACACACTTAGGAAATAATGGAAAGCAATTCCTGTGAGGTGAAATAAATTCACAACATGGGTAACAGAAATGCAGCTTAACTGCAAAACATTTATGATAGTGGGCATAAATCTTGTTTGTCTTACAAATCCTGGAGCAAAAGGTGAGACTTCCAGCCCTGATCTTCCTCAGAGACCTTTTGAAAATCAGCAGCACAAGACTCTAGGAAGGACTCTCCAAATGAGGAAAATCTACCAGCTCAGCACCCATGATGCTGCTTTTGGCATCAACTTCAAAAAAACATCACACTGCAAGCTTTGATCTGAGAACCAGAGTGCTGCAGACAGCTACAAACCAGAGTAAAATAGTAGAAGAAAAAGCACATTAAGTAGCTGATCCATAGCATTTAATTACCTACCACTGGGTGGCCAGGACTCATCTAAGAAAACACCATTAGGCTTATAGCTTAGAAAAGGAGCAAGATGTGGAAAAAACTGTTCAGTCCTTCATTTTTCTTGCCTCCCCACTAGGGATAGTTCTAAAGGCCTGGGAGAAGTGGCAGGGGGCTCCTTGAGATCTAACCACTCTTATCTATCACCAGCCCCCTTGCAGTCTGACAGAGGAGCAGCTCTCATGGAAGGAACCTGAAGCAAAGCCCACAGCATGCTTTGACTATAGTGGTCTGCTTCTGTCCAGCCAGGAAGAAATCTCAACCTTTCTGCTCAGGGTTCTCTTGTATCAATGAATGCTAGAACCATGGAATGGTTTGGGTTGGAAAGGGCATTAATAATAACTAATTCCAACTCCCCTGCCATGGGCAGGGACACCTTGGACTAGATCAGGTGGCTCAAAGCTTCATCCAACATGGCCCTGAACTTTTCCAGGGAAGGGGTAGCCACAGCTGCCCTGGGAAACCTGTTTCACTGTCTTACCACCCTCGCAGTAAGCAATTCCTTCCTTTGTCCAACCTCAATCAACCCTCTTCAAGTTTGAAACCATTACCCTTGTCCTGTCACTCAACACTCTTGTAAAAAGTCTCTCCCCAGCTTTCCTTGGGGGCTCCCTTCACATACTGGAAGGCTGCTATAAGGTCTCCCTGGAGCCTCCCTTTCTCCAGGCTGAACAACCCCAACTCTCTCAGTCTGCCTTCACAGGAGAGGTGCTCCAGCATCTTCTGGATTTGCTCCATGTCCTTCTTGCTTTGGGGGCTCCCAAAGTGGACACAGTACTCCAGTTGGGGGTCTGAAGAGAGCAGAGGGGAAGAATCACCTCCCTCAATCTACTGGACACACTTCTTTTGAAGCAGCCCAGGATAGGGTTGGGCTTCCTGAGCTGCAAGTACACTTTGCTGGCACATGTTGAACTTCTCATCAACCAACACCCCCAAGTCCTTCTCCTCAGTGCTGTTCTCAATCCACTCTTCACCCAACCTGCAATGCTTGGGATTGCCCCAAACCATGTGCAGGACATCACATTTGGCCTTATTGAACTTTATGAAGTTGCCATGGACCCATCCCTCACGTCTAACAAGGTCCCTCTCAATGGCCTCCCTTCCCTCCAGTGTGTCAACCACACCACACAGACTGGTGTCATTGGCAATCTTGGTGAGGATGCACTCAATCCCATATTTTAAAAAAAATAATTGTACACATATATTTGTAGTGGCCTGATCTAGACTGTAAAGATGTCAAAAAGTAGAGCACCTCAGCAGCTTGCACTGAATTTTAACACGGGACAGACCTAATCCAAACAGGAGAAAAGGGCTGAATCTCTCAAACTCAGATAACACACTCCCTGGTCTGTCCCAAAGCACAGCACTGGCATTGTATTGCCCATTAAGCTAACACATCCAGCAACCCTTTCTTCAAGCTGCTTGCCGTGTCTTCCCGTTCTGATTCCTGTCAAAATCCCAGCCTGCCCTCAAGCCCAGACACCTCATGATTCTCTCACCTCATCATCCAGTGACACCAGCAGAGCCCGGAGAGCACCAACAGATGCTGCCAGGACATTTTCCACTGCATCATCCAGGAGAAGCGCAGCAAGAAGAGGAACCCGCAGCATCAAGCAGCAGGCGCAGGACGCTGCCCTTCAAGGAGGAAGCAAACTCCCCAGCCCTGGCCTGAAACGTCACACAGAGCCAGTGTTAGAGCTGCTGGGTACACCCCAACATCCTGCATGTTTCCCTCTCCCTCTTTCTACAGTTAGGAAGTTAAACTGTGTGCAGGTTTTTGTCCTTTATTTTCTCCTCCTTTCATTCTACAGAGACACCAAACTCGAGTTCCTTAGAATGCAGGAAACCTTCCCTTCTTAATCTGGACCCATATTCTGAGTTCACCCTGTTCTGCTGTATCATTCTTCTCAAAACTACACTGTACCTTCTTCTCTGCCTCCACTGCTGTTGGAAGGAAGGTTAGTACATCCCCTAAGAGTTAGGTGGAAATGTGCACAGAAGTGAATACTCATTTTGCCTTATGCTGTTGGCACATTGCTCTGTGAGTAGGCTGGTTCATACTCACCTCCTGCAGAAAAAACGTATCATGCAGTTGGCTCAGACAACAGGAGTGAAAGGGTCATTGCCAAGATAGCTTTTTTAACAAAAATAACATATAAAAAAACCCCAACAAATTGTGTCCAAAGCAACACCAGAATGGAAGCTGCAGCTCTGCTGCTAAAGAATACTTTCAAGCATCTCTTGCCAGACAAACCTGAAATTCATCTTCTAATGTCCCAACACTTCACTCTTCCATCAGTAGGAGAGTCTCATTGAAAAAGAACACCCTGCTGGTGATTTTAGAATCATAGAATCATAGAATCGACTGGGTTGGAAGGGACCTCAGAGATCATCAAGTCCAACCCTTGATCCACTACCATTGCAGCTACTAGACCATGGAACTGAGTGCCACATCCAGTCTCTTTTTAATATCTCCAGGGACTCCAGGAATCCACTACTTCCCTGGGCAGCCCATTCCAATGTCTGATCACCCTCTCCGTAAAGAAATTCTTTCTAATATCCAACCTAAACCTCCCCTGGCACAACTTGAGACCGTGCCCTCTTGTCTTGCTGAGAGTTGCCTAGGAAAAGAGAGCAACCCCCCCCCTGGCTCCAGCCTCCTTTCAGGTAGCTGTAGAGAGTGATGAGGTCTCCTCAGAGCCTCCTCTTTTCCAGGCTGAACAGCCCCTGCTCCCTCAGCCTCTCTTCATAGGATATTTGCTTAAGTCCCTTCACCAGCCCAGTTGCCCTCCTTTGGACGTGCTCCAGGACCTCGATATCCTTCCTAAACTGAGGGGCCCAGAACTGGACACAGGACTCAAGCTGTGGCCTCACCAGGGCTGAGTACAGGGGCAGAATCACTTCCTTGGACCTGCTGGCCATGCTGTTCCTGATACAGGCCAGGATGCCATTGGCCTTCTTGGCTACCTGGGCACACTGCTGCCTCATGTTCAGCTTCCTGTCAATCCAAACTCCAAGGTCCCTCTCTGTCTGGCTGTTGTCCAACCACTCTGTGCCCAGCCTGTAGCGCTGCTTGGGGTTGTTGTGGCCAAAGTGCAGGACCCAGCATTTGGCCGTGTTGAACCTCATCCTGTTGGAATCAGCCCAACTCTCCAGTCTGTCCAAGTCTCTCTGTAGAGCCCTCCTGCCTTCCAGCTGATCCACACTCCCCCCCAGCTTAGTGTCATCTGCAAATTTGCTAATTGTGGACTCAATCCCCTCATCTAAATCATCAATGAAGATATTAAACAGAACTGGGCCCAACACTGATCCCTAGGGGACACCACTAGTGACTGGCCGCCAACTGGATGCAGCCCCGTTCAGCACCACTCTCTGGGCCCGGCCCTCCAGCCAGTTCCTAACCCAGCACAGGGTGCTCCTGTCCAAGCTGTGGGCTGACAGCTTTTTCAGGAGGATGCTGTGGGAGACGGTGTCAAAGGCCTTGCTGAAGTCCAGGTAGACCACATCCACAGCCTTCCCCTCATCCACCAGTCGGTTCACCTGATCATAAAAGGAGATCATGTTGGTCAGACAGGACCTGCCCTTCCTAAACCCGTGCTGGCTGGGTCTAATCCCTTGTCCGTCCTGCAGGTGCTGTGTGATTACACTGAGGATGATCTGTTCCATGACCCTGCTAGGCACTGAGGTCAGGCTGACGGGCCTGTAGTTTCCCAGGTCCTCCTTCCAACCCTTTTTGTGGATTGGTGTGACATTCGCCAACTTCCAATCATCTGGGATGTCCCCAATGAGCCAGGACTGTCGATAGATGATAGAGAGAGGCTTGGCGAGCTCTTCTGCCAGCTCTCTCATCACCCTTGGGTGGATCCCATCTGGTCCCATAGACTTGTGGGGATCCAAGCACCTCAATAGGTCACTGACTGTGTCCTTCAGGATTACAGGGGGGCTGTTTAGATTCTTGTCACCTTCTACAAGTTCCAGAAGCCAGCTGTCCTCAGGATAATCTCTCTTACTGTTGAAAACTGAGGCAAAGAAGGTGTTAAATACCTCAGCCTTTTCTTCATCTTTGACAACTATATTCCCGCTCATGTCCAGTAAAGAATGGATGTTTTCCTTGCAGCTCTTTTTGCCATTAATGTATCTGTAGAAGGACTTTTTGTTATCCTTCACAGAGGTGGCGAGATTCAGTTCAAGTTGTGCCTTTGTCTCTCTAATTTTCTTTCTACACAACCTGACTATATTCCTGAATTCCTACCGAGTAGTTAGCGCTTTTTTCCATAACTGGTAGGCCCTCTTCTTTACCCTAGTTTCTTTCAAAGTCTCTCTGTTCAGCCAGACTGGTCGTCTTCCCCTCCGGCTCGCCTTTCGGCACACCGGGACAGCCTGCTCCTGTCCTTGAAAACTTGCTCCTTGAAATATGTCCATCCCTCCTGGACCCCTTTATTTTCAAGGGCTATATCCCAGGGTACACTCTGAACTAGTCTTCTGAATAGGCCAAAATCTGCGCTCCAGAAGTCCAATGTAGAGGTTTTATTGACGATCCTCCTTGCATCCCTGAGTATTGAAAACTCTATTATTTCATGATCGCTGAGTCCCAGACGACCACTGACCACTACATCTCCCACCAGCCCCTCTCTGTTTGTGAAAAGAAGATCAAGAGGTGCTCCGTCCCTGGTAGGCTCAGTTACCAGCTGGAGCACAAAATTATCTTCTATGCACTCCAAGAATCTCCTAGACTGCCTCCTCTCTGCTGTGTGGAGTTCCCAGTTTTGCTCACCTTCACTGAATAATAAAACACAAATCACTAGTACCAGAGAATCTGGGCCCTGATCCACCATAAACTTGAATTTTGGAGAGAAATTCCATGGAAAACAACTTACCTTCTGAACAATATGACCCAAGACCTGGAGAGCCAGTGTCCTCTGTTGGATAACTTGGCTGCGAGACAAATGAAAGAGCTCTTGGAGAGAATAACCAGCCCTCTAAATGGAAGAGAAAAAAAATACAACACAAAACAAACCAAACACAAACTAAACAGCTATAAGTAAAAACTGGCCTGTTAAAATGAGATTAACTGTAAAATACCACAGAACAGAAGATGAACTGCAATGCAATATTGTTTGTTGCTTTGTGACAACTGCAAAGGAGATTCTAATAACTGATGTGACAGGAAAAAACTGAACTTCAAGAAGAGCATGTATATGCAGCTTTTTCCTTAAGAGCATTAAGGAGAAAAAGCATTAATGGACTTTTCTGAAAGTAAAGCAGTTGATGCATGCAGACCTAATACTCCTCAGGAGCTTGTTTAAAAAGAAAATCCCTCATCCTCACCTTCCTGAGGTTTTTGTCACTAAAAACCTCAATACCAAACGGATATCCCAAATCAAACCCAGTGAACAGATATTATTGTGCCCTTTCTATGGTATTACATCTACCTCTGCCTCTTCTCCATGGTGATGCAGGCCTAGGTGTGTTGGTAAATCAGCATCTGCAGGAATCAATTCTCCTTTTAAACTGAATCGAGCTTGCATTCCCTGCAATAAATGATGGAGAGATAAAAAGATTATTTTTAATGTTTGCCACTCCACTCATCACTTAAAATACCACTTCTTACATCAGCGGCTGGAAGGTCAGGCTTCAAATTCTTAACATTTACTCCCCTCTTTCCTTTTTTATTACCTTTCAGGACCCCTTTCATCCCAGATTACAATTGCTAGACTCTCACTTCCTAGTCCTCTTGAGACTAAATTGACCATGTACCATCCCACCCTGTAGAAGAAACTAGAGAATTCCTCAGCCTGATTTACAGGTTGATTTACAGACTAAGTAACCAAAAGACTACGTTTTGAAGCCTTCAAAACTGCTACTGCTGACAGGCATAATCCAGACACAGTTTCTGTGTTCAAACCTTTTTGGTTTTCTTCTGTCGGGGTGAGGGCAAATCTTTCATCCATTCAAGCTTCTCAAACTCCACGCTGTCCATGTGAATCCATTCCTTCTTGGGTTTCAGAGGCAGATCATCATCTTTGTGGGAGGGGAAAAAAAGCCAGTCTTACTTTCCAAGGCAGGGATGAAGAAAACACCTCTTTGCCAACCTGCTTGGCTTAATGGCTGCACACAATAGAGGATTCATGTAAAGTAAGAAGAAAATTTTCAACCTGACTGCAGGCTGATGCATGGAACATTTAAAGCTGTTTTCATCTTTCATGAGAACTAGAAGAGGAAGTAAAACAGAACTGTAATAAAACTCACAGCCCAGGCTGCTTTGGGAGAAGTCTAACAGAGGTCAGGGCACTAATAAGGCAAGTGATCAGAACCTGGACAGAAAAATAATATCAGCGCTACTTTCAAGAGAGCAAACTAAGATTATCCAAGGAGAGGGGTGTTAGGAGAGATGTGAAATGATTCAAAAGTGTTAGTGCAGAGATGTCCAAGCAAATTATTAGAAGCCAGGACGATTTCAGTCTAGATACACTGGAGAGAGCACAAATATTATTAGTGGTGCTTTTTATAGCATCTGCTGTCCTGCTCTTCATTATGTGTCCCCCTCTAAAATCTTGAGGTGATCAGCTTGGGAAGGAAAGATCAAAATCATGCCAGAAAGAGCTGGCAACTGGGAGAGCTTGCCTGAGAAACAGCTCAGTGGGAAAAATGGACAGCTAGACAACTAATTCAAAATTGTAAATACAAAAGGAAGAAATTACTGATTTAACTTTATAAAAAAGATTGACTAGAAGAATTTGAGAAACAAGATCTTAATGCCTGACATCACAAGAGTTGCCCTAGGGAAGAGAAAGATCAGCATCAGCATATGGAAGAATCTCACAAGTAAAGAGACAGGAGACACAGAAATGGAAATAACCTGAACACTAGGAAAGGTAATGCTTTGCTACTAGGATACTATCTGATACCAGCATGAGAAGAGATAAGAAATCTCAAGAGAAATCACACATAAGGACAGGAACAGGCAGTCTAAGGGCACGAAATTCAGCAAACATCCCTCCTGCTGGTGTAGCCCAGAAGTCATTCACATTTCAGCTATTAATCCTTGTGCTGTAGTCTTCCCTTGCAAGGAACATTTAAGTCCCACTGAGAACCTGTTCTTTCATCAGATGTTTTCCTGTTGATAACTTGTCTGAAACCTAACCTTTTCCTTCTCTCCAATTAGCAGATAAACTTTTGGGAAGGGCACTCATCTTTTCTAGGATGAAGCTTCACCATTGTGATCAATGTGGTGTTGAGTCAGTCAAGGAACCAAGGACAGAGCTATCTTCCCCAGCCAGAAAGCTGTTCAGCAGAATTGCAGATAAAGCCTTAGCACACATTTTAACTGAAGAGAAGGAAAAAGCATCTGAAATGGAAGAAAGTGGAATGTTTGTAGGTGGTAGGTGCAAAACCAGAGGAAATCAAATCAGCAGCAAAATTAAACCTATTTCCATTTGTAATTCAATAAACTGTTTTCTCCATGTCCACTTATCACTAAATTGATAGGGCTCAGTTAATCACTGTAGAAGGAAAATAGTTTTAAACACAAGTAGTTTTTGCTGCTCTGTTAGGACTGGAAGGTGAAGGCACTGAAGCCTTGAGCTGCAAGCTGTGAACTGTCAATCTAAATTTGTTGAACTCTTCCCTAGTAAAGAGAAGGCCCCAGAGCTGGCCCTGGCTATGGGATAATAAAGCTCCTTTCATTAAGAGAAGCTGCTGCCTTAGGGATGAGAAATGGGCTGCCTGGAGGCAATGAAACCCAATGAAAAATGGGAAGACCCCAGACCCTAATATTACTGCTGGTCAGAACTGTTGTGTGAGGGATGGGGAACTTAAAGTGTAAGGGTATAACTTTCCAGGGGTTTATTTTTGTTCAGGGTTCCTTTATGGAGACACTCATCTCAAGCTGTAACATTATTAATAAAAAGGGCTTTATAGAAGAATCTCTTCACAGATTATTGACTTAGTGGAAACCTAGAGTCAAACCCTGTTCTGCTGGCACACGGAATTTCCATAACATCATCCCATGAACAGGATTATGCATACTGCCACCAGCCCTTAGTATTATGATCATGTCAAAAAGAAAAAGTCAGATACATCCCAAGGCATCAGCAGATTGTTCAGTTCCTGAGGAATCCCTCTACAGAAACACAAGCTAGCAGTGCCAATGCAACATTTGTACTGAACTTTTCCAGACCTGGGTTATATTAAAGGCTACCACACAGCTTCTTCCCTTACCCAACTTCTTCCCTTTCTGCTTTGCTTCCCTTTTGTCTTGGTGCAAGAATTTACATTTCCATTTGATAAGATTAAAAGTTGTGGATAAAGGCTTCACCATCTTCTTTATTAGACACAGTAGCCTTTTCACAGAATCCCACAATATTAGGGGTTGGAAGGGACCTCTGGAGATCATCTAGTCCAACCCCTTCAGTTAGAGCAGGTTCATCTGGAGTAGGCAGCACAGGATGGTGTCCAGGAAGGTTTTGAATGTCTCCAGACACTCCATCAGCTCACTGGGCAGCCTCTTCCAGTGCTCTGTCACCCCCACAATAAAGAGGTTTTTCCACATGTTTAGGTTGAACCTCCTGTGTTCCAGTTTATGATAATTGCCCCTTGTCCTATCACAGGACACCAATGAGAACAGCCTAGTCCCATCCTCCTGACATTGACCCTTTAGATATTTTTAAGTATTAATGAGATAACCCCCTCAGTCTTCTCTTTTCCAGGCTGAATAGACCCAGCTCCCTCAGCCTTTTCTCATATGGTAGATGCTCCAGTCCCCTAACCATCTCAGTGGCTCTGTGCTGGACTCTCTCCAGTAATTCCTAGTCCTTCATGAACTGGAGAGCTCAGAACTGGACATAGTACTCCACATGGGGACTCACCAGGACAGAGTAGAGAAGGGAGGACAACCTCACTCAACGTGCTTGCCACACTATTCTTGATGTCATTGGCCTTCTTGGCCACAAGGACACATTGCTGGCTCATGGTCATCCTGTTGTCCATAAGGACTCCCAGGTCTTTTTTCCACCAAACTGCTTTCCAGCAGGTCAATCCCTAATCCATACTGGTGCATGGGATTGTTCTTCCATAGGTAGAGTATCCTGCACTTGCCCTTGTTGAACTTCAGGCAATTTTTCTCTGCCCAATCCTCCAGCCTACCCAGGTCACCCCCAATGGCAGCACAGCTCTCTGGAGTGTCAGCCACCCCTCCCAGTTTTGTATCATCAGCAAACTGAGGGCACACTGTCCCTTCATCCAGGTCATTGATGAATATATTGAACAGGACTGGACCCAGTATTGCTCCTAGAAGAAAACCACTTGCCTCTGGACCTCCCAATTAGACTCTACATTACTATGATCCACCCTCTGGAGCCTAGTTTTGAGCCAGTTTTTAGTCACCTCCTGTCCATTCATCTAACTCCACTTCCTAATGTTCAAGATGCTGTGGGAGATGCTGTCAAAAGCTTTGCTGAAGTCAAGGCAGAAACATCCACTGCCTCCCTCATCTATCCATTCAGCCTATGCCATTTTAGAACAAAGCTATCAGATTAATCGACATGACTTCCCATTGGTGAATCCACATAGACTACCTCTGATAGCTTTTTTTTTTCTCCGCATGCCTTGAGATGATGCCAGGTGTCCCATCAACTTTCCAGGATGTCTGGCTGGCCTGTAGTTTTCTGTGTCTTCTTTCTTGCACCCTTTTTGAAGACTGGAGTGACATTGGCTTTCCTCCATTCTCAGACAACTCCCTGTTCTCAAGGACCTTTCAAAGATGAGTGGAGAATGGCCCAGCAATTATTTCTTTCATTAGAGAGACAGGTTTGACTTTTGATCAACCTCACTGCTTTGTGTAATCATCCTCTCCCTGGGGCAATTCAGAATGACCATTTCTGATGAACCTATCACAATTAATTTACTTCTGAGTAGAAAGATATGCAAATCCCAACATTAAGTGCTAATGTCAAGTCAAATATTTCAACATCTCCTGTTGGCGAGATGGGCTGCAGGCATAAACTGAGGTGCTGGAAAGGTTCCTTTTGTTTTATAATTGTGTTTCCAGACCATCTTTCTTTGTTATTTCAAATATCTTGTGAAAATTTCTCTTTACTTTCCTGTGCAGTCTTCCATGGGGAGGCAAAAGATGTCAGTATATGACACTCTGAACACTGAGTTACTCCCAACTCTACTCTGCTTCTATGGTCCAGGCAAGCTGCTGAATCTGGTGCTACTTGTACACTCCAGTTTGGTTCTACAACTAAAAAGAACTAAGAATAGTCCTTTTGATTAAGATAGATTAGTGGAAAACTTTGGGAGAAATAATAAAATTATGTTTCAGTGAAGCATTCTACTCAATAAGAGGTTGACCAGCTTTCCTTCTCCTGCATCTTGTACAAACACAATGCCAAAGACTCACTCCTCTCAATCTAGAAAATGTAAACTGTTGTATCTCTGCAAACACCAAGCTGAAATTTGGGAGTGACTCAGAGACCTCTTTAACCCAGTTTCATCTTGCACTGAGACACAAAGATGCATCATAGGAAAGGATCAAGAGATGCAGACAGTCAAAACTGAGGGATTGACGGAGATGCATGCTAATGAGGGAGGGAAACATGAACACAAGTGTGGGGAAGATGAGAGCCTAAAATCACAAAGAAAAGGAAATGGCTAAAGAAAAGCTAAGAGTTTGGACTTGATGATCTCAGAGGTCCTTTCCAACCCAGCTGATTCTGTGATTTCTGTGAAAAAACTGCAGTGAGTTAAGGAAGCACTAAAGCTCAGGGAGACAAATATGCTTCCTCTGCTATGAGATTATATGGGTTGCTTTAGGTGCTGGAGATAAAGCAGCATATTAATATAATCTATGATACTGAGTATTAAAGAATTCTGTCATAAGAGACAACAGGTTTGTACAATTCTTCCAAAAAGCAGAAGAACACTCTATACCTTATTACTTCCCTCCATCCACAGCAGAAAGATAAAAACCATATCATGTAGAAATAACCCACGTGTCCTCTGAGATACAACCAGAGTGGGGCCATCAGGAGCAGTGTCATGATAAGATGTACATGTGTTGTATGAGCAATTTTGCTGAAATGAGTTTGATCATCATCTCCATGCTACCCTGCAAGCAAATCATTAACCTACCCAACACCCTCTTGTCCCCAACTGGTCCCAGTTAAAAAAAATTATTCAAGCAGCAGCTGAATCTCACTACCACACTCTTTTGTCTCCTTGTTCACATGACTGAACAGACTAGCAGTGATGCCTACTCTTTAAAATGCATTTTCCCTTCAGAGAACTCTGGAAAAAAATTAAAAACAAAGCAGAACTTCCCACTGAGTAGCTCAGCTCAATTACATACAGTACCATCCTTCTTACCTAAGGAACCAGGCTAAAAATAGCAGAGATGTTCTTCCTTGAAGCAAAAAATATCTGTATTTTTTAAATATCATTATAAAAATTTGAGTTGGATAACAACATAGCAACATGCAAGCATCATTCAAACTGTACATTTATGTTCAGAACATTAACAACATGCACTTTATTTCTTACCTGTAATTTCTACCTTCATATTTTCTTCTTTCCTTACAGATTCCTCCATATCCAACTCCTCTGTGCAAAGAGATGATCCTACACCATGCTGAGCCACAGGCAGAGATTCCTCAGACTCCTCCAGTCTGTTCTGTTCTATTTTTAATTCCTTTTTCTGGCCTTCATTGCCACCACGTCGTGACTTCAAGAAAGCAACTAAATTGGAATCTGCAAGTATTGACAAAGAGACAGACAGAGAAGTGACAGAAAGTCTCAAAATACTTGATACACCCGTAGCTCCTGCTATTTATGTTTTTGCTTTTGCAGTGCCATTCCTCATGTCCTCTTCTTCTCTACCAGCTGTCACTTCTTTGCAAACTGAAGCACTTACTTGTTTTTATGACCTCTTCAGCACATAAGCTGGGTACAACTGGCTGTTGAGGTGACACCAGAGAAAGAGCTGATGAACATCTTTCAAGGTAAAGCAACAACAAAAATTCTAGTTATTCTCCCAACTTAAAAATAAAGAGACAATCACTTCCTTCTCCCTCACTACCACTAAAAATGCACATCCAATCAAGACTGTAGTGAGAATTCTGGTCTGCAAATTACAGAAGGAACCCAGGTCTGATGCTTTGCCCACCCTGTCTGTGGACCACTCAGTGGCATCAGTCTGAGTGCCACAAGAATACAAAAAACAGACACCACTAAAGGATTTACCTGCTTTTTATTGAATTGCACAAGATCTTCAGTGCATGTTCTAGTTCCTGTGTTAGCAGAAGGAGATCTTGTTTTTTCTGAACTGACTCCCCATCCTGAGAGTCAATTATGGGCTGACAACATGCAGAAAATGGAGGTGGCCATTCTCTTTATGCTTTGGGACATTTGGGAGGTAGAGGTGTATTGGGAGAACAGATAAACATTCCTACACCTTAAAATAGGAAAATGTCACAAGATCATTATTTTACTTTCAGATCTGCTACAGATATCAGATATTTCTGATGAAGCACACCCTTTGTGAACATTCTCCATCTAGAAGAGGGTCACTGGGATGCTTATGCCAGAGGTGAACACTAAGAGCCTTCCCACTGTGCCTCTAAAAGGTCCAAAGATAATAATCAGTGTCTGAGATACATGAAGTTAACAGAATATAACACCTACTTTGGTTATTTATTCTCCAACATACAAAGGGTAAGAAATTCAGAAATGCTCTGTACCTGAGAGAAGTCATCCCAAAGAGGAAACAACTCCCATGTCTCTAAAACAGGTCAAAGAGGATGCTGGGATCTACCCCACACTTTTGATTGCTGCACACCCTCCTCATGATACAGTTTTAAATCTCCAGTGGAGAAGGAGAGGTAATCACCCCAGTCTCATGAAACCAACCATATTTTTTTCATGAATGCAAGCAGAGCTCTCACATTCCAACACTTCACTGTACACAGCACGGAAAAGATTATTCATTATTTCATCATGTCACACTAATACTGACAAACAAGTCACTTAATTAGGTAAATCTGTGCACAATATGTCAGAAAGGAAGATCACTCCTGCCCAGAGTCTCCAGGAGCAAAACCAGAATAGATTAAAAAATAAGACCCTGAAGATACTGCCCAGCAAGGAATTGCTTACACATCCTCACAGTTGATACGATGAAGTTTCATCTGCTTCATAATTGAGAGGTTAATTCAGACACTGGGCAGCATTAAACATCCACATATAATTAATGCTCCTAAATATGGAGAAAAAGTCTCTTTAATTCATATTTCTGCACCTGTCCAGTTCTCAAGGTCATCTGTAAGCTGGCAATTTAGTTTAGAAGTTGCATCAGCATGCATAATTCCCTAGCCACATATATTCTGGGAATGACAATTACTCTTTGTAGAGAAACAAGAGAAACCAGGTGCCTCGAGTTGCCAAAGAGTGGGTGTGAGTCCACCTGTGCCTGGTTAGGGCAGGCCCCCTATTACCAGGGGGCCAATAAAGGTGGGACTCACACCCACAGAGAGGAAGCTCACTCTGGTGTGAGGCAATGGAGAAGCCAGCAGCTCGTCGAGCCTCAGGAGCAAGAAAGGCTCGTCCCGCTACAACTCTTAATTTCCCTAAGGTCTCAAAAGACTGAAAAATCTACATTTTTACATCATGGGCATATAAACAAATACACTGGTTTAGAAAAATCATTTAATGTTCAAAAATACTTTAAATACACCCTATCCTTTCAAAACTCTTAAGTATTCACTAATATTCCAAAGGATCAAGAGGTGGAGACAGGGAGCAAAAATGGCAAATGAATAACAGGAGGAAAGTGCATAAACAAGTTTTTTTGTGTTGTTTTTTTTTATTATTAACCTCAGCGCTTATAATGATATGTGCATGAAAAATCAGATATTTTTTTTTTCACCTCCAGCTGTTTGGAGAGCTCAGCTCTCTGAATGAAGGTTCTGCCCAAAGATTCTGTTTTGCATAGTTCCTTTCATACCCTTCCAGTTATACCCATGCTGCTTACAATGAAGTCAGGTTTATTAATATGATCTTTAAGGTACACCCACAAAAGACTTATGCAACTAAAATGCCATTCACACCTCACTTGATGCTAGAGAATCTGAAATTATGAGAATTTCAAAAACCCTTGTCTGCCACCTACATCTGTACATCTGCTCTTCTAGAACATAAAAAAATCATTTAAACCAATGCCAGCAAGTTTGACAGTGCCCTAGATCACACAAAATCTTACCAAAGATACCACACCCAGGGTTCTCCCCTATCTTATCCTTAGCTGTCAGTGTCAGGCACTCCCAGAGCACCACTGCAGCCATGGCTCCAAACCAGAGACCAGAACCCTGCACTCAAGCCAAGAAATTAAAACATTTTTTCAAGAAGTTCAAGGTTAGTTGTAAGTTGTTCTGCTCTAACAAGTACATATTCAAACTGAATCTCCCACATGCCCACATGTCTCCTCTCTCAGGGTACTGACAGTTCCAGCCCACATCTTTGGTATTTTGGAGAGGGAGCCCCTTCTCCATGAGAAATAAGCACTCTTTAATTCCTTCACACTTAATTCTCACTCATAAGATATATTATCCAATGCAATAATTGGATAATATGAGCAGGAATCCCAAACTCCCAACTTTGAGCTGTGAATTTGCTAACACTTCAAGTCACCTACACATTCAGGAAACTTTCTTGCCTCCAAAATTCACCATGGAAGCACTTACCCAGCTGAGCCAAAAGCCTTTTCTGCTCCTGCAGGATCTCTTCCTCAGACATGGATTGCAGCTTCTCCAAGTTCTCTTTGTGAATAGCTTCAGCTTCCTGCTCACTCCTTTGGTTTCCAAGACCTTCTCCAGTTATCAGACAAGACCGATAAGAGGTCAAAAAGTCTCCAGCTTTAGCTACAAAATCCATCAGAGAGAGCAGTTAGTGACTTAAGTGTCTACAACATTATGAATATATCTGAATTTTGTCATTATCAGGCTTGCATAATTTCTTATTTTTTTTTTTAGATTGGTAGCCAAATTAAAATAGGAGTAAGGAAGTTCAGTTTAGCTTACAAAAAAAAAAAAATTTGGGCTTTCTTCCCATGTCACACCAAAGCAGCATTTCCACCTTCTTTCTTTAAGAGTTGGAAAAGGGATGGGAGGATAGGAATTTTGTTTCTTTAAAGCAAAGCAACAGCAATAAAAGCTAAACTGAAGCATAATTCACAATTCACAATAATTCCCTGATGAGTCAGGGCCTTCCTGATAGTGACTACTATATTCTTTCTCTGCCCAAGAAAACTTGGACCCGCACTTGTATGTCAGGTGAACCACGACCTCGTAAATATATGCTGAGTGAGACAGAATTAAAACTAAAATGTAACCCAGTTTCCAGAGTAATACAGGATCCATTCTCAATACAGGCACATTTGCTTTGAACAGTGGCCTGTATTCACCTCTAAGAGTTAATCAGAAGTTCCAGTGGAGGGGGGGCACTTTTCCACCCCCAAAAAAATAATTAAATTCTGCTTTATCACCTCATCTAAATCTTTTTTATAGGCTCATTTCATTTACCTCAAGAAGCAGGATGTAACATGTGCCTTTGGTCAGAATGAGATACCCAGCTGTCCTGTAGCCTACTATACAAGGACTTGACTTAGTGATTTTCCTTATGTTTTGTTCATATGCTCCATGTAGTGACTTGGCATATCCCTATGACTCTAAACCAGTCAACCCTGAAAGTATCAAACCCCTGCTCAAGCACCAGTAATGACACTCATTATGACATCAGTAAGGTTTGATGTCATTTCTGCAGCAGTTGCCTGGCATATTGAGCAAAAAGAGCTGAGAAACCAGAGTTTCTCAGTTGGTAAAAGATTCAGGAAGCTCCTCACCAAGTGAGCTGAGGGTTACCAGGTACAAACACTGTTACTACAAGAAATGGAGATCCCCCTCTTCTCCTCTTGCTTCAACTCATCTTGCTGCAACCATCTTGCTGAGGAGGCCAAGCCATTTTCTGATCCCCCTGTTGTGCTACTACATTTTAGAAGCAGTCTATGCTTCCAGAGGATTACAGCTGTATTTTCCTTTGAGAGTCTCCAGACAGAAGCACACATGCACAATTGTAACAGGACCTACAGTATATTGACCTGGATGGTGGATTTGTGCACAAACAAAGGGTTCTCTGAACAATTCCCTGACAGGGGTCAGGGCAGACAGAAACCTTAACCAAATGGCAATAAACCCCAAATGACACCTGGCCTCTATTTCAATGTGAAAAAGAGGGTATGATGGGAAAACCCAGACACGTGGTGGTCCTAAGCAAGCAGGCCTGCCCAAAACAAACAAACAAACAAACAAACAAAAAATCAGGGAAAAAAAAAAAAGCCTGGAGATGCTGGTACCAGCTGAATTGGTTTCATCTTTCCTTGTCATGTTGCTGTCAGACAAGTAACTGCTGAAGGTGGCACTGACTCATCAGATCTGCCTCACAGCATTCCTCATGGAACACAGGCTCATCACAGCAGATCTGGTGACAGAAGACTGAACTTTCAGCTTCTACGTAGAGGTGGGAATTTGCACCACAGTGGTCTCAAACATTCATCAGGCACAAGAACCACCCTCTGCCTAAAACTGTAAATCAATGATGAAACAAGAAAAACTTTACATATAACAAAGAGAGACAAAAAGGAGGGCAAGAACCTTGAAAAATAAATTTGGCCCAGTGTGAAGCAAAGAGGAAATTAGCAGAAAGGTAACCCAGTTTTTAGGATGTTAATTTGGGTCTCACACCATTTCAGATCCTTATCAGACCAAACATTCCATACGGCCTTGAGATTCCTAAACTGAGGACTACAATGTTATCCTATTTTAAAGCTGCACTGATGTTATGGGTGCTAAGGCTATGAAAATAGGATAGTCTGGATAAGCAGATCCTTCTCCACCTACCATCCTTGATGCTGGGAAGAGATGACTCTCCTGCTGATGCCTCGGGATCCAGGGCCCCAGGAGCAGCTGATCTCCTTTGCAGGCACTCGGCAGCAGAGGGAGCTGTTGCTGGCTTTTCAGCAGCTCTTTTCGCTGCCATCTTTTGCGCAAAGATGCTTTTTCTTCCAGATCCCACCTTCACCTGCAAACAGGGAAGCTGTGTGTCAACCACTTTCCCCTCCAGACTCACCCACACACCTGTGTCTAATAAATGTATCCAGATCTGCTCCTAAAGACATCCTCAGATCAGACTTTGGGATGTGACACAGAGGAGGCACCAGCACCCACCTACCCTTCTCTGTGTGTGCACTGTTCTTTTTTTAACACATAGCTTAATGCCAGGACAGAGAGGAAAAAAAACATGAATGTTTTTGCTACCTAGAGAAGGAAGATGATTAATTATTAGTGAATTCAACCCAGGCAAGTAGGCCTAAAATATCATTTTACAGTTCCACAAACAACAGTTCCAGCTTTCCTGCTGATTGGAAGCCTTGCATAGCTGAATACTTTGCATTTCTAAGGATAAATGGAGCTGTACTGTACTGTACTGTGCTGTGCTCACCACATGCTTGGAACAGGCATCTTATAAGGTGATTAGAGAGCAGCAGGGTGAAGAGATTTATGCAGTAAGAAGTGAGCAAGTGGTGCTAAACTAATCCTGAATAAATAACTGCACTGCTTGTCTAGGCAATGGAAGGGCATGGCTCTGAGCAGGATGCATAGAAGTCCAAAGTAGACTGAAAAAAAAAAACCAAAAAACTCTTGCATGTCCTCACTCAGTCCAGAGAGGAAGCTTAAAAGCCAGTCTCAACATTTGGTACCTACTTTGTGCACTGCTGCATCAGGTAAGCAGAACTGGTAGTTTAAAAACTATTATTCTTTCAAAAAAAGCCCTCCTTCAAAATAAGCTACCACAATGCAACCACAGCTATCAATCACATCCCAGTTCCCAGCAATTGACTCAGCTCTTGCTACTACAGCAATGACTGATGAAAGCAGCCACACCTTCCAGTCTTACAGCCTCAGAAAAAGTTATATCAAAACACAAAAAGCTGCAAAACCACACTCAAATATCATGCTATGAGGAATCAGGTGCAATTTCAGGAAGTACAGACTTAATCAAACCTTGTGGACAAATTAGGAGTTTGTTCCTCAGAGGAAAACAAGAAGAACAGGATTCATTATATTAATACTGTGCAAATTTGACCCACCTCACTAAGGTTAGCTGAAGGGGATTGCCTTTTTTCCTAACCAAAAGGACTGCAATACTACTTAACTGGAGGGTATGGAGTACCTGCCCCATGGCAACTTGGTAAGAGAATTCTCTCCAATGCTAAGGTGGTAGTGCTGGAGATACACAGCTTCTTATCTCCATCATTCCAAGTCATTTATTTTGAGCTCTGCCATCCACCAAGCATTAGGCTTTGTTGGGAGGAAGTTTTAATAGTTAATGAAGACAGTCTAAAACAGCTGCTCCAAATCTTACCTCACTTTTTATCTCCGAGCGATGAAATGTCCTTGGAAATGGGTCTCCAGTGGGCACTGGCATGGTCACTGCTGCTGCACTGGTGTCTCGTTCCTGAAGCAAAAAAACCAAACAAACTGTAGAAACCACTGTAACAGCCAGACATGTTTATACCATTTATCTAAGAGTAGACTCAAAAATCTCTCAGCTCTGCAGCTCACAAGTTTTCTACTACATTGCTGTCAGGCTCGGAGTACTTAGGGCTTATTTAGAGCCCAAATGAGGCTACTTTCCAAAAGTTTGGGCTGCCAAACTCAAAGAATCAGATAAAAGGAAAACCTGGGCCATTGCAGAGCAATGAGAACATTTCCCTTGCAAAGGCCATAAACTCACCCAAATCTATAATATAGCACATGTCTGAATCTAAGCTGTAGGATCTGTAGGCAGTTTGGACTGGAGAGCGGATTCAAACCGTATTTAACTGACTGCAGAAAATAGACCCAAAATAGACCCAGAAAATAGACCCAAAGAGGTTTTTCTTTCATGGTGCTCCAGGATACTTGTCTACAGTTCTATAACTGCTTCATTACAGTGCAGAAATAAAAAGCAGCAACAGCAACCTTTACCCTTGCCCGATGCTCAGTTTACAGAACTAAAAAAAAAAACAAAAACTAAGACAATCACAGAAAAAAACAGACATACAATAATTTTGCTGAAGACTGCTGTAATGTGTTGATCATGTCTCTCCAGTCTTTCCTCTGGATTATCATCCTCAAAATGGACACAGGCACTTTTGACCTTGGACTTTTTTGGAGGAGCTGGAGTTAAAGCTGGGAGAACATCAGGAAAATCTGTAAAGCAAAAATAATAAGGAAAGAAAGCAGTAAAGTTGTACATATTTGTGCAATAGTACCAAACCAAAGACTCCCTAACAGCACCTAATTTTCCTCAGAAACAAAAAAGATGAGGAAGCAACAAGACAATTAAGAATCCCCTATCTCTGGCTTGCACTGGGTAGTGGAGAGTAACATGCTCAAGAATTTTATTATTTATTTACATATTGGCACCAAGGTCTTTTCAAAGAGCTGCATAAGCAGGAAAGAGTATTGAGACCTGACTGCAAGTATTAAGAAGCAAATTGTACAGAAAAAAATTGTGGGCTTGCAGGTGGTGTTCAGTCACAGAAAAGCATGTTTGCATTGCAACTCTAACAGCATAATTTGTATGATCTTGAGGAAGTCAAAGCCTCCTTTTCACTACCTATAAACTGGGATATTACCTTATTTGGAACCAAACACTGTAACACTTAAGGTGTTGCTTTCAATAAGACACCTTGAGCTTCTGAGACTGTTAAGCACATGACATAAGTATAACAGTTACTACTGATGGAGGAAAGAAACACCTCAGGAAGGAGGCTTATCAAGCCAGAGCTTCTGGCTGAATGTTGGAGCTGTTAGCAGAGGCAAATCTCAAAAGATCTTGAAATAAGGTTTGGACAGATGGCAAAATAAGCAGTGAGTATCCAGTGGGTACAAATTCCAGAAAACACCTCTTACACTGAGGCTGGTAGGGTACCACAGGCAGCTGAGAAATGTAGACAAAGGCAAAGTGTTGGCAAAGTGGTTCTACTAACATCGGACATATGCATATTCCAACAAGCATAAGAACAATGTTACAAGGAGGACACATACGCAGGGCAAAAGCAGCACTGGGTTGAAACGGAGGTGAAAGTACAAGCAATGAACACTGAAAGGGATAGAGAAACTTAGTAATTCAAAGAACCCCACATGGGAAATTACCATCCAACATGACCACATCCTTGCTGTCCTGTAGTGGGTGTTTCTCAGCATCTCTGCTCCCTTCCTCCCCCTTCCTCTTGTCTGCTTTCTTCACAATCTTCACTGCAGGTGAAGCTCTGGCTGCCAGGAACTGGGTTTGAAAGTGCAGCAGGTCTGCCTCAGACTCCCCAGGCTTTGGTCTCGACAGCATGCTGCCTGCTTGCTCTGTATGCTATTACCATGGAACCTATTGAAAACATGAGAAACCTGTTCCAGACTGGGATTTCCTGGAGAGAGGATAGGAACAGCAAGGGAAAACCACTCATTTTTGTCCCAGTCTTCTATTCCTGTGCATACTGCAATTGCCCTACTTGAGGATCACCCCAGGACATAACTAGTTGTACCAGAGTCCCAGACAAACTGTTTACCTTGTTCTTCATTGCCAAACAACATGCTACTAGACAAGCCAACACCTGGTCTACCAGCCAGCTGGGAGCAGAATGGCACCCACCCAGCAAAAAGCCAGCCAACAAGCCTATCACTGCCAGAATGCCAACACCACAGCCTTGGATTTGCAAAGCCACAGAATCAGCCAGGTTGGAAAGGATCTCTGAGATCATCAAGTCCAACCCTTGATCCACTACCACCATGATTCCCAGCCCATGGCACTGAGTGCCACATCCAGACTCTTTTTAAATATCTCCAGGGACAGAGAATCCACCACCTCCCTGGGCAGCCCATTCCAATGTCTGAGCACCCTCTCCGTAAAGAATTTTTTCCTAATACCCAACCTAAATCTCCCCTGGCACAACTTGAGACCGTGCCCTCTTGTCTTACTGAGAGCTGCCTGGGAGAAGAGACCAACCCCCACCTGGCTCCAACCTCCTTTCAGGGAGCTGTAGAGAGTGATGAGGTCTCCCCTGAGCCTCCTCTTCTCCAGCCTGAACACCCCCAGCTCCCTCAACCCTTCCTCACAGGACCTGTGCTGGATCCCTTCACGCCTCCTTGCTCTTCTCTGGACCTGCTCCAGCACCTCAATCTCCTTCCTGAGCTGAGGGGCCCAGAACTGGACACAGGACTCAAGCTGTGGCCTCACCAGGGCTGAGTACAGGGGCAGAATCACTTCCCTAGACCTGCTGGCCACAGTGTTCCTGATCCAGCCCAGGATGCCATTGGCCTTCTTGGCTACCTGGGCACACTGCTGGCTCATGTTCAGCTTCTTGTCAATCCCGACTCCCAGGTCACTTTCTGCCTGGCACCTACTCCAAGATAACATTTTACATACTCCAATATCAACACCAAAACCACCAGAGGCACAGTATCAGGCAAAGCTCCCCAGTTCAGCACACAATCTTCTCAGGATCCTAACATTAGCATCCCCATCAGGATGCAAGACCACATCCCATAGATTTGGATGATGCACACTCCCTGACTCCACTTGCTCTCACTTTCACCCTGCTTTGGTTCTTCCCTCACTCTCTGACTGCACTCTTATTGGCAGAGGTCATGCTTTTTCATTCACTGCCCTGACCCATGGGCTGAAAGCCAAGAGTGGTATTTATATAAAAGACTTTTATCTCCATGCATGCAAGAATTTACTAGGAAGGCAACTATCCCACCTTCCATCTACTGGGCTTGAAAGTGCCTGTGAGCATTACTCCTCACCTCTTCTTCCCAGAGCCTGCAACTATGAGTCCACTTCTCATAGGCAGCAAGTAAAGTGTTTGCAAAAACCTTTCACACTAATTGAATCACTGATCAGCACTAATGTTACAGACTCGACACCCTCCCACACTTGGTATGTTGAAATATTTTGCACATATTTGAGTTCTTCCACTTTTAAAAGCCCATCAGGACTCAATTATGATTTACTGCAAAGTTGGAAAGTGGATATGAACTTTCAAAACTCCAATTATCTGCCATATGGATAGGCTGTACACGCAAGAAAATGCAAAGCTTGGAAGTGAGCTGCTGCCTTAACCTCAGACCAGTCCAAGGTTTAAGCATTGTGCTGGCACAGCCACTGCCCTGAAGCCAATGTTTTGTTTTATGCCATTATGATACATAATTGTAAAGTGTGGGGAGATATTTTGTGGGAGAGACACAAGAACTACCCCACAGAATATTTATGGCCTACATTTGGAATATTTACACTATTTTCAGAGATCTTGTTTTGACCAAGGTTGTTTAGATGCGATGTTCCAAGAGCATGAAGAGGTCCTTTTGTATGTGACCTCTGTCACTCCTCCCAGCAGACCCAAGGTTGTTCCTTGTTGAGGTTTGGTTTTTTTTTTAGATCAAGGCTTTAGTTAAAATCACCAACCACGTAAACCCTGATGAAATTCTTTTTCATGCCCCTTAATTTAGTACAAAAGCTGGACTAAAATAATTTGGATTCCAGAGTTTTGTGCACAAAGTAGATTTTCAGAGGTTTCCAGGGACTCCATTCATTTCAGCACTTCAGGACTGAGAAAACAGAGACCTCTTCAACAGACACCTGCAACATAAGTTAGTTGCTCAATTTCAGACATATCAGAAGCCTGACCTTAGTGACAGCTGTCAGCTCAAGAGTCCCAGAACCACAACTTCCATCTACAAAAACCCCATACATGGCACAGCAAGGGAAACTTCCCTGCACACTCTAAACAATAAAACCCTCTCCCAACACACTGGGAAAATGCCCAGTTTCTCTGCCAATGCTTTCAAGGACATCTGTGGAACATGGCCACTAGCAAGGCTGCTACTGGGCAGGAAGGGAGAACCCTACTGAGGTGCCTCACTACTTTCAGAACTGGACTTAAAAACACTTGGGACACCACTGGTGACTGATGCTTAGAATGCAGAAAAACTCCTCCTCGGCCCAGTTCCCTTGCAACTGCACAGCAGAAACTGTAGCTTCTGCAGACAGCTTCTTTTTTTGTGCACTCCTAGCATAAGCACACACCTACTTACTTTTTATTTATAGAAGCCTTCTGCCACAACGGGGGCTCCAGCAGTCATACTTGAGTTGATGGGTCCCTCTTTGATCTGCATGAGTAAATGCCACACACATTAGAAGCCAAGTGTTTCATGCCCTATCATCACAGGCTTCAAAGCCCAAATGAGGATGATGCTTGGATTAACAGACAAAAATACCCAGTTAGAAGCACAGGGCATTGCTGATCTTTCTGTAATGAGCCTCTTTCACACAGAGATAGACATATGCTTGTTCAAGTCTCTGCTTATTAAAAGTGGTACTCAGAAATACAGTGGACCTGTGAAGCTCCCTTAATTTGCCTGGGGAACTGTCAGGGACAAGAAGCCAACTCTGTAGCATTGTCTAAAGAAGTTATATGCTGTTCCAGGAACCATTGCCTGCAAGTCACTCCTTCCTTCATATGGATATGGAAGCCATTCCAATATCAAGAGTTGCAAGATAGCAATATAAAGGTAGGCAATAGTTTCGTGCAGAACAGGAGAAAAACTTTAAATACATTCTTTTAACTGGGATGACCACCCAGTCAGCATACACAACCTGTTGAGGATATTGTCTCAGGAATACATGTAAAGGATCAGATGTGCTGTCAAAGGACCCTGAGCACCTGCATCCACCCAGAATATGTGATTATTGTGCAAAAGCATTATCATCTGCTGTTGTATCCTCTGTCTCCACTAAGAGTGTCAATAAATAGTTTTCTGTTATGCTTTGGACTTCCCATGGATAACATCTGAAAAGCCCATCAACATGGAAATAGTTCTATAAATGCAGCTGGGATCAGAGGTCTAAGTCAGACTAAAAGATAGCACAAAATCACAGAAGGCAAGAAAGCCACACACAGTGCCAAGATACTCCTTTAGATTAACCAACTTCAGCTCAAGCATAAGCCTAAGCAGGAATGCCAGTTAGGACAGTAAGGGAGCCTAATTAGCAATTAATGCAGCAGCAATGTATCAGAGGATGATATTTACTTTACAGAAAAACTGAGGTTTGTAAAACTCTTCCAATATTTTCCAGAAGCAGCATTTAAGCCTCTGAGGCATATGTTACCAACCTCTGTCACTACTCCCAACAGGCATAAAATAACCTAAGAACTGGGCACAGGACTTGTTTGAGCAAACTACCACCCTGTCCAAGCTTTTTACAGGTGTCACCAGACTACAAAAATCTGTACTTAACTGATATAATTGAATGATTTTTTAATTTTATTGCAGTTCATATGCATTTACAATGTATTTTTCTTCTGCAGCAGCAGAGGCCTAAAGCCCACAGGAGACACTTGCATCACAACAGCCACGAACCAGACACAGTGACAAGAAAAAGCAGCAAGCACGTGTAGAAGCAAAGAATCATCTGACTCCGACTGATTTTTGAACCCTGTCAACTTTTTTCCCCATCCTCAAGGCTACAACTTCACATTCTTTCGCTATAATCAGGTTTGGGTCAAAGAAGAATACGAGGATCCAGTGTCACAATTAGTGCCTCAAATTAATGTATTAAATTGATTAGGGTAAGGAATTAAAAGGAGAAGCAGAGCCACATGTCAGCCTCTCCCTGACAGCTCATTAGCCAATAGAAATGTAAAATTTCAATATAAGCCTCACTGAGGCTTCCTGGCAACTGTGAAACACAGTGATGTGCACGTCCTGCTGTCACAGAAACAGGCTGCAACACACCACCAAAGCCTGACAGCCCAAAAACACCTGTCTTGCTTGACAAGACAAGCAGCAACTTCAAACCGCCACAGAGAAGGCAGATACCTGCAAAGACCTTCCTCCCAGGAGTAAAACCCCAGCCAAACGCTGCCAGAACGTCTCCTCCAGAGCCTTCACAGTCCCACCGCTCTCAGCAGCCTCAGGCACCGATTCCAGGCACACATCGGGTGTTTACAGGCGGTGCCGGGTCTCGGGAAACATCGTTTTCCTCAGCTTGCCCCAAGAGTTTCTGCAACAAAGCAGCCCCAGAAGGGCTGGAAAAGAACGCAAAGCAACAAAACTGCTGTTACCGAAGTCAAGAGCTGAGGCCTCCCGGCGCTCCTACCGCACGCACGGCCCTCGCGGGTCTTCCCTACACGAGTGTGAATAAAATAATAAAAAAAAAGCCTTAAAACACACACACACGAGCTGGGCCCGGAGGCCTGGCCAGGCTTCTCCTCCCTGGCGGGGAACTGCTCGGGGGAAGGGCTCGGCGAAACCGGGCCGCGCAGCACGGGGTGCACGGCCACTGCCCCCGGGGCCGCACGGCGCCTATAGCCGCGCTCCTCTGCGCTGCCGTAAAGGCGAAGGCCCGGGGCACCGCTGGCTGCCTGAGCAAGGCCCGACCCCACCCGGCCCGGTCCGGTCCAAGGGACTCTCGGGGTAGCCGCTGCCCCCCCGTCCGAAGCCCCCCCCCCCGCCTCCCGCACCGCGCCAGCACCTCCGCCCCGCAGCGTCACTTCCGTCACCACCTCTGCACCGCCCAGGCTAAGGAGCCGCCATTTTTCGTTCCCCGGAGGGGCCGCGCCTGTCCTTCACTTGGGGATTCCTGAGGGGATGGAGGGTGATAGGGAGGCACGGAAAGCTCGGTCTCCCGTGGCGGTTCCCCCGCTATCCCGGGAGGAGGCGTGGGGAGGCTTGTGGAAGAAGGTCCCGCCGCTGGTAATGCGTCCCCCAAGCTCGCCCCTGGGTTGTGCGGGCCAAGGGCAGGTTTTTCCAGGCTGGATGTAAATCTACGATACCCGCATCTAAGAGCGTGTCTCTGCACACAGAGAAACGCGTTTATGTAAATTGTGTTCTCTGCCTTTTCATTATTAGAGGGTGTTTCCGTGCCTGAGACTGGAGGTACTTTGGCAGAGCAGATACATAAAGCTGTCTAAACATAGCAGTAATTTATTATTCATGCCTGGTTATTCATTTATGCAAGCGTTATTAAAAACTACCGGAAAACTGTCGTAACTTGCAGAAACATTGATTTTAATATTGGTCATTTACTTAGTACTTGGTTGCCTTTCAGCTTTTTTACAGGCTGAGTAGACAGGTCAGAGAACTTGGGCTGGAGGACTTTCAGCTCTGAGGACTCACTGTTCTTCTTAAGGCTTTAAAAAACTGTGATACTACTGCACAGTTACGACCAGACACAAATTTTACTCATTATGAGCATGGAAAGCACTTAACATCTATAGAAATTAAGTGAAACCTTTATCCTGTCAACAGCCAGTCTTAACCACAGTGTCAGGGAACCGGTGTCATGCTGGCCCTGTACGAAATGGAAGTTCCCAGTGAAAATGCTGCACAGAAAAAAATATCTCAGGTGTGCATCTTCCAGTGAGCAGTGCTTATCCTGAGATGGTGACACTGATGGCTGCTGAACCCGTCGTGAAGTAGGAACCATCAAAATCACTTGAAGATGCCCCATTAGACCAACTGAGTAAGAAGCCAAGAGTGACCTTGATTCTAAACTTAGGAATGGATGGGGTTTTTTTTTCCACCTGATTGTTGCACAGGTATTTCAGCAGTTCCTACTATTACATTCGGTGCTTATAGGTGCCACTAGCAGGAGGAATAAGTAAAGATACTTCTAATTACATCTGGAAAGTCTCAAAAGGGAGCCTCAAGAGTGTTTGGAGTGCTTCTCTAAGACTACCCTGCCAGACTGCAACTCAGCAGCTGGTGGAGCTCTGCTTGGCACTCCTTAAAGGAACAGGAATCAACTTAAAAGTCCAACCCAGTTCAAGAATAACACTGACTGCTGAGAAATGTGATGTCCATTTCTCCGTTTCACTGAAACCAGCTGTGAACCACCACCATCTGCCACAATTCTGCCCTTCCCATTTTTTTTTTTTTTTTTTTTTTTTTTTTTTTTGCTGGTCTGGAATGCAAGAAACACTTTGAAGTAATTGTTGAAATTTCTTGCATTTCAGAAGGAACTTCAGCAGTTTCCACTCCTTTCTGCGTGGAAGTGTTGGATATTGCTGGTGGCTCCAGACCTCTCTTGGTCATGTAGGACTGCTCCAAATTCTATTGAAATCAATGAATTATGCCTCTGCTGGAGGGAAAAAAAAAAAAAAAAAAAAAAAAAAAAGGTTGAACTAGGGTTTTAGTTTATTGCACCATTCATCTCCAATCTGGACAAGAGGGCACCACTGGTTTTACAGACGGGTTTGACAGATGCACTGATGTGGGTAGAAGACCTCACACTCTGAGACTTTTCTGGTTCTGATGGACCTGATGAAGATATTTGGGTTCTCTTCCCTGGACAATAAGGCAAGGAGGCCTTGACACTGGTTGTGTCAGAACATGTTTGGGGAAGTGTGGGGAATGCTGGTCTGTTTAGACTGTCAGCAGAGGTTGAGCTGTCCTGACTCCAGGGAATTTATTAAGTAATTGTAAGGTAATTTTGACTTCACAAATGTTGCTATGGTGAAACCTGTGTAAATGCCTGACTACTCATTCAGTGAAAAAGATACCCTGAAGGTTTTACAGGATATTTGGGCCCATGTGTCTTTCACTGAATCAATTCAATAAACTAGATGGCCTAACTCACAAAAAGACTTGTTTGAGTTTTGGTTCTTTGAGGTGGTCCACTTGTCATCTTTAATTCCTCAGCCCAGGAGAGCTGAATTTTGCTTTCACTGAGTCATCCTCTGATCCTAATAATTAAAAGCATTAACTTTGTCTCTTGCTTTCTGCTGAGGTAAACCTGTGCCTTTCTGTAATACTTCTCATGTAAATGGACAGCATTAAACTTAGTAAAATAAACGTGCTATTTGAGTTTCATCTATTCTGAAACTAATGTTAGGGTCAGCTGGTCACTGCCTACAGACAGGTATGCTGGCCTAATCAGGAGGTGGCATTCAAGCCTGAGAGCATTTTTCCCCTCAAATTTCTCTCATGCTGGCTCTGCAGCCACACACAGTCACTCCTATGTTGCATGTGAAGTGGGCAAATAACCCTTTTTTGCCAGAAAGATACAAAAATCTACTTGGTATATTCAATTTTATTACTGCAAAACAGGAAAGCTTCCCATGAAAGTAGCAGTTCTATGTATCCTTTCTTCATTAATTTTTTTCCATTCAGTTTTAATAATACAGTTAAGGGCTCTATATATAGCTTACTCTCTATTAATAAATCATGCTTGTGCATCTTCATATTTATTCAATAAATTATAAGTACCAACACACTTGCATGGATCTGCTAAGCTATTCTAGCAAATAAATTCCCACCAGAGCATCTTTAAGAGTCACTGGAGGTGAACTCAAGCATTCCTCACTTAAAAAGAGCTGGTTTATGAGATTTTAAAAAGTTGTCAGTCTTGTCACAAGCCTAAACAATCTCCCTCTTCCCCTTCTTGGAGCTTGCCACAAGCAAACAGACTTTCTGGAGGATGGTTTTGGTCTTCCAAAGTGGAGAGAGGCATGAGAGGCCACAGCCAAATAATTTCTCGTGGGATTGTAGCAGGGAAGTGTTTGGAATGACAAATACAGCAACAAAGGCAGTATGGCTGTGGCACTGGTGGAATCAGAAAGGGTAAATGCATAAATGTAACAGCATTATGGTGTGTTGCAGAAATGAGCAGTATTAGGATGAGCTGTCTAGGAAGCCTGACCAAGCAGGCAGCTAATCCTGGGAATTTGTTGCCAGAAGGAAGAAACTGAAGTCAAGAACAGAGTGTGGTGTGCAGCAGAGAGGTCTGCTTGGGAATGGAGAACAGTCCAAGAGACAAGTCCTCACTTGTGTTCCCTTGTGAAAAAGATACAAGTCTGGTAGGACAGTGTTCCATACTAAGTTGTGCTCAAGGTTCAGCTCTGCAAGGGACTATTGAATTCTAGTTCTCAGGAACTACTGAACTTGCAGACTCCCCCCTGCAGGGGCATTGAACTGAGGGAGAGTGGCAATACCACACCCCTGGATGGAGTTGCTGCACTGCATGTTGACACCAACATCTGCAGGAATCCCTCTGGAAGAATGAGAGCCCTGAACCAGCAGACAAGAGACTTCCACACACCAGAGTGATGCACAGCACACTGGGACTCTTGGTGGCAGTAAAAAAACCTGCACATATTCTTAAACAATTGTGTATGCATGAGACCAAACCTGGATTGTGAGGGATCAATGGCAGCTTTCTTGCTAGGGGAGCAGGGACTGTGTATACCTGAAAGGAGGTTGGAGCCAGGGGGGAGTTGGTCTCTTTTCCCAGGCAACTCTCAGCAAGACAAGAGGGCAGGGTCTCAGGTTGTGCCAGGGGAGGTTTAGGTTGGATATTAGAAAGAATTTCTTTATGGAGAGGGTGATCAGACACTGGAATGGGCTGGCCAGGGAAGTAGTGGATTCTCCATCCCTGGAGATATTTAAAAAGAGACTGGATGTGGCACTCAGTGCCATGGGCTGGGAACCGCAGCGGGAGTGGATCAAGGGTTGGACTTGATGATCTCTGAGGTCCCTTCCAACCCAGCCAATTCTATGATTCTATGTGTCCAGATATCTTCAGAGATCCACTCGTGGGGCCTCAAGTGGCTTTTTCTGCAGCTCTGGTCTACTTTTGGGGTGGAACCCCAGGGCTGTGGCAGTAACACCTCACTGAGCAGAGGCTGCAGGGCATCCCTAGGACTAGGGGAAGCAGGATCATTTTAAATCAAACCTCTTGTTGCTCACCAGTAACAAGGATTTGTCTGTGCCCACTTTGAACTGATTTAACCATGTAAGTGAGGGGGGAGGGTTGTGTATCTGAAAAGGTCAAATCATCAGAGTATTTACTCATCTCTATTAATGCACTTGTCTAACATTTTGCTGGCTTTTGACATTTAGCATAGGATTTCCTCTTTTTTTTTTTGCTTGTTTTGTCCGTTGTTTCTATAGAAATGCCATTTTTGTTAGACTAAATGAAATATACTGAAATAACACACACCTGCAGCAAATAGAGGTATTTCTTGTTCAGTCTACATAACACATCTGTACCACACTGGGGTTTCCTCCCCTCATTACAACATTGAAATGAAACCCAGCTAGAAGTGAACTCCTGTGCCACTGAGACTCCAGAGAAGAGACTGCTGTGGGAATCAGAAGGGGCAATCAAGCAAATTTATTTCAAGATTGGTCATTCAAACACTTCCTCTGAAGAGCACTGCAGGTAAAAACCAGTGCCTGCACACACAGGGAATGTGTCCTCTCTGACAAGAACTGCTTCAGATGAAGCTTAATTGAGAACAGCCTCTGAGCTGACCCTGCCTGACAGTGCCCTCTGCCCCTGCTGTCACTAAGGAAAGCAACATTCCTGAAATTCACCTTCTCAGGGCTGAGGACAGTGTCTCTCATGGCTGCTGCTGCAGGACCTGTCTGAAAAATCTGAGTGACACAGTGGATGCGTTCAAATCCACTGTCACAGGTTTTAAAGGAAGCCTGTCAAAGTGACAAAGCCTGATATTTCATGCAATTTAAGGCAGTTTAAAGCACTGGATGATTATCCTCCATGGAGAACCTCCTGAAGTACTGGGGTTTTTTGTTGACAATTCAGGATTTGTTATTTTCTTCTCTTCAGATAGTTTATTGTTGCATCCTGGAGAAAGCCTTATCCTTGTGCACCTGAACAGGAGAAGTGTGATGCATACATGCTATATCCAAATCTTATCCATACCAGGCAGAACATATATTGAAAGGAGCACTGTGGGAACCTCACCTCCCCCAGACTCCAGCTCTTGAACCCACTCATTTGGGGAGCTCAGTGCTCAGTGTAGGTGCACACACAGCCACTGCCTCCTGCTGCCAGTGGACCCAAGCCTGAAATACTTAACTCTAAATAGCTCTGCTAATGCTGCTAGATCTGCCAAGGGTTTTTTTAACTCTGATGATCATGATGTCCTGATGATTTAAGTGGTCTGGCAGAACTAACTGTAATCACACAGAACTAGGGGTTCATCTTTAGAAATGTAAATGGCTATGATGGGTGGCTGTGCCTTGTCTTCAGGAGTTCTTGTCTGTGGAGTCTTATGAGGCCAGAGCTGGTTTCCCATCTCCTTGGGAGAGACATGGAAAGCTGTGGATTCCCAAAGGATTGTGTTAGAAGTGTGCACTTCTGCTTCCCAAGTACCAACACACATTGCTTCACCCAACTTTCCAGGCAGGGAGAGACAAGAATTATATAAGAAACAATTGTCTAAAAGAACAGCCCAGCAAGGTTGAAGAGACACCTGGAAGAGAGGTATTCTGAAGAAACTATCTGTATATCTGGAAACTACCTGTATTGTTACGACATGGGGTACCTAGTGCCTGGCTGTGGCACTGGTCCATAGTGCCAAATCAATTTTCAACTCTGTTGCCACCTCACACACTGAAGAAATGCCCCAGGTAGGAACTGACACCATGGAGGTAAGTGCTTGTGAAATTCGGTGTATACCTGGCCTCGAGACAAGACTGTTCCCTCCCCATTAGAACTTGATAGAAGTAAAGTCATTAAAAAGCTTCAGCTGAAACACTTCTCTACCAGGCTGATCGTGAAAGCATCTTTCTAGAGTGCTATCTCATGCTCATTCATTGCTGGACAACAAGTTCTCTGCATTGTTGGGGGGGGATTTATTATTATTTTTAAAGGTATTTAGAGCTATTGTGATCTCTCATGACAGTTGCCTGTGTCAGGAGCAAAACAGTTGACAGTGGCCAGAGGAAAGCTCACAGGCAGAGAGCAAGCAATACCACCAGCAATACCAGCATTTAAAAGCCCTTTTCCTCAGCAGCACAATTAGAGGGCAAACAGCAGAGATCACTCCAATGCTTGCTCAGTGTCACTCTGTGGGGACATTGATTGCTCAGATGCCTGTGTGCTCCTTTTCATTTTGGTTTGTCACTGAGAGCCATGAATTTGAAAAGCGTTTGGCACTGGAGGCCAACCCTGAGTGCTGGCAGGCTGCCTTCCTGAGGCATACAGCAGCAGCAACTGCCCAGCTCTCTTCCCATGGAAAAATACTGGGAACTCTCCAAATTATTGACTTGACTGGAATGGCACTGCCCAGATGTCTGTTCTGCATCAGAAGTTGTGAGCCATGGAGGTCAGTGGGTAGATTTGGGCTGCTGAGTTTAACTTGGGTAAGAAGTTGACCAAGCCCCATGACATTCAAGTATCTCCTGCTGAGGAGCAGAGGTATTTGCCCATCTTAGAGCCAAACACACCATATTTTGGTGCTTGGAGCCACTGGTGATTTGCCTAGCCCAGCACTCCTCCTCTGGTCAACCACTGTGTCTGAGGACCTCTCTTTCCTCTTCAAGGTAACAAGATGAACAAGATGTTGTGAACTGATTCTTCCATTGCTCCTCCCTTTGATTTACAAAGCTTCTCAGTGCTGAGGAGACTCTGGGGACTCAAATTCCTCATCATTGTCTGTAGCACCCCATTTTTGTAATTTGTAATTACCCAAAATTTGTAAAAAGACTTTTGCTCTCTTTTGCCACAGAGAGGTTTGTGAACAAAACCTGCCTGGGGTTAATCTGAGCTACCAAGTGCCACTGAAAAGCAGAGTATGTCAGCTCAGGCTGGAAGCAACAGCAGCAGCATCCTTGGAGGATGCTGATGTACTATTGTGAGCATGACTTTTGCTGCTACCTATCTCTCACAGCATCTGTCCAATTTTACATGGGCACGTTCAGCATATATGGAATAGGAAATGTCAGCAAACAAAACCCCAAAGAAGGGAAGAGGCAGCTCTAGGTCCCTCATGCTGCCCATGGCCCTTTGTGTCTTACCCAAGCCTGAGAGGACAGTATCTGTTTTGTCTCTGTCAAGTGGAGGTTGGAGATGTCCTCCCTCAGAAGCAGCCTCAAAAAAAAAAAAAAAAAAAAAAAAAAAAAAAAAAAGAAGAAGAAAAAAGAATAGCAACAATGTGAAGAAGCAGAAAAAACAAAGTTGGATTCTGTGCCAATAGAATTAGCCAGTACTCTTCTTCCTAAGGGCTTCTTGGGAATGACTCAAGAGAGTGCTGTAAGGGGAGGTGAAGCTCTTGGTGACAGTGATAGGGGCAGAACTAGGGAAGGTTTCTCAGAATTTAGAGACTGAAAAAGCTGGGAAATAAATTGTGGGGAATGATGATTGTTCAGGTATTGAAAAAAGCATACAGAAGGAACAAGATAAGGGAAAGATAGGAACAGGAGACAGGTGCCATATTTGAAAGACACCAAGCCAGAGGAATAGAAGGGAGAACATTTCATTCTGAAAGGAAAGAGCAAATGTTAGTCCAAATTCTGGGATATCTGTACCACGTGGCAATAACATTACTAAGCCAAGAGCTTGAGAACAGGGATCACTGACACCAGGAAAGAGGTGGTAGCTAACAGGGTAGGGACATCCAAGAGAATGGGAGGGAAACGGTATTGAAGCAAAGAGCCTGAAGTGTAGAGATGGGTTGAGAAATAAAGAGAAGACAAAGAGCAGTGTCAGGAGATGCTGATGGTGGGAGATGATGATGATGGGAGATGACAAGGAATGAGGAGCACTTCATCCCTCTAGAGATGGGCCCTGTCACATCTGTGTGAGGGTCACCCCTGCTTTCCAGCCATGTTGGGTTCTCAGAGGGTTTGTGCACTGGCTGTTAAAGCTCAAGCCCCTCAAGGCAACAAGCCTGCTCTTTACACCATGGGTACCTGTGTGGCAGGATGGTACCAGTACCACTTAGATAATTTAATCCTGTTAATTGGAAAGTCATCAAAAAACAGCAGACTGGTGGTTCATCCCACTCTGGAGCTGACCATCACACTGAGAGTAAAAATGCCCCTCAAAACGAGGGGTTGTCAGCACTAGCATATTAGAGTATGCAAAGACTTCACAACCTAAGAGACAGTATTGTCTTTGTCCTCTTTTTCTCCCAGAAGGCAGAAAACTACAAGCACTGGAGGATGTAATCCAAGTGCTAATAAATTATTGATGTCTCCCTTCAGCTTTTTACTTGCTAAAAGGATATCAAAGCTCATTCTGTGAATGGTCCAGGCAGATTTTCTCTTGCTGCATCCCCAATTTAATTCATAAGTACTGCACTAACTGTTAATACTGATGCTCTCTATTCCAGGCTTTGCAAAAGATAATAGACATGTTTTGGATTACACCAACTCATACAGTGAGAGAAATGCTACTTGTGACTCCAATAGACGTCAGAATTTGTGATTTAAAAAAGGCAAGGCTTATTATTAACTAGGAAGACACTTTTTATAGATACATTAAAAGCCTGATTGAAAGTCAGTTAAAATGACTGGACTCACTCCTTATGGATAGCCTGCATAGTTCTTTGGCAGCTCTCACAAGTCTTAAGACAGTATGACTTACTTTATATTTAGTAATAGCTTCTCTCTTCCAATCTAAGTCAACTAACAAACCATCTGTATTGGATTTTTGCATTGCTGTCAGCTTTGGAGCAGCATGTGGCAGATTCTTAACATCATATATTCATTTATGCTGGTTTTTGGAGCAGCAGAGAAGTAACTTGAAGTCATCAGACTGAAATTTCCCCGGTGGGGATCTCCCCTCAACAGAAGGCCTAATGTTTCTCTTGCAGTAAAGTGCTCTGCAAGTTTTGGTGGCCAGAAATGCTCAGAATATTGATACCTGTCTCATCTGAAAGCCTAAACACCAGCCTCCAAGGTATATCTTGAAACAGTCCCAGATCTTTACAAATTAACTCAAATGCTGTTTCTCACTAAAGAAGAGAACAAAATTCTGATTGTTACATTAATGCAATGGCCCAGCAAAGCTCAGGGAAGGGATTATCAACATTTTAACAGGGACAGACTCTGAGTGACAGGGCCTGATTTTAAAGCAAAAGAAACTGCAGTTCCTGACTGCACCAGTTTCTTCTTGTACTGACTAGAGGTGGCGGTGCTACAAACCCATGTCATCTCTTTTCTTTGCTAGCCATTTAGAAAGAGTGAGTGACCAGGCACAAAGCCCAGAAGTGAGAGCTAGTTTTTTGCAATATGGTACACATATCTGGCAAGGCAGCTTGCAAACTACTTATCACATTTTTTTTGGTGCTATATATATAAATATTCATAATTAATCTGCGTTAGAATAGAGGGAAAGGCTTCTAAAGAACAAAAATAGCCCCTTCAGGCAGCTCGTGCGAGTGACACTGCATTTCTCTGCATTTCTGAAACATAAAAAATGAGCTTCTTTGCATAGATTTTGCAGTCTTCTCTAGAATTCAAGCTTCCTTTTTTCTCCTGTTTCTTCAGGTTGTGAGGGCGACCTTGATAACAGAGATTGATGCCTTGACTCTGGAGCTAGAGAGGTGGAAATAAAGGCACCAAGGGAGAGATGACATTTGCAAAGCTTAAATCTCAGGAACAGCAGCATTCATTTCCCCTTCTCCAGGTCTCTTTCATCTCCAGGCTTTTCTTTCCCTATGTTTTGGTTTCGGGTCCTAGCAGAATATTTACAGCAGCTGGAAAGATTTACATACCTGGTGCTTTCAGAGAGGCTGAATTCAACTCGGGGCTACATCCCCTCAGAGATAACTTCATCCCTTAAAGGTGGAAGGGCCAATTAGGCAGCCCTTGAGCATGTTTGCAGCCAAAAGCTAAGCAACAGTCAGGACTGGTTTGTATGAAACACATCACAATTCATTCAGCATCAGAAGTGGAGCGTCTGTGGAAATGAAAATAGATTAAAAACCTTAATGAAGCTGTTTGGGCTGCCCCACAGCTGAGTGGGTATTAGACATATTTATTAAATAGAGGTGACTATTCAGGCTGAGATGGCAGACAAATCTGACAGGCTGAGCTCTGCCAGGTCTTTGTTTTCTGGCCTTGCCTGACTCAGCTTTTCAATTGTTGCTTTTAGTCCTGGGCTGCTTGGCACCTTTGTGGTGCACAGCCTCTCCTTGCTGTCTGTACATGGGGGTTCCCTGACTTCAGAAAACCATCACCCCCTTCTGCCTTACCAAATGGGAGTGTTCCTTCACAGCTGCTTTGTGTCACAACTGAAGCTTATTTTTTCTACCTCTCTTCATGGTGCCTTTAACTGTTGCTTTTCAACAGTCCCTACAAATAAAAATTTTGGTGTTAGTGTGAAGTTCAGCCCAGATTTCTCAGTGTACAATTCTCTGGCTTGGCACATTTCCCCCCTAACCTCAGCACTCCATCACGTCCCAGCACAGCCACAGACACTGGTTTTATAGTGTACATGAGGTCACTGAAACCATCTACACAAACATGTACAGGCTGACCAAGCAGAACAGGTTTTTAATTTCTCTTCTCCTGTACGTCTTGGTGTATGGCACAGGCACTCCTTATGCATTTTTTTCCTACTGCTCCTTCCTACGTCCCAAATGGGACCCACTCCCTGCCCATCCACTGGCTACCTTATCCCAAAGAGATTATTTCCCATTTTGCTACTTATGGAAAGGAAATATGGTATTTTAAACGTGCTTTTTCATGTGGTTTGTAAGCTCGCATTGTACTGCCTTTCACTGTGTGCAACCCACAGCCCCTCTCCAGGGCTGACACGAGCAAAAGCCACATTGTTTTCCACATGTATATATTAGATGCAGCCAAACAAACGCAATTCCTGCCTGGAGGAGATGTCACCAAGGGAAGGAAAAGGCACCAGTGGCTGTAGCTACAGTGGCATTCAGAGCCACAGGATGCAAAGGGAGTTAGGGGATGGACATCCCAAAATGGGTGGGTTTCTCCATCTGGCATCAGCTAAGACTTAACCAATGCAAAAAATTCAGATTTCTTGGACCCCAACACTTCTAGAAAATCCAAGCTTTGGGACTGTGCTCTATACATTCACACACCAAACACCATTCCTGGATCCACAGTCCTACTAACCAACCTCTAATGCATCATGAGCACCTTGGACCTGGAGTGGAGTTTTCCAGAGCAGAATGCCTGAAAAGCACCAAGCATGCTGTGGCAGGGATTGAGGTGCAAATATTAAAGTGAAGGTTGATGCTTCAAGTATGTGCACTTCCCCTGTTTTCAAGATTTTATGAAGCACTTAACACACTGTTCTAGTAACAGAAACAGATCAAATGAGTTGAACCTCACAAGGCAAAGAGTGTAATGAAAGATGAAGCAAATATGCAGAGGTAAGATGGTGCAGGACACCAGTCCCGGTCGGCAGGAGAGCGGGTAATGACTGGATACGCGGGAGGAAGGAATATTGACAGTTCCAGGGAGTCTGCAGGAGGCTGCAGCTACGGGGGGAGATCTGTGCTGGAGGCGGATGAAACCGTAGGAAAGCAGGGAAGGAGGGCAGGACTAGCAGAGTGCCTCCACGTCCTCTGCCAGCTGCTCCTCCTGGAGAAAGGAGGTGAAGATGGGCAGCAGGGGCAGCTCCGCTCCAAAGCTACTGTGGTACCGGAGGCAACAGAAATCCCACTGCGGGAAACGCGGGGGAGAAGGGCGGGTGCTGCTCCCCGCCTCAGCCCGGAGGTGCCGGGACGGCAGAGTTGCCCTCTCTGCCCCGGTGCGAGCGCCCAGCGACAGAGGAGGGGAGCGGGACATCTCCGGGTGGCTGTCTGCTCCGTACGGGACTGCTCCCCGAGGCAGCCTTCCTCCTCCTCTTCCTCCTCCTCCTCCTCCTCCAGCTGGGCCGCCTCCCGGCTGGGGGTCCCGCCAGCCCGAGCCAGGTGCGGGCTCTGGGGAAAGGCGGGAGACGCGGCTGGGGCTGAGCTGAGGAGGCGTGAAGATGCACTGAGAATGAGGAGCCCCCGGCGGGAGTGCACCCCGGGGGGCAGGGGACACACCTCGGGGGGCAGGGGACACAAGCCGGGGCGGGGGCAGGCGGGAGGGGCGAAGCTGCTCGGAGAGGCAGACTGGAGGGGGCACCCTGGGGAGGGTAGGAATTGGGAGGGCGTCCCCCGGGGTGGGGTGGTGCACCCCGCAGCTCCCAGCCTCCCGCAGAGGCGCGCCGGGAGCCAGCGGGCGGTCGCCTGCCCACCTGGGGGGACCGGGAGAGGCAGGGGCACCCCCCCCCTCCCCTCACCCGCCTCGTCTTTCTCTCCTCCCCTCCACCGCCTCCCTCCCTCCCTCCCTCCCTGCCCGTCTGCCTGGGATGGTGGAGGGAGCCGGGAGCACCCGGCGGGGCGGCCCTGGGAGCGAGGGGCGGCTCGCCGAAGCCCCGGCCCCAGCTCTGGGGGCCGCCCGAGGGGGGTTCCGCCGTCTCGGGACCCCTCAGCCCCCGCCGCCGCCGGCGCCGGTGATGGCCAAGGATGTCCTCGGAGAGGGAAGCCGAGGCGGCTGCTGAAAGCGGGCCGGGCAGCACCCCCGCACCGGGGGCCGCCGCCGCAGCCGCCGTGCGGGAGGAGGTGAGCGGCGGCGGGGGCGCCCGCCCCACCCCGGGCAGGGCTGGGGGACAGCGGGGGGCCGAGGCAGTCCCTCCGCGGAGCCGGGGTGCGGGGCGGGCGTGGGGAGAAACGGAGGAGCCGCGGCGGGAGGAGAGTCTCCCTGCCGAGGGTGTCTGCGGGGCTGGGGGAGCCGAGCTACCAGCCACAGCCCGCCCGGTACCTGCAGCCGCGGTGCGGTGCGCGGTGCGGTGCTCCGCCGCGCCCTGCAGTGCCGGGGCCGCCGCCGGGACAACCGGGTTGACCGCAGCCGTGCGGCCGCTGACTGCAGGATTCTCCCGACCGTCCCCGGCCCCTATCCCTGTGGCCGGTGTCGGGCTCGGGGCGGCGTCTCGGCAGTGGCTCTGCACCGAAACGATGCAGTGGGGGAAAGGGGACCTGGCCAGTGGAAGTTTAGCTGAATCCGCCCCTTGGGTTTTGGCCTAGGAGAGCCTCCTGCTCCCCTGGGACTTGGGGAATGGTGGAGAAAATTGCAGCTCTGCGAGGCACTGGTGTAACTGGCAGGAGGGGGCACAGGGAGGGTCAGAAGGGACTTGCAGCCTGGGGCTCCATCTCTTTCAAGTTCTTTGGGGCAAAGGAGGTCATCCCTCTTCTTTTCCTTTGGGGCCTAGGCACTCCTGTTGCCTAATCTGCAATAGTGAGAAAAGTGGCTTAATATGTTTCTTCAGATCAGCTGTGAAGCCCTTACCGTGCCCTGCAGATCACAGGGAGGGAAGGACGGACGTGTCTGAGTGTTGACACAAAAAAATCCTGAGCCACAAGGCATTGGCCAAAGACAACTGCAGAGCTCTGTGGCAGCAAGTGACAATGTGTGTGCAAGCCTGCACATCCAGCACAGCGAGCTGTCCTGCATTAGGACAGCCTGAGATTTTCTTCTACACTTCATATCGACCTTGCTCCCAACTGTTTTTTACAGGTCTGCCATTTACATCGTTTAATTCCATGTGCAGGTCATGGGAGTGAGTGAACTTTCTTCATAATGTAGAGTTAAAAACAAACATACATCCTTCCAAGGATGCAGGGAACAGCCTTGAAGTAGGCAGAGAAAACTGGGAGCAGAAATGATAGCAGCCCCGGAGCATTGCTGTATGCAGTTAGTCTGCTAAAGTTTCTCTTAATGGTCCTGTGGCTCCTCAACAGTCTGATGGTCCTGTAGTCAAAATCCAGTAGCCTTAACAAAGCCTACATGAACCTACAGTGCACGTAGGCTAAAACCAAACAGCACTTGTTAAACTACCTATAATAGAAAATTGACTTTGCAGCTCAGGTTGAAAAAAATTGGGTGAAAATTAGGGTTTTCTCCTGTGCAATTGCTTTTTGAGCACCTGCAGCACAGTTCACCGTGAAGAGCTGGGGCTGGATCCAGGATACATCTTCTGTTTCAACAGTAGAGCTCCCCAATGTAATTACAGCCCTGCAGAAGATCAATAGATGGTAAATGCTGGAAGGGATTTTTTGATTTATTTGGTCTATGACCAGGAGCTACAGAAGGCTTTCCAATATATGAAGTCCACCATAAAAATGTCCAAGCTATTTCTAGACATTAGAGCACTTGAGCTCTCTGCTAAGCACATTATATCTTGCTTCACTCATCCTGTTCTCAGTTTTTCTTCTGGTCCCACATGAACATTTGAGTCTGTATCTCGAATGCCTGTAACAGCAATGTCTCAACACTGCAGTCCTGTGACACAGGATACTTTCTCCATCTCTATGTAAACATTCTTTTTGTGTCTGGACCTGCAGTTGCATTTAAATGCCCAGTATGGAAAGGGCTTTTCATGGACTTCTTTGTTAGTCTTGTCATTTATGGATTTCACTTAGATCAAATGCCTGGGCTTAAATCTTAAACCATGACTGAAAATTGCCTTTTTTGGCTAGTAAAACAACATGAGAGAAAACCCTAAGCTAGGAATAAAGACTGTATCTGAGGTCTTCATTTTTCACTCTTGGAAGCAGGACAAGAGAAGGTGCGCCTGCAGAGCAAGAAGGAGAGAAGCAGTTTACTTACAGTCTTCCTCCTCTTCTGCCAAGGGCTGCTTTGGTTTCCAGATGACTTTGCTGAATGTCATACAAGCCCTTGGACCTTCTAATATTCTGCTTTGGCTCTTTTTCTGTTGAAATATCTATTGCTTGAGCTGGGTGATCTGGAGTAGCTGTGCTTTTGGTGGTGGTGTAGGATTTTACCATCCCATCAACTTTCACAAAAAAAAAAAATGAAGATCTCTTAGGGGAGGGAATGTAAAGGACATTTTTTTTTTTGTGGCAGTCATTCTGTAGAGTCATTCTCTGGACATATTTTCCTTTAGTTTCTTCACTGGGGAAGCAGAACCTGCTGGTCTGTGTTTCCCCAGTTTAGCCAGGAGCTGGTGGTTTTCTTATCTTGTTATCATGACAGCCCATACCTATTCCTATACAACTCCTGAGTGTATGAAGAGCTGGTAGGGACTTTTCTGCATTTCTGCCAATTTATGTCTCAATGGAAGGACATGCTCTTAGAGAATTAAATCTTTAAACCTTGATTGGGAATTGTTTTTCTTTTTCAGGAAAGTGAAGCTTCTGAATACAAACATAATTTATTTACAGTCAACTAATCACTGAAGAAAGGTGAAAGCAGCAGCCACTTGACATTATGCTGATCTTGTCTATACCAGCAGAGTCAAATAGCAGTTGTCCATGCCCCCTTTTGTCTTCTCTTCTATATTTAAGAAATTTAATTGGGCATGACATAATATAATCCATGCAGCTATTTAAATAAAAGGAGAAAACCTCCTGGGTCATGTTTCCTGAAGCCCACTATCATCAGCTCAGCGATGGAGATGTTACAGAGGACTGGCCACTTCAAAATGTCTCATCTATCTCTTACTGCCAATTGAAAATGCAACAGGAGCTTGTTTCAGAAGTGCTACTTGTGGTCACAACAACACTAAGAGGTGTTACAAGGAAAGAAAATTGACATGCTGCTTATTTGCAGGTCAAAAAGATAGCTGGGTCCTGTCCTCCTAAATATGCTGCTGGAGAGACATCCTCTCCTTGAAGGATTAACTCCATTTAGGTCTCCAGCTTTTTTATCCCTTTCCCCTAATATGAGTGTCAAACATATATTTTATTTGTCAAGGCTTGTTTTCTGGCATTGAAAACATGAGGAATAAAGCCCTTCAAAACTTAAAACTGGATAGCTTTAAATTGTTCCCATGTATGGGTTGAGTCAGACTCATGTGGCTGAGTGGTGGTGGAGGAAGCCAGGCAGGCAACCCCCTCAGTTTTATTGGGAGTGCTGGAGATTTACCTTCCCTACCAGCAGATCTTCCTGGTCTGATGAAACCCCTTCTCTCACAGATCCACAGAAGCTCCCACTGCCTTTCTAGCAACCTCCTTTTCTTCTAGAGGCTTGTTGTCATCCCCAAGGCTTTTCCAAGGAAGAAACCAGGGGCAGAGCATGGAGAGGAGAGAAGCCTGTGATGGAGTTTCATGTTCCTCCTGGCACCTCTTAAGCAGAAGCAGTGGAGGGACCATTGAGTACCAATCTCCAGAGAGGGGCTATTTCAAACAGTTATTCTGCATGCAGTGCATAATATTCCTCCTCATGAGTGAGGGGCAAACAGGACAAACCCTTTCCTACCTCACTGTCTCTTTGTTTATTCAGCAGACATAAACCAAAGGGTACATCTCATTCCTTGGTCCAAAAGATTTCCCTCATAGGGACAAAGGAAAAATTCTAGCATCAGAGTGGCATCAGAGGGACTGAAAAGCTTTTTTTTCATGATCCTGTCATTCCAGGCAATATTTGTATTGAAAATCCTGTCACAAAAAAAATCCATGCTGAGAGATCACATCTTTTTTTCCTATTTTGTTCTTTTCATTGTCCAATTTTATCTTCCGATCTCGTGTCTGTTCTTGGTGCCTGGAAGTTGTCTGTTTTCTCTGCACTTCATACAAGAAGCTGCCAAGAATTTGAAAACCAAAAAACCCCAAAAAACAAACCAAAAAAAGTTCCCATCAAATGGATGTGCCTGAGCTCCAAAGAGCTCAGGGTTTCTACAGGCAAAATCTTCTGTCCTCTTCAAAATAGAGGGCTCTCTGGCCACTGTGGCTGCGCCTGAAGTGAGCTCCTCCTTCTGTTTGATTTTCCCTGTTTCCTCTGGCAAGGGAATTTTGTTAATGGAACATTGGGGTGGAGCAACTGGGCAGCTCCACCATGGAAGGGCTCTAAGGACCAATGAGTCAAACATCAGTTAAGTAAATAGTTGCCTACTGGGAGGAGAGACCTGGTAACTCAGTGGTAGAACCCCTCCAGGCCTGGTTACTGATGGTGTTCTCTCAGATGGACAGACAGTCAGCTGAGGCCAGTGGAAAAGCAACAGGTCTGCACGCTGCTTTGGAGCCCAAAATACTCTCCTTGATCTCTCCTTCAGAGCCCCCAAGGGATGATCTCCCTCCAGAATGGAAGAGTGGATACCAAGGATGCTTTTCAGTCACTGCGAGCCATTGCAAGAGTGAGGTAGGAGGTACCTTTTCTGTGGGAACAGAATAAGAGGCTTCCTCTCATCCGTTTCTGTGCCTTGGAAGGAAATAGCTCATTCCCAGTGACCAGGGACATTGTGGAAATGGAGATTGCAGAGTGAAGTGTTCACAAGTAGTCTGTAGTGAGTGGGGCTTGTTTCTTGGAGTGTCCAAGCATATGGCAGTGAGTTAACACCACAAGTAGTGGCTGCCAAGCTACCATCAGCACTATAAGGCCCTCTGAGTTGCTACAGCAACACTGTCATGACACGACAGGTAAGGCTGTGTGCTTGATTTTTCACTTACAGCAGGAGTTCTACTTTTCAGAAAAATATGGTTAAGTAGTTCATCAGTTTTTAAGTTCTAATCATGGAAATGTAGTTCACTCAAGAGTTGGCTTTCAGACTCCAATCATTGATTGTGCTCCTCTGAGCTTAAAAACTGTAAAGTTAAAAATAGCACATCCTAAAACTTTGTTGAGGTCGCAGCTATTACGATGGCTTTAACAACCACCAAAACTGTAATAACTCGGTTTAAAGAGCAGCACAGAGGATAGAGGTCCAGACTTTACAGCAAGGACGCTGCCACAGCAGGGCTGGCAGGGCGTCTGCCAAGAAGAGCCCACCCTGCAGGTCACAGGTGGATGCTGCCTCCCGGAACCGCCCCCGAAGAGCTGCCCACGCCCGCTCCGCTCCTCCCTGAGCATCCAGAGCACATCTCCTCCGCAGCCACAACAAGAAAGCGTCTGGAATGGGCAGGACAGATGGCGAGTGGGGAGGCTGCAGGAGCCCGGCTGGGCGGTGCCAGGAGCTCAGCAGCAGCCGGCCCGGAGCCAAGGGGAGGTTGGGAAGCAGTGCCTGGGGTACCTGGGAGCTGCTCTGTCAGTACCAGGATTGCTACCAGAAGAGGGTGAAGGGGATTATGCCCCACTAAATGTCCATGCTTTCACCTTCCGTGACTCTCAGAGAATCTCAGCTCACACCCAGCACCGTCTGTATATGGCTGAGGTATTGCACATCCCAGTTCAGCATCCAGCCAGGGAGGACTGGTGATACTGGGCCTCAAGGAAGACAGTGGCTTAAAAGAACTGGCTGGTGGGAGTGGGGACCAGCAGGTGGGAGCAGGTCACAAAGGGTCCCCTCCTAACAGCAGGGAACTGGGGGGATTTGCAGATCTGGAGTCTGTGTGACCTGACCTTACCTCATCAGGGAAGTGGTTGGGATCAGTCAGAGACTTCTGCAGGTCACAGTGGATTTGGCTGCGGGAGAGAAGTGATTTGTTGGCCCCAAATTCATGGCTTCATGGCCACACGGATGATTGCCCTGAGGAGCTGTACTGGGAATTGTGGAGCAGAGCATTTGATTAGTGTGGTAACAAAAGTGTTTCAGCATGCTGCATTAGCATCTTACTCTTGAGTAGCTTCTGCAAACCAGCACAGTGTGTCCTGGAGGACAAGAGCTAAAAGAGCCTTAGTGCCCACACTAAGGCACAAGCTGTGCCATCTCCTCCACCCCGAGGCTGGGGTGGTAGCATCTGTCAGGAAGGTCCTGCCAGCCTGGGGATCCCTCTGAGGACCAAAAAGATGGAGATCCCCCCCTCCTCCTGTCTGCCTGGAAGTGAGGTGGCCAGTCAGAAGTGCCACTACCTAGTGGAGGAAGGAGGTAATAAGGGAATGTGCTGAAAGGGTGGGGATGACTGCCTGCAGGCCTGAGGTGTGTCCTGGTCCTCTGCAAGGAACTCTGGCAGCAGACCAGGGACCAGCAGGGCCTAAATCCTCTGGTTTCCACCTCAGAGTGGCAAGACGCAGCAAAGTCCTGTGCAGATGAAATGCCTTCCTGCAGAGTGCTGCTGCAATGCTTGTGTGAAAGCATGCTTATAGGAAAATGCTTATTTTTTCAGTGTCCTTGGGAGGAATAAAATGGAGTTCTAAAGCCAAGCCATGGCTCAAAGTCAAATCAAGAAATAAAATCCAGGGGTGCTGGCTCCCAGGATCCCTTTTAACCTGTGTCCTTGCCCATGCAGGAAGGTTGAAACCAGATGATCTTTAAGGTCCTTTCCAATCAAAACCATTCTATGATTAGGTGTTTAAATGAATTTCCAGTTAGTTTTCACCTGCTGTGCTATCACATGCTATTGCAGAATTTGTCACGGAGACAGAAGAGAGAAGCAAAGAAGTGATGTTTATGATGAAGCCTCATTTCTCACAGGGAAGCATTAGCTGCTGGAATACTACCTCATCTTAACAGGAATACCATTACAGCACTGAGGTCCCAGCTGTGCTCAAAAAGGTGCCAAGACAGGGAAACACACTCCTTGAATCTGACAGAGCAGCTGAAGCCCGGGCAGTGTCTGGGTGTCACCGTGGGGGATGCTCAGCTCAGCAGTATGAGGGACCTGGTACAGCCCCAGCCCAGCACTGGGGGGCTGGCAGGTCCTCTGTGGAAGCATGGCTTGCAGGCTCCAACTGGGAGCTCACACAGGGAAAATGGAAAGGCTGGAGGCTGAGAGGTCAAATCACAGAGCCACCTTGTTCTGGTTGAGCTAAGTAAAAGGATGGCTTTGCAAGAAAGGAGAATAAAAATAAAACTCCAGAGTTCTGGACAAAGGCTGAATCACAGTTCACTTTGAAAGACTACCCCTGACTTGACTTCACTGGAGGTTGGATGAGTCCCAGATGGCATTTATTCAGAGGACTTAGGAGATGTTTCTATCCCCCATTTAAATCTCAGGGTGTTCTTCAGAGTAAGCAAAGATTAGATGTTATTAATAATGATGAAATCTTTTTCCCATTTGCAAAGTCTTTAAAGAGAGGCATTCAACAGCCAGGCTGCACATAGGTGGGGAGGAACTAAGATACTGTGGGTCTTCTGTCACAGGGTGGTCCCCTCCCTGCTCCCTGCTTTGCTTGCCAGGAAAACTGATCTGTGGCTGCTGTCCAGCCTGGGTTCAGCTCAGTCCTTCACTTCTCTTATTGACACTGACAGAAGGTTGGGCAGGACACACAGAACCTATGGCAGTGATGAGAACACTGAAGTACAGAACATGCACTCTTCAAGGATGGGGACAGCACCTGTGACCATGAGGATGCAGGATTGTGTAGGGACAAGCTTTTGTAGGCCACTGAGTTGGCTCTACCATCCATTACTGCAGGCTGTTAGCACAACACAAGAGAAAATACACCTGCCTGAGCACCAGCCTCTTCTTGCTGCTCCTTCCTCTCCCACCCTTGGAGAGCTGCATCCTGCAGGCAAAGGTAGCTGTGAAATAGGTATGGCAGGATTCCAGTTCAACCCAACTGGGACTTTGTCAAGGACATAAAAGCTGTTCTCCCTTTCTGCGCTCTCTGCTGTCCCAATCCCTCCCAGACTGGGATGGAGCTGACCTCCCCAGCCCTCCTCTTTTCCCTTGGCTGGCAACAATTTTCCCGTTGTGCCAGTGAAGCAGCCAGTAACACCAGTACTGTTTGCAAGCTGCACCAGCTTTCTGGTGGCTGTGGCACCTCTGTGTCACCTGCAACTTCCCCAAGGGTGCAGGGAGCTGGTTCTGGCTCTCACAGCCTGCAGCATTCTGGATCCTGCTGTGAGGATCACTGCTGAGCAGCCAGAGGATGGATGGATGGATGGATGGATGGATGGATGGATGGAAGGATGGAAGGATGGAAGGATGGATGAATGTTGCTGTCAGCCCTTCCAGGAGCTCCTTGCAGTGCAAGGGCACCTGTGCAGCAGGGCTGGCCACTGGCTGTGGTTGGGGGGCAAGTGGCCAGGTGTGAGGAAAGCTGCAAAATATTGAGCAGCAGAGCTGTGGCTTGTGGCAGTCGCTTGGTCTGATTAATCTGACAGTGGCTGGGAAATGCATCCCAGGAGCTTTCTTGGGGATGCATGATGCTTTTATTGGTTGACTGATAAGTGTTGAGGCAAACCACACTATTATACCTGTAAAGTTTACCCTGTGTCCACCAGGAACCATTGATGTTTGGGGCAGGGGAATGGAAAATACGAGCTAAGTTTGATGGGTGTGTCTACAGTGTAAGAGAAAGAACCATTCTTGGAGCTGTTCAGTCTGAGGCAGCTTGAATTCTAGCTTTTCTTTCTTAATGAACTCATTCCCAGCACTGACCTTACTGGGAACAATCCTCTGCCCCCAGAATGCAGATGATGCTCTCTGTGTTGCTGCTGAGCTGAAAGCCAATGGCAGCAGCATCAAGAGTTTGGGGGAAAATGAAAAAAAAGATAATTTTGTTAATGTTAAGTTCATTTTTGTGAACTTATAGGAAGCTGCTACTAAAATAGCCCTGATTTCTGTTGTGCAAGTGGTGACCACTTTGTTGCCAGGATTCCTTGGTGCTTAAGATGGAACTGCATGGCTTTCCCATATGGGAGCATCCCCAGCAGGGGTGGCTGGGGCCACATTCTTCATGCCAGTCACATCCCTGCTCTTGTATTTGAGTGAGTGGCTTTCTCATCCAGCTCCAGTGTGCCACATGTGTATTGGCTGGGATCCAAATGCCTTTCTTTTCTGTGATTTCCATTATTCCTGCTTTAAGAACTCCAAAATATCCTGCAAGAGCCATGTCTGAATCTGACCTTTTAGAAGGTTGGAAACTGCTGTCCTGACCTCTGCCTTCCTCTGCTTCAGGTCGTGGCTTGAATTAATAAGGGTGAATGGTGTGAAATAACAGACTGTCTTTGTATGGTACTTCAGGGGAGTCCTAGCATCGGAAATGAAGGTGAATCTGCAAGATTTGTGCCTTTCTGTGGTTTGTTGTGTGTTATAATAGGCTCTGCTGGAGAGACAATTAAATGCTACCATTTTGTGCACCTTCCCACCCTGAGATGTTCCCTCTGGCAGCTCTATGGATGGAAGGAGGAGATTAAATCTCTGCAGGGACTTAAACAATGAGAAACCAAGATCCCTGCTCGCCACAGGAGGGCAAATGCCTGAGTCGGTAGCAAATGCCTGTAGCATCAGTCAGATGCTACAAACACATGGGGTGAATGCAGATTATTCTTTTTTAACCAACCAGCATAATTTCTGCTCCACACTGATGTCACAGTCCCTGCCTGTAGGAAGTTTTCATTCTCACAGGAGTTTTGTGGCAGAAGAGGAAATGGTGCATCCAAAACATACGTTCAGCAACCCATGTGCTGTGTGCTCAAGAACTGGATAGAAATGATCTTTAATGCAAAATGGATTTTCTGTTGCCTTCTATCCCTTATATTTCACATTCACTTCATGCTGGCAGCCACTCTGAGAGCACTTGCTTCTGGCTCAGCATGAGCTAGGGGTAATGGGCTTCTTGCTGTTGAAGATGGATGGCAGGAGGGATTTTGTATCAGCCTCCCTAGGAGGGGATTCAGGAGGTGACTGTTGTAATACCTCCCTTTTCCTTCACCAGGCCTTATTATCGATGCCCCATGTGGTGCCCAGATTGGGTCACATGGTGGGGGAGCACTTCTGCCTGTCATAGAATCATAGAATCATTTTGGTTGCAAAAGACATTGAAGATTGTCAAGTCCAACCCTTAACCAAGAGCTGCCAAGTCCATCACTAAGCCATGTCCCTAAGTACCACATCTACATGGCTTTTAAATACCTCCAGGGATGGTGACTCAACTTATTCCATTGCCTGAGAACCCTTTCAGTGAAGGAATTGCTCCTAATAATCAACCTAACCCCCCCTCCCCCCGATATAACTTAGGGCCATATCCTTTTGTCCTGTAATTTGTTACAGAGAAGTAACTGGCACCCACCTGGCTACAACCTCCTTCCAAGTATTTGTAGAGAGTGATGAGGTTTTCCCTTTGCCTCCTTTTCTCCAGACTGGAGAACCTCAGCAGCTCCTCGTAAGACTTGTGCTCCAGACCCTCCACCAGCTTCCATGTTCTTCTTCGGACAACCTCCAGCACCTCAATGTACTTCTTGTAGAGGGAAACCCAGAACTGAACACAGTATTTGAGGAGTGGCCTCACCAGTGCTGAGGGGACAATCACTCCCCTAACCCTGCATCTGTTTTAGCACAGGCCAGGAGGTTCCTTCCTCACCATACCAGTGAGTATCTGACAGAGGAGTTCATTTGGCCCTGGAAGGCAATAAAATGCTGCACTCTGATTCTTCTTCTGAAAATGTCTTCCCCCTGGTCACTTGAGACTTCTTGGGCCAGTCTTTCATCAGGATCTCCTCAGGAGCTGGAAGATGATATCTGCACCCATGTCTGTTGTGGCTGCTGGGGGAAGAGGGGTAGAGATCTCCTTGCTCTTCAGTCATCATCCTTGTCCACTGCAGAAATGGGGAAGCCCTTCTTAGCACCAGAGGTTGGTCCTGGTGTCAGAGTTCACCTCAGTTATATCTAATAGGCCTAAGGCTTGCCTAGCAAGGATCCTGCAGTCCTCTCTGGTTTATATCCTGCCATATCCATCAGGAGATGGAACATTTTCTGGTTTTTTCTATTTTCCCTCTCTTGATCAAAATGGAAGAGGTCTTATATGTAGAGACAAAAGTCTTTCACCAAGGAAGGTCACAACATTTCAAAGTGTGTGACTTGTGGTTACTGACTATTCTTTCCCTTTCATGTATCTTATTTATTCATCACTTGCATAAATCTTCAGAGACAAATGAAATTATCTCTGGCATTAATTTATCCATGCTTTTTTCTTTTTTATTCTCTACTTTTATTTCCTTTCTTCCAGTCCTACGTTAGTCTTTCCCCCACTCTTCTTTTTCACATGGATTGTTCTTTCTAAACAAAAGAGAAAAGAAAAAAAGATTGACTCATTGCTCACGAGTTAATCCAAGCTGTGGGGTCATTCTGTTGTTGAAGACAGTCATAAAGTCACCCTGTGGCCCCGAAGCCAGGACTTGGCAGAGAGCAAGAGCATGCTGTGATACCTTACATCTCACTGAGACACAGCTGCAGTGTCAGCCGTGTAGCACACTGTCACCTCTATGGGACTCTCTGCTGCAAATTAGCACAACCTTATCCCACCTCCCCAGGCTCTGGGGAGGAGAAAGGGACATCCTTCTGTTTTTTTTTGGAAAAGTTCCCAGCAGGGAGAAAACAATCTGTGAGTTGTGCTTTCCAGGTCATAGATGGGCTGGGAGGACTGCTGGCTCAGGGGATGTTTTGATGCTCTCAGGCTCAGTGCTTCCCCCCTTCATCCTCACCCTGCTCCTTCCTCTGGGCTTCATTCTCTCCTGTCCCTGCCGAGGCCGCCTGGTCTCTATCCTCACATGCCAGTGCCCTTCCTTTTGCCCTGGTGGCACTGGTGTCCAGAGTGTGTCTAGGCCATCCTTTTCTCTCCTCTCCCTCTTCCAAACCCCTGTGTTTCCCTTTCCTTTCTCTGTTTCCTTTTGGGCCACGCGTTTGCTACACTCTTTGCTCTCACTCTTTCATTTTAGATGTGATAGCATTTTGCTTCAACAAAATTGCAGCCCTTCAGGTCAGCCACCAAGGGCAAAAGCATTTACACATCAGGTTTGGAAGGACAGGAACTGCTTTTGGTGTGATTACCCCAAAGGAAAACCTAGTGCTTTTTGGGGAACTTGCATATCTGACTGCAAACCAGACACAGATAGTCAAACCTGCACCCCAAACTGCCTGCCAAGCAAACACTAGAATAAATTCTATATTCTATATATACTGCTAGTTCTATATATACTGCTGTGGCAGTATATTTTCTACTTATACTGCTCATTCTGGAGTTTTCAAGGAGACTGAAGCATGAAGTCTGACAGAAGAGGAGAAAGACATTTTTTTTCATTAGAGAACTGTGGAGAAATAGCAGGCAGAAGGCAAAATTACCTATCAAATTTTTAAAGCCTGTGACTCCATAATAGTTCAGTCTGTTTCCTTTGAATACCACAGATTATTCCTCCCCCCCTATTGGGGCTGACTTGGAAACTCCCAGTTCAAATTTATTACCTCAGCCAAAATCAGAAGGGGTCACAACAAGAGGTTTGTAATTGTCACCCTAGCCATTCACATGCCAGGAGCACTACTAAGGCAGCTTGAAAAAGAAGAGATTCTTCAAGCCCACACTGCCACGCAGCTACTTTTGGAGTAAAACACAGTTCTTGATGAATAGCACTCAGCAACAGCAAACTGGGTTATAATGGAACATTGTGAAGTTTCTCCTAGTATAGTATCCAAAGCTGCATGTGAGATTACTCCTGGCCTTGAGCACTGTCAGTGGAAGGAGCACCTCAGTGTCCAGGTGATGTCTACCACGTTATTTTTATGATTGACACTTAGCTTTATGAAGATAGTTGTCTTGTATAACTTTGTGGGATATTTAGCCATTAGATTGGCTGAGTTCTACACCAGATTTGACACTACCCAGTGGAATTAAGCATAAAATCACTGCTGGTAACATTGATAGTTGGCTCAAGCATGAGCAGGCTGGTCTGTAGTGATGAGATGAGCACAGAGGGATCTGCTTCATTTGATAATTTTATTATTCAATGCAAAGCCAAATCTGAAGTTACACATTTCAAGGTGGAGAGTATAGCACGTGAATGACTGAACGTGAACTCCCAGTCGTGCTGGGCAAAAATGCAACCCTTGGAGATAGTGAAAAGGGGGAATGGGAGTTAGGTTTATATTTTGGCATGATGCCAGTGAAACAAGTGCTGAAGTCCTGTATCTGATTGCAGGGTACATATTTGAGAAGGATCTCAAGGTGCTGGAAAGAGAGCAGAGGACCAAAAAGAGCTAGAAAAAAAAGTCTGTGCCATGAAAGACTTCAAAACCTTGACCCATTTGAAATTGTCAAAAGGAAGGCTGAGAGGTGTCATAATTAGAGAAGTATTGTCAGAGAGAGAAGACAGTCAGATGAAAGGAGTCTTTAATCACCTGCAGAATGGATATGCCCACTGCCATGGATAGGGGCTGAAGTGAGACAAAATCACTATGACAGTAAAATTTCATCCAGAACAAATTACAAAGGGAATTGCAGGTTCTTAATTTCTTTCAGTCTGTCAGTTAAAGCAGAGTGTCTCCATGGAAGGTGAGCTTTTGCCAGCTGTAAGGACTGCAAAGTTCAACAGCCTTGCTTGTGTGATACAGGAGCTACAGAGAGATGGAATATTGTCTCCCAGTCTTAAGGTGTAAATGTAGTTTGGGTCATAATAAAAGCTGAACCTTCCTGACTCAAAATAGCCTTGCAAAGCCAATAGGTGAAATTTCTGTGAGTACCTATAGGTAAACTAAACTCATATCTGGAGGTCAGCAAACCCAGCAAGCCATCACAGAGGGATTGGAGTTTCAGGTTAGGCACCCAAAAACCTGGGAATTCATCTGGGCTTCTCTGAGTGTGGTCCTTCGTCCTCTTGCTAATGAAAGGGGGGCTCGTTTGGGAGAATGGGGATGCCCAGCTCAGGGCAACCTGTACCCCAGGAAATTCATCAGTCAAGGAAAGGGCCTAAAGGCACAAGCACTCTTTTGCCAACCAGAAACACATTGTTCTGGTTCTTCAGATATTTCAAACATACATTTTAAGTGTGAGTTGAGGAGAAGGTGTAATTTTTTGCATTCTTGGCTGCCCCACTACAGTTATTTGTAGGCTCACTTAGGATGATTACCAGTTACAACCTACATGCCTGTGTATTAATGCTCATGGTCAGTTGCAAATAGTCATGGGATGGGCCAAAGAGCCAAAACCAGCAAGAAACCACCCTCTTGCTCCTGCCTCCAGAGCATGCTCGCCTCTAGCTGCTAAGTGGGGGTTGTACTGGCCTGTGCACTCCCTCCCCACCCCTTTACACTGTGGGAGATTACCACCCCAAATCTGCATGCTGCTACAATGCAGAGCACGTTTTAATGATTTTAATTATGGTTGCTTCAGCCAGAACCCAACCTGACTGCCATTGAGCCAGGAGGAGAGCAGGGTGGGTGTGCCTGCGTGAGGGAGGCTCCATGCCAGTCCTTGCAGAATTGCTTTTGATCTTGGGCATCTGCCATCAGAGGGTGTCTTTGAAGGCAATTGCCCTCTCAGCCACTGCCTGTATGTTTTATCATTTGCAAACTTAAGTTTTGCACAGAACTTACTTGAAGGAGAAATTATCAAAATGCTGTCAGCCTGGAAACTCCTGTCTGCTACAGGTGTCAGTTGAAATTCCAGTTCTCCATCGGCAGTGAGGGCTTTCCAGACAATTTTCCAGCAACTGTGGCTACAAATTAAATAGCATCTATCATTTAGAATCTCGGAAGACTCCACAGCACCAGACAGAAACCATGGGAGGACGTGGAGCTGCCTCTTCACTTTGCATGGTACATGTCTTGAGCTCTGCCTCAGACCAAAAAACCACAGCACAAATGTGGAGTGGAGCCCATTGCCTGGGGTCAAGGGCAGCTTGGGGCAGGACTGTCCCCAAATCTTGTACCACTCTACAAGGAGCCCAGCATGTGCATCCCTCATCCACATCACCTCTCACCTGGGGCATTTTCCTCATTTGAAGTCAGAGATCTACTAAGGAATTTGGGAAATAATTTTTGTCATTTTCAAGGGTGGAAGAGTAAAGTGAATTTTAGCTTATACTTATGGATAGTTTAGAGAAAAGTTAGCAGGAATTTCCAACCCAGTCAGATGCAATGAGAAGAGAGACGTCTGAAAGCTGTTCAGCAGCATGCCAGAGCATAGCAAGACATTATTTACAGTGTCTGTTATTAGCACAACTTGAAATTAATAATAATGACAGCTTGACTGCGTTCCTTCACAGCATTCCATACAAAACAGGACAGTTTTACTATTCTTACTGTCATCAGAGCTGGCTGGGACTTCTTGGGTGAAACATTTAATCTGGAGAAGCTACAACCTCTTTAAAGAAGTGGTTGTAGAATTATAGCACAATTTGGGCCAAAAGGGACCTTCAAAGATCATAGAATCATAGAATCATAGAATCATAGAATTGGCTGGGTTGGAAGGGACCTCAGAGATCATCGAGTCCAACCCTTTTACCACCGTTGTGGTTGCTAGACCATGGCACTGAGTGCCACATCCAGTCTTTTTTTAAATATCTCCAGGGACGGAGAATCCACTACTTCCCTGGGCAGCCCATTCCAATGCCGGATCACTCTCTCTGTAAAGAAATTCTTTCTAATATCTAACCTAAATTTCCCCTGGCACAACTTAAGACCATGCCCTCTTGTCTTGTTGAAAGTCGTCTGTCAAAAGAGCCCAACCCCCACCTGGCTACACCCTCCTTTCAGGTAGTTGTAGAGATCGATGAGGCCTCCTCTTCTCCAGGCTGAACAGCCCCAGCTCTCTCAGCCTCTCCTCATAGGGTCTGTGCTCGAGTCCCTTTGCCAGCCTGGTTGCCCTCCTTTGGACCTGCTCCAGGACCTCGATATCCTTCCTGAACTGGGGGCCCAAAACTGGACACAGGACTCGAGCTGTGGCCTCACCAGGGCTGAGTATAGGGGCAGAATCACTTCCTTGGACCTGCTGGCGACGCTGTTCCGTATACAGGCCAGGATGCCATTGGCTTTCTTGGCCACCTGGGCACACTGCTGGCTCATATTCAGCTTCCTGTCAATCCAGACTCCCAGATACCTTTCTGCCTGGCTGCTCTCCAGCCACTCTGTCCCCAGCCTGTAGCGCTGCATGGGGTTGTTGTGGCCAAAGTGCAGGACCCGGCACTTGGCCGTGTTAAACCTCATCCCATTGGAATCAGCCCAACTCTCCAGTCTGTCCAGGTCCCTCTGCAGAGCCCTCCTGCCTTCCAGTTGATCGACACTCCCCCCCAGCTTAGTGTCGTCTGCGAATTTGCTGATGATGGACTCAGTCCCCTCATCTAAATCATCAATGAAGATATTGAACAGAACCGGGCACAACACTGATCCCTGGGGGACACCACTAGTGACCGGCTGCCAACTGGATGCAGCCCCGTTCAGCACCACTCTCTGGGCCCGGCCCTCCAGCCAGTTCTTAACCCAGCACAGGGTGCTCCTGTCCAAGCTGTGGGCAGCCAGCTTTCTCAGGAGGATGCTGTGGGAGATGGTGTCAAAGGCCTTGCTGAAGTCCAGGTAGACCACATCCACAGCCTTCCCCTCATCCACCAGTCGGGTCACCTGATCATAAAAGGAGATCAGGTTGGTCAGGCATGACCTGCCCTTCCTAAACCCGTGCTGGCTGGGTCTGATCCCTTGCCCATCCTGCAGGTGCTGTGTGATTGCACTGAGGATGATCTGTTCCATGACCCTGCCAGGCACTGAGGTCAGGCTGACGGGCCTGTAGTTTCCTGGGTCCTCTTTCCAGCCCTTTTTGTGGATTGGCATGACATTCGCCAACTTCCAATCATCTGGGATGTCCCCAGTGAGCCAGGACTGTTGGTAGATGATAGAGAGAGGCTTGGCAAGCTCTTCTGCCAGCTCCCTCATCACCCTTGGGTGGATCCCATCTGGTCCCATAGACTTGTGGGGATCCAAGCAGTTCAGTAGGTCACTGACTGTGTCCTTCAGGATTACAGGGGGGCTGGTTAGATTCATGTCACTTTCTATGAGCTCCAGAAGCCATACGTCTTCAGGGTAATCTGTCTTTCTGCTGAAAACTGAGGTAAAGAAGGTGTTAAATACCTCAGCCTTTTCTTCATGTTTGACAACTATATTCCTACCCAATCATCTGATTCCATTCCCCCCTGCAAGGAACATCTTGCACTAAGATGGGTTGCTCCAAGCCCCATCCAATCTGGCCTTGAACACTTCCAATTATGGGAAACCCACAACTTTTCTCACAGGAAGACTTCTCTGTGGCTCATTTTATCTTCCAGCAGGAGGTTTCTCATGTCAGCACTAGAAGCAAAACCCCAGCACCCAGTAAAAGGATGGACAGCTCTCTTGATTTGGGTTAGAGACCCAAATCCCTGAGTCCTGGATCATGGGCAAATTGTGTGGTGACTGAGCCTCCATCTGCTCTGGGACAGCCTCTGTTTAGCTCTGGCTTTCTGTCAGCTCTCTGTTTTAGCATTTCTCTATTTACATTTTCCTGGGATTATGCTTTTGTTCCACATCAAAACAACACAAATCCCGCAGCATTTCTCAAAGGACTCCTGTTCTCTGGCTGGCCCAAGTTATCATGGAAATTACTAGTTTCCTGAGGCATTTATTATACCTATCCCGAAATACAAGCTTGCCCTGTTTCAATCCGAAACACTGCACTGAAAGGAGAAAATTCTATGTAGTACCACAAACACCATGCTTGCAAGAAGGTGGTATGTTAATTAATAAAGTCTGGGAGCCACTGGTTTAACATATTAATGAATTTTTTATGCAGAGATAGATGGAAAGATATATTTCCTTATTAGATTTTTGAATGTCTGATACTTCTATTTTAATTACGTTCTATTTTATGTCTCTCTTACAAACACTAACAGTGTTTCTAATAGTATAATTGTGTTAGATAATTATTTTGAGCAAAGGGAAGGAGAAATAAGGGGAGATAGGCCTGATGAGCACATTCTGAACTTGAAATAGGAGGAAGAGCTGTGGGGATAGACACTACAATAGGGATTCTTTTATAAACAAGGACCTGCAGAGAGTCAGATCTGCTTAGGAACCAAAGAGGCATGAAGCAGTGGGTCAGAAGAGCCAGAAAAAAAACCCCATGTTATTCCCAAAGAACTTTGAACATGAAGGTCCTGCTGAACTGGACTAGTAGGTGTGTGAATCAGAGACATGGCAGTGGACTCTATGGCTGTATGTCCTCACTAATGCAAGGAGGAGAGAAGCTGCCTTTTTTACAGGTTGAAGTGAGAATGGTGGAGGTAACCTGTCTCAGGATGATCCAGCTCTTTCAGTTCAGTGGCTTGGAGGCCATTTTTGAAGTGTCTCCAGAGGACACAGACAGAAATATCATCGTGGACCAGCAAGACTCTAAGCCCAGCCCTGTGCTTCTCCAGGACTGGTGTGACAAGAGGTACCTCTCTCCCCCAAGGGGAGGTGGTATTTGATGGAGATAAGCACATTATGGGACATTTGCCCACTCTGATATGGCCACAGATAGCACTAACCAGCAGGGCTGGTTTTCCCACCCCTGAGGCATAAGACAAACTGGGTTGTAAGTTGGACCACAGAGTTGCAGAGAGTGGAGAAGTTGTTAGTCAGGGAGAGTGAGATAAAGGGAAGGTGGGGGTTGCAAACAGTGCCTTAAGTGATGTGGGACAGCCCTCTTGAATGGCTGTGCCCAGGGCCAGGCTGACAGCACTTCAAACAAGTCACAGAAAAAAAAAACAACACTGGAGTTCCCAGAGCTGCATGAAGTACTCAAGCACTCACCTTATGTTAAAACTGACTGCTGGACTTTGTCTGTCTTCTCTGGAACTCTTCACAGTATTAACTGTATACAAATTTACATAACAGGGACTTGTGGAAACCTCTGGAAGATTAAGTTCCTGTGTTAGAATATTGCCCAGCTGTTTCCTTCTGCACAGTCCCCACAACTGTGATGACAGAGAGATGTTCATTTTTAGAGTTTTCTTCTCAGAAAATCTTCAGGGGAAAAAAAGGGTAAAGGTTTGTTTATTCTTCATTACAGCCCATACTTTTGCATTACTATAGCACTTAAACACTTTAGTTCCTCATCAGGAAGAAACAAAGAATTGAAGACAGTGGTTCCTGGTGGAGTTCCCATAAGTTGGGAGAGTTTGGGGCTCTGTCCTGGGGCCCAGAATACAGAAAGCCTACTTTGGGTCAGTAACCACACTGGAACAGAGCAGTGGGTATTGACAAGAGTTTTCCAGAGGGGAAAATTTCTGCAGGCACTTACTCCCAAAATTCCCATAGTTATTTTACTGATCTGAGGACTGCCTAAAGCCACTCTGTAGCTTTCCTCAAGGCTTCCTGCAAAAGGCTAAGGAAGTTATTCTCTTACTGAGATCTTTTCATTGCCCTTTCTACAGAGAAGTTTCATGCCATGTCCTTTATAACCCACTTAGCTTCTCTACACCCATTTTGTCCACTATAGAAGGAATACAGCCCAGAATAATTATTCTTTATTCTGACGCACACACGTACAAAATGTTGGGGATAAAAATAGAAATTCTTTGGAAATTCCTTCTGGATGCATCAGGAAGAGTCAGGAGCCAGATCCTGCCCTTAGCTGCAGTTGAATACTGGTGTAGCTCCCTAAAATCAGTAAAATTACTGTGCAATTACACAGTATCAGATTAGAAGGTATGAAATCAAAACCAAACCCCATAGAGTATAGTTTGTCAGTGCTCACACCAAGCCATAAACCCATCTATAGTTTCATAGAAGTGGTTACCAGTTGCAAAAAACAAAAGCATAGAAAAAACCAAAACACCAAAACCAAAACAAAAAAACCCCAACCAAACAAAAAAAAAAAGGCACACACTTGCCCCCCAAAAAACCCACACCACACAACAAAAAAACCCCCAACAAACCAAAAAACAAACAAACAAATAACCAGTATTAAATGTGGTCTTATGGCCCTGCAAGTTTAGATGCCAGTGATCCCATCTCACTGAGATGGGAGAGTAAACTCTTCTTTCTAGTGGCAGCCTACTACTATTTCCAGAGTCATAAGATGCTGCTCCTTAAATTTCTTGCTGGTTCAAGATTACTTACTGAATCCTAAATGCTGTGGGTCTAAGATCAGTTATACTAGGGGAGAACTTCATCCCTGTAGAAAGAAAAAGACACTTCCCAAACCTAGCATCTTTTGGCAGCTACAGAACAGCTTGATGCATTAGAGGTGGCCTCTTAGGAGAAGGAGTTAAGGAGTGCTTCTATTTTTGCATGAAATCAGGCTAGGCAGAGGGTATGATGATGCATGAATATCAGTATCTATTTCTTACTGTCATTTCCTCAGAACTGTGGGGGAGACAGAGAGTAATGGTAACAAGAGGGATGCAGACAGCCCTCCACATTACCTGCCAGGGACATGAGGGTTTTGCTTCATGCACTTTCTGGTGGCTGCCAGCCAGTAACGTAACTCATGCTGCTGCTGCTCTTTGCAGGGAGACAGCTCTGTTTCCACTGGCTGCTTGGCTCAATTTGGCATTTTTTTTTTATAGCCCAGTTTAGCATGACTACAGAGCTGATTCACTGCACCATGGCTGGGGTAAGAGCTTCACACTATTTCAGAGAATGCAGTGAGAGTATCAGAGTGTGAACTCAGGCTCTACTCCCAGCCTGACTTTTGGGACTTGGAAGAGAAGGATGTGCTGCATTTTAAACATTCACACACATACCTTAGCTCCAATGGTTAAGCTTTCAGGTATATGAGGTCTGAGTTAGTCTTCTAACCAGCCTGAAGCTGTGCTGCACCATGCTGTAATCCTGATGATTTTTTTCAACTAGATGTGCTTGAATCTAGTATTTTCCTGATGTAATTTTCCTGATGGCTCACCTCCAAGAAAAATGGTGTCGATCATTTGGTAGGTTTCAGGGCTGGGTGTGAGTCAGCTCTGAGTCAGGCAGCAGCTCCAGCTCCACAAAGTGCTGGGCTCCGTGTGCTGGCACGACCCATGGGGCCACAGCCCTGCAATGGATGCTGCTCCTCAGCATCCCCAGCAACACCGCGTGGAAATCCAGGTGTTGGGCACTTGCAAAGCAAACAGGCAAGTCCACGGCCTCGGGCTTTTGGCTGTTCAAGTGCTGCGAAGCCCTCTTGGCTTTGGAAGATGGTAAGGTGCATAGATGATGCTGGCTTCAGGCAGGGAGAAGATGAGGATCCCCCCCACCCTCTGAGGAGGGGAAGGTCTGACTGGAGTGGAGGCATAATTTCCTTGCCCAAAGCACAGATGAAGCAAGGAAGGAGTTTTGTCCAGAGACCTCTGTCCCTGGCACGGTGGTTTTGTTCGTGTTCACTTTTATATTAAGTAGGGTGGTGTCCCCAGTCCTCAGGCAGCTGAGAGCAAAGCCAAGAGTCGAGACAGTCCCGAAGGCAACAGCCACTGTGTGCATTGTCAAAGTGGTGTGACTGATGGGTTTTCTCTTTGTCTTTCTCTCCCTCTGCCCGTCGGTGTGTTTGAAGCAACGCCCAGTGAAGCAGTCCCTGAGCGCCTGCATGTGCCGAGAGTCCCACTGGAAATGCCTCCTCCTCTCCATCCTCATGTATGGGTGCCTGGGAGCAGTGGCCTGGTGTCAGCTGGCCCAGGTCACCAAGCTCAGCTTTGATAGTTCCTTCAAGGGCAAGTCAATGATCTACCATGACAGCCCGTGCTCAGATGGCTACGTCTATATCCCACTGGCCTTCCTCTCCATGCTGTACGTGGTGTACCTGGTGGAGTGCTGGCACTGTCACGTCAAGAGAGAGCTGCAGTACAAGGCAGACGTGGACAGCGTCTATGAATGCATCAACCGCATGCAGCAAGCCACCCCCTGCATCTGGTGGAAGGCCATCAGCTACCACTTTGTGCGGCGGACACGGCAAGTGACCCGGTACCGCAACGGTGATGCCTACACCACCACGCAAGTCTACCACGAGAGGGTCAACACCCACGTGGCTGAAGCCGAGTTTGATTACTCTCACTGTGGATACAAGGACATCTCCAAGGAGCTCCTGGGCCTGGAGAGCTACACAGCCACCAAACTGAGGTTCACCAAGTGCTTCAGCTTTGCCAACATCGAGTCCGAGAACTCTTACCTGACTCAGAGAGCTCACTTCTTCACAGAGATCGAGGGGCTGGATGACTACATGGAGGTGAGGGAAGGCATGCAGCTTAAAAACGTGGATTTTAAAGAGCTCATGATGGCCTACGGGGACCCAGATCACCTCCCGTGGTATGTGTCCCACTATGCATTCTGGGTGGCCGCCATCCTCATGATCTCATGGCCGCTCAGGGTGCTCATAGAGTATCGGACTGCTTATGTCCACTACCACGTGGAGAAGCTCCTGGGCCTGGAGTACACTGCATCAGCTGAGGTGGAGGAGCCTTTGTACCGATACCGCATGCCCCGGGACGCCACGCAGGACAGCACCGAGCTGGAGTGGCACATCTGCACCAACAGGCAGCTGATCCCCAGCTACTCGGAGGCCATGCTCATGGACCTGTCCAACTCCCCGGCCTACGGCAGCTACGCGGCGTGCCGCTACAGCGGGACGGCCGACAGCTGCACCCGCTGCAACCGGGCCTCCAGCACCTCCTCCATTTTCTCACGCCACGCTTTGCACAGCTGCGGTGGTGCCTCCCGCCTCTCCCTCAACACCAGCCGCTTCTCCCTCTGCCGCCTCCACGGCTCCCACAGGACAGGCCTCTGGAGGAGCCGCAGCAGCAGCATCGCGGACCGGGGCTGCCAGGACGAGCAGTGCTGCTCTTACTCCAGCCAGCTGGCTGTCAATGAAAACCCCCCCACCTACCATGACGCTCGCTTCTTCCCTGTCCTCATCGTGCACAGGCCAGAGGGGCAGGATGGGAGGCGGTTCTACATCAGGCGCTCCTCCTGTCTAGAAACCTCTCTGTGACGGCCTCTATGGCTTCTCAACTCCTCTGTCCCAGGACGGGGCATCTTGCGGAGGTGCCATAGGCAGGGAGCCTGCAAGCTTCAGCCCCCACAGCGGCTTAGCAGGACGAGCTTCAGCTCTTCCCCCGGCCATTGCAGGAGGACATGGTCACTCTGTCCTATGGCTCACCTCATTTCTGGGAGATTCTCCCCCTCCATCAGTCTCCTTGGTCTTTTGTTCCTCTCTTCCTTTTGCTCTTTCACTCCTTGCCCTTTCTCTGCTCCTCAGCTCCCTGCTTCTCCTCCCAGCACACCCTCTTTTTTAAAAATTTAATTTATTTATTTATTATATTTTATTTTATTCCCAGCATTTGACTGCTTTATAAAGCCTGTCCTTTGCAGTATTTTGCAATCCTCTTGGATGCCCTGCAAGGTAAGAAGCTCAGACAGAGCAAGGCAAAAGACATGCTGCCAGCCAGAGCCAAGTCAGAAGGAGAATTCAGATCTGCAGGCACTGAGTCACCTCCTGCAGACTCCTGCAAATGAGGTGCTTTCTAAATTTATTTTGCTTTCATCAGTCTCTTTTCCTCTTCCTCCATCATTTATTCTCTTCTTTCTTCACGTTCTCTTCACACTCATCTTCCTTTTTTTCCTGCTTTATCCCTCTGCATTCCAGTGTTTCTGGGGTTTTGTCAGTGAGGATGTCTTTCAGTGTAATTTCCTTTCACTGGGGGAAATTAAGGTATTCACGGCACAAACGTCACTGACTGCTGACACAGCCACACGCTATGCCCCTGAGAAGTGCTGAGTGACTGTCTTTCCAGGGCAGCAAAAAGCAAAAAGCCCTTTGCTCACCCTGCCCTGCCTGGTCTGCAGCAGAGACACTGCTGTGTTTTCAGACGTAGTTAGCCTTGTCCAGCTCCACCCCTGCTAGCAATCACCGAGAGCTCTAATGTAGATCAGTGCCCTGTTAGTGCCACTATTTTTAGAACTGTGGATCTGGTTTGTGGTCCTTTGATTGTAGGAATCACTTCTCCACTTGCTCAGAGCAGCACGGGCTGGAGAAGGGGAGAGGAGTGGCGGGGGGAGAGGTAAATATGGTGTTGAGCCATATAGGGCCCATAGTCTGGAGTTGTTAGGAAGCTCTTCCTCCCACAGCAGCTACCAGAGGATTGCTTGATGTTATCCTTCAGCTTTCTGTGTGCCCTGGGGTGAATTTTTGGCTCCTACCTTCCCAGGAAAGATGCGGTGCCACCTCAGCCCCAGGCAGGGTGCGAAGCTGCCCCACCAGCTGCTCCTGCTGGGGCTTGGGGCTCTTCCTGCCAGGCTGCCCCCAGAGCAGGTGCAGCACCTTTTGGAAACTATCAGCTTAGTCCCAGCAATGCCAAACCCAGGTGTCTGGTCCTGGCAGAGCAGACTGGGCTGTGGGCTGCCCTCCCCAAGAGCCAGGGACCAACCCAGGAAGCTTATGGCCACACTGAGAACCCACTCTAGATCTCACATCTGCCAAACCTCCATCCCACTAGGGAAGATCCTACACTGAGCAAGTTCCATACTATTTTGTTGTGTGGATGGCAGAGATTATTATCCACCACGACTCACAAGAGAATGCAATACGATCGCAATACAGTCACTTTAAAAAAAAAAAATGTTGTAACTCCCTACAGCAAGTAGGTAAGAAACCAAGCCCCTAGAGGGGCTGGCAACAAATGCTTCCTCCTGAGTCTGTTCTGTGTGTAGCTACATGTAATACAAGGTTTGTGCAGTCACATTAGTTTGTGTAGGTTATATCTAACTGCAAACTTATATGGTGTTTTCTTATGGCATTGACTGTTGCACCATGTTAAATACATTCTGTTTTGGTTTGATGACTCTGTTTTGATGTGCTGTGTTTATTTCAGTTCCAGAAATAGAGGCATTGGCAATAACTGGCAAACCTTTTGCAAATGATGGAACAATCAGAAAGGTTGTTTAAATTCATATGAGTTGATAATTATTAATGTAAATATTTCATGTATGATTTATGTGACATTTTCGTTCTGACAGCTTGGCATTTATTGCAAAAGATAGATAGCACATATGATGTGTTATTTTATCACCTCTTAAAAAAAAACCAAAAAAACCATCCAAGAGACATGCAGTAACCAGATTTGGGTTTGAGGTAATCATTATTGTTGGTCTGGGGCCAAACTGGGCAACAGTTAACTTAACAGTTAACCTGAAATTGAAAGAATTCAAACTTGGATCCACTCTACAGTGATCAGGTTCCAGCCTCCATCTACACTGTGCCATCTGCCACCCCCATGTCGAGCTGGCAGAGTTTGGCCAGTAGGAAAGCATCAGGCCTGAACTCAAAGCTCAGACTCATCCCTGATTTACTTGCATTCTGAAGACAGAGTAAATTCAAGTCTTTAATATGGCTCCCTGTCACAGAATCATAGAATCATGGAATGGTTTGGGCTGGAAGGGACCTCAACAATCACCTAGTTCCAACCCAGCCCCTCCAGGCAGTGACATCTCCCACTAGACCATGCTGCCCAAAGCTCCATCCAACATGGCCATGACCAATTCCTGGAAGGGGGCAGCCACAGCTTCCCTGGGCAACCTGTTGCAGTGTCTCACCACCCTCACAGTAGAGAATTTCTTCCTAATGTCTAACCTGAATCTACCCTCTTTCAGTGTGAAACTGTTCCCCCTCATCCTGTCACTACATGCCCTTATAAAAAAGTCTCTTCATGGCTTTCCTGTAGGCACCCCTCAGGTATTGGCAGGTTGCTCTAAGGTCTCTCCACAGCTTTCCCTTCTCCATGCTGAACTACCTCAACTCTCTCAGCCTGTCCTCATAGGAGTGGTATTCCAGCGCTCTGGATTCACTCCAAGAGTTCCATGTCCTGCTTGTGTTGGAAGGCCCAGAACTGGATACAGTACTCCAGATGGGGACTCATGAGAGGGGAAAAATCATTTCCCTCAACTTGCTGGTCACACTGTCCTTATCTTCATTCACACAGCAAGTTAAAACCAGCACACATGGAAGATGTAAGAGCTGGAGGTGGGTGAAACTTCACAAAACAGAGAAGATGGAATATTTCAGCAGTTTTCTACTTAAGGAGGTTGTAGGGACAACAAGCAATGAGAAAGGAAGAGATGGTAGAATAATATAAATTAAAAGAGAACAGACTTCAGCTGCAGCTAAGATAATTCCCAAATGAGCAGCATAACTCAGTTATGGCAAGCTTAGTCCAGACACAGGCAGGATACGTTTCAGTCATCTTGAGTAGATCCTGCAGCCACCTGCAGCTTTAAATACTATGTCCAAGGTCTTGGCATAGCCAGTTTGGTCTGACATGTATTTCAGGATGGAGATTTATATTTGGGTTTGAAGGTTTATATTTGCGTTTGTTTAGCATTTGGCCATGCTAAACAGTATTATTATCCAACATTAACAAGCTCTGGCAATCCCATTATTTTGATGGGTTGGGCAAAGAATGGAGACAATTTATGCCCTGTTTAACCTTTCCAGAGTCCTCAAAAGCCACTGTAATATCCAGCAGCTCTCAAGCTGTGTCCTTGGCAGGGTTTGGAAAGCCCAGAGTGTTACTGCTTCCTCATTCCTTGCGTTCTGGCCCAGCTTCAGGGCATTTATTTGAGAAGCTATACCTAAGCTGTGAAAGCCCCCTCACCTCCATGGAGCTCCCTTCTGTCTCTTGCTTTACCCTGTGGGGGTGATTGAACAGCTGGAAGCAGTTCCTGTTCTGGCCTGGGGGTGGCTATGCTGGTTTCAACTGAACACCCACTCAGAAAGCACTTAAACAGCCATCGTGGGTCTCCTACCCCACAGAGCCGAGCTGCTCCTCTGACTCTGAACACCACTTCATTGTCACTACAGCCACTGCCACAGATTCCTGATGCAGGATGAGGGATCTGTCCCCTAGCAGTGGAGGGTGACAATGCTGACCTTCAAATCCCAAGTCAAAGGATGGAGCAGACATATTCTTGAATTCAGCTGCAAGCTGGGCAGCCGTGGGGCAAAAAACTTGTAAAAAAATGTGGGGATTTTGTATCCAATTGCAAACTGAGTGCTTCAACAATGAAGCAGAGGCATGAACCAGCTTTTGATGAATTGTTAGGGCTATGGCTTCTCATGTGGAAATGGATGTTTTGTGGGATAGCCTGTCCTTGTCCTGTTGGCTCTCAGTAATTAGAAGGCTGAACAGAAAAGGAAGGTGAGAAAGTCTAGCAAGTACTTCTCTCCCTCCTTCCTTTTCTTTCTCCTCTCTCTCCCTCTTCCTTTCTTCCTTTTCCCTTCTCCTTCATCCTTAGAAGTCTTCCAGCACTCTCGATTATTGTGCAGCTCTTCAAGCACTTCCAAGAGCATGCCCATGCCACCCAGCAAGTCCAGTGATATGTAACAACACACTGTCACAACAGAAAAGTAAGAAAAAGACATAAGCCAGGAAGTTGCTGGCTTATTTATATGTCAGTGTGCTGTGCCTGTGAGCTGTGAGCACTGCTGCTGGTGTCAAGGCCTGAAGAATAAAGCCACATTGCACAAGGGGCTGGGAGAGTTTGTCTTCAGTTCCTAAAAGCGTTTCAGAATCACCAGTTCCTTTGATTCCTGCATGGTAATATTGCACTCTTTAAGTTTTCCAGCAGCAGTTTTCACTCCAACTGGTAATGTGTGCAGGATTTCCGTCCAATTTTCCTATGGCTCTCCCTGCCTATCACTGTTAGCACAAAGCCCTTCTCAGAAGAGCTGAAGTCAGATGCCCTGCTGAGGAAAATTTCCTTTGGTCTACCACTTCCAGCAGAGCTTTGCTCTCTTAAACCAGCCCAGAGTCTGGTCTGTGCTGTGCTACAACTTCCTATCCCATACTCTTCTTTGCAGATGGAAGCTGCTTTCCTCTTCTCTTTCCCAAGACGTTTGGGAAAATCATTTGGGAGCATCACACATGACATTTGAACAAAGCACAACATGCACATCAAGGTAGTGACATGCTCGGGGCACACAGCATGGAGTCAAGACTCTCTTGGCCACTGCATCCTCAATTGGATTGGCCAAGTCACAGCACTTGCCTGTGCCTCCTCTCTTCTGCTTGTGCTTCCTGAGTCCAGAGGGCTGGTATAGTGTTGTAAGCCTCTGTAGTGTAGGGCTCGAAGAAATCCTTAGAAGGAAAACACCATAGAAACACTGTTATTCTAATGGCTATAATTTATCTTTTTTTCTTTTCATGAGACAACGAAAATCTGCAAAATAGCTGCTTTCTAGAAGGCATTATGGCCATGAGTAAGTAGAGAAACACATCCTGCACTTGGGTAAATGGGTATATGTGGATACATGGGGGAGAGAGAGTGCTGTGACAGCAAGGGCATGTGAAGCAAAATTTTGGCAAACAGTGGCACAGACGCTCTCAGCCCAAGGCTGTCATGATCCTGGTGAGAGGCATGTCACTGTTTCCTGTCTCCCAGAGAACCCAGGCTTCCCACAAGCTCTCGGGTGGATAGTTTTGTCGGTGTCTCCTCCCAGTCGCCTCATTGCAGCAGGAGGCACTGGGGAGGGAATGACATTTCCATTCCAGTAATGAAATCTTCTTGGCGTTCCTCCAGTTCCCTAGAAATTCCTATCAGAAATGCAAATGGCTGGGGAGGGGGAAGATCAGAGCTTGAGAAGGAATTATGAGAGCTTGTCTTGCCTCAGTTTCTCCATCCCCTTCATGGTGATAACACTGTTTCCTCATGTTCCTGCACTTCGCCATGTTTCCAGAGTACTGCAGGAGTATTGCACGCCAGTGGCTGTGGCAGAGCTGACAGTGTATCGTGTTGTAACTATATTGCTCCTTATAGTGTCTTTCAACCGAGAATTCTCACCATAGCTCATATGAAAAGGCAACACCGGATTTTTTTTTTTTTTTTTTTAAATTGTCTGTCAGTGACTTTTTCCACACCGTGCTAGTAACTTAGTGGCAGCAGAGATCTCCTTCTGCAGACCTCTCCCTACTTTTTCACTAGCAGAAAAGAGGGCAAGGCCAAACTGATCCTGCTTGAAAGGTACAGGTGCATCTTCCCATGTTGCCGGTGCTCCTCCACAGATCAGGCACCGGGATGGGGTGGTCAGCATCCCTGGAGATGGGGTCCGGCTGGTGGCCGAGCCAAGCAGATGAAGAGGGCCGGTCAGGGAAGATGTGGCTGGGGATGCCGTGTGCATGAGGTCAGGCGCTGCTCTTCCCGGCAGAACCTTGGGGTTTCGGGGGGTTTGGAGGGGCTGAGCCCGACGGTAGCCCTAAGCCCTCCTCCCCTGGGGGGCTGGAAGGCACACGGGGGCTTCTGAGGAGCCCGGCTGTCCCCCTGCTTCCTTACGCAGACAGAGGAATAAGCGACCTGGTTTCCCCCCGTGCTCCGGCAGCTCCCGCCGATGTGGGTCAGGCCGCCGGGAACCAGGCCGCCCCGTGGAGCGGTCCCCGGGAGACGCCGTCTCCAGAGCCCCCCTTGGCCCCCAGCCCTGGCCCGATCCCCGGCACGATGTTGGCCGGCGGGCTCCGTGATTCGCCGCTTCGGGGGCGGCGGGCTCATGCATATTCATGAGCGTGATGTCAGACGGGGAGCACAGCGCACGGTGACCGCCCGAGAGCGCCATTTCCTGGAGGAGAAGGCGGTGGCTCAGGAGGGGCGGGCGGACGGACGGACGGACCGACCCGAGCTGAGAGGAGCTGAGCGGAGCGGAGGAGCCGCCGAGCGGCAGTTGTGCCGGCAGGGGGAGACCGACAGGCAACAGCACCCGGCCCCGACCCCACCGACCGACCGACAGCCCCCGCCGTCGCCTCCCGGCGGACTCTCCTACCGATTGTCCCCGCCGGAGTCTCAGCCAGAAGTTTGAGCGTCCCCGCAGCCTCCCGGGGCAGTCCGGTGTCAGGCGGCGACGCGAGGCTGCTCCCGCTGTCGCCCCCGCCGCCGCCTCCGTGGGGGAGGGTGGGAGCCCTCCGCGGCGCCGGGAGCTGAGGGGAGGATGGTGTTGCGGGAGCGACGGAGCTGAAGCGGAGCATGGCGATCCCGCGGCTCCTCTTGCTGGGACTCTGGTGTGCTGCGGCGCTCTGGGACTTCGTTGCCGTGGCAGGTGAGAGGGGCGGACAGCCCAAGGGGAGAGCGGCCGCGGATGGGAGCCGGGGACGGCGTGGGGAAGGGAGGCGAGGGAGGGTCCCCCGAGCCCGCCAGGCGCGGCGGGAAGGGCTGCGACCACGGCTCCCGTCGCCGGGCTGTGAACGGGGGCTGCCCGGCTGGAGGTGCCGGGCCCACTCCCGCGGGCTGCGTTCCCCCGCGGGCAGCTCCCGCGGCGCCGCCTCTACAGAAGGGTCGGCGGGCACCGGGCCACCCCACTGACAGCCACCGAGTGCCTGAGTAGCAGTCGGTAGGCATGGGCGGCCCGGCGGGGCGCCGGCATGCGGGGGTCCCCGTGTGGCGGCCGCGGGGCTTCGGGCAGCCACAGGTGGGGGTCGGTCCGGTCCGTTTTGGGCTGTCACCCCTCCCGGCTCCGCCGCCTGTGTGGGTCCATCGGCTGGGCAGCTACGTGGCGCCCGGGAGCCGGCGGTACCCGGCAGGGAGCCCGGAGTGTTCGGGGTGCCGCTGGCCGCGCCCGCCTGCAAGCGAGTGTAGAGTGAGTAGTAAATCGCAGCACAGATAATCCTCCTCGTTGTTTGCGGAGGCATTGCTCTGGTATTTGCCTAGCCGAGGAAAGCCGGGCGCTAACGCATTCCTGAGTGGCTTTTGTTTGTTTTTTTTTTCCCTCCCCGAACACATTTTCCGAAGTTTCTCTCCCGAGTCGGCAGGGAAAGGCAGCGTGTGGGAGCCTCTTGTTGCCCAGGCGAGCCTCCCGACGGCTTCCCCGGGAGCCTGGGCACAGCGCTGCCCGTGGAGCAACGTGCGTGGGGTGACACGGTGCTGAGAGGCTGTGGTACAGGTTGGACTGCTAGGTCAGGGTTCGAAGGCATCCAAAGAGTGAAAAACCATTCCCATGGCGTGCATGGGTAGACTTCTTCCTCTTCACTCCAAAAATAACTTAATAAAAAGCATACTTCTGTTCCTAGGAAACAAAACACACAGAGGCAGCAAGTTTAAAATAAAAAAACAACAAAACCAACAAACAATTACGTCATGTATTTTGACTAGTATATTAATTTGCTGTCAAGTCTGTCAACTGGTTGATGAGAAACTTAATATAATTTTATTTCCTACCTATACATTTCAACTCTTGCAGCTCTTACAGGTAGACTTGGGGGAAGCTATTTGGATAAGATTATTCCTTGGCTTGGCAAGAGTGCTATCAGATGAGAAATCATGAGTGGGAGACTAGAAAGAGGAATAGGTGGAAATTAAAATTCATACCGGCCTCCGATGTGCTGTTTCTTGATACCTGCAGGAAGAGATGCTGCAGCTAAAACTGCATTATTATTTAAAAATTTTGAATTTATTGAAAATTCTTGATGTGTATTTCTTCATTTCAGTTGATCCTGATGGATTATACTTGGGTGATGCGAAGAGTTACAGCTCGGGCTGAACACTTCTACTGTATACTAATTCCCTACACCATTAATTTGCTTGGGAACTGAAAAGCAGCAAGGGTCTCTAACACACTGCTTTTTTTAATTTGTTGCTAACTCTTTCAGCAGGGCAGTCTGAGGAAAGCTGAGTAGTTTGCTTTTCCATAAAGGCACCTGTAATGAAAGTGTCTTGTCAGCTTGTGTGTGCATTCAGCAGCCTGGCTACATCAGTTTTCTTTTAACACAGAGAGCTGCTATGAAGCTTTCATGTTTTATTCTGATATTGTGAGTGGTGAAAGGGAGGATGCTTTCTGGCATGCACTGGGACGTGTAATTTGAGTTTCAGATGAGTTAAGTAATGCGAGGTTATATCATCCTCACCCAAGGTGGTTAAATTCTTAGTCCAGGAAATGAGCTGGAGCAACTAAACTAGAGTGATCATCATACCAGTTCTCCAATGTCTCCACGAATTTGCTAGATTAATAACAGCAGACAGAAAGGCAGAAGACTTGAGTGTGGGGATGTAAACTGTTAACGGGCTGAAGGGTCTTGTTAAGGAAAGGAATAAAATCCTTCTACCTGAGTTATGGAATTGCTTCTGGACCACTGGGTTCAAGCTACTGGTGGCAGAGCACAGGGTAGTCCCACAGTGTTGTCTTCCCCTTCTTCTAGCTGCTGCAATCGTGTTGGGAGTCCCTCTGCCCTGCGAGGTCTTGCCCTCATGGCTGTGGGAGGGTGGGATGTTACCAAGAAGGGAAGTGGCACATGAGAAATACCAGTATTTGATGACCAGTCAGGCTGTAACAGAACTTGAGAGCAGCAGGGCTTCTTACTTAGCAGTGCTCTGGATTTCACAACTGGCATTTTTCTCTCTGGTTCTGTAGGCTAGTGAGGCATCCTGTGATAAGCTGCCCAGCTGATCAAGTGGGTGCTGTTGCAATGTGTTGTGATACATGGCCGTGCAAGAGCAGCAGAGTGATGGAGTCATTTGTCTCGGAAGAATGTGGAGGCCACTGCCAGGGCATAGTGGTGAACTGGGCTAGACCTATTCTGGTCTGTCAGGCCTGTGCCACTACGTAGGAAATGGCCACTCTCCATTACAAAACTAGCTTTACATTCATTTCCAACCTTCTTGCTTTCCCACGGTCTCCTTTGATCATCTGGTTCCTCTCTATGCTTTTCTTTCTTAAATGCACTTATACACTTGGCTTCTGTGTTTTCTCATGGTAACACATTCCATATATTCCCTTCTGCTTGAGGGAAACACTCCTCATCCACCCACACATGGAAGAGTGCTCTAGGCCAAATCCTCTTCATTTCTGTCGGTGTAAAACCTCAGCAGCTCCACTGACTCTGGGCGTGCTGCTCGGGGGTCCTAACTACATCACTTTGAGTGAAACGTGGTCCTTGGGCTGGACTGAAGGGTCGGGGAGGCTCGTTTGAGCACACACCCACCTCACATGGCAGAAATATCTGTTCTGTAAACAGTTCTGCTCCTCCGCGAGGTGTGCTGTGGCACAGGCTTTGCTTTCAGGGCTTTTGCAAATTGCAGAGAAGCTTTCTGTGTAATGCAGAGGAACAGTGTGCGCTGAATAATAAGACATAATTGATTCTTTCTCATATCCCAGCTCTTTACAAATGCATACAATGGAGCAAGCACAGTGATTTCTTAGAAGCCCAGGAACACAGAGGCTGAAATTCAAGCCCAGGGAAAAGAGGGAGGTGTGGTACCACGTTGAGCTAACACACTTAGGACTGCTGGATCACCAGCACAACAAAGCTCCCAGCATTTCCGTCTGGCTGGTCCCAGGCACTGCTCTGCAGAGGCTCACCCTGATGTTAGATGAGTTGCAAAAAGCCCAGTGTGTGGACTGAGCCACCACTTTTCTCCAGCAGTTGTGCTTTCAGTGTTTGCCTTTGACTGTTGCGTAGCAGACATAATAGAGTAGTGCTGAGACTAACAGATCCCTTTGCAATGTGTGCTGGTAGGGTATGTAATTCCAGACCTCCAACCTAGAGTTAATTTGCTGTACTCCAACCCCCCTTCTTTTGGGGGTGGGGCGGAGTAGTATTTTTTTTTTAGGTATGAAATTTACAGGATCTCCAATCAAATTAAAGGTGTCCCAGGGTCAACCCGTCAAACTAAATTGCAGCCTCGAGGGAATGGAAGATCCCGAGATGTTGTGGATCAAGGATGGAGCAGTGGTGCAAAGCGTAGACCAGGTGTACATTCCAGTAGATGAAGAACACTGGATCGGCTTCCTCAGGTACAACAGATGCAGAGAAGGAAGAATATTGCAGAAAACTATTGCACAGCTCTCTGCTATCAGCTATATCTATGCAACTCTGGTGTCCTTAGGTCTCTACTCTTCAACACACGGCCAGGGCATAACCGAGAGCAGAATTGAAGCCACTGGTGGCTGAGGTCTTACGCACTAGAACCACATTGTTTTCCTAAATATTGTGGTGACAGGTGCTTTGCAAATGCTTCTGATGCTTGAGACGTGATTTCAAGGTGTAACCGTGTTCTTGCTTTGTTTGTTCATCTTGTTCTGCCATGCAGCAGAAGACTGAGATCTCACTTATGCAAATAGGTTTTCTTTCTCCTACTCATTCTGTTCTCTTTCTCTCTTGAGCTGTCAAGTCTGCCTAAAGGGTGAGGATTGTTAATTGATATGGGACTCCCTGGACTACATCCCCTTCCTTTCTTTGGTGGGGAGTGCTTGTCACCCAAAACGTCCCTGAGTCATTTTGCAGGGGCTTTCCTAATCCATTTGCACATGGTATCAGTCCTGCTCAGAGGTGAAAAAACTCTCTTCTGCAAAGCAGCTCTCTCTTTTATTTCAGCAGAAGGAGGTTGTCAGCTAGTTCAGGAAGTACTGAATTAAACAAGACCCAAGTTTTGGCTCTGGCTTTTCCTGTACATATAGGGAGCTTGTACAATCAAGCATGCCATCACCACAAGAGTTCAAAATTGTTGACTGACTGAGAATCACTCTTCCCTGAGCTACAGTTTCATCTCCTGTTAGGTTTCTTGGATTGACAATGTTCAAATTCCCCAGTTCCAGAAACTAAAAGTCAATGTGACAAAGCTTGTTTGTAATAAACATTTTGAATGGAAAAAAACATCTCTTCCCAGTAAAACTACTAAATGCTGTGAAAAAAGTTTGTCCTGGAAGTATACCATGTGCTTTCCTCCAGTTCCCCTACCTAAATCTCTTTTCCCCTCACACTCTCTCAGTCTGATCTCCTGTCTCACCTCTTGTTTTCCTCTGCTGGGAACTTTCTGCAGCACCAGGGCTAAGTGTAGGGTACTAAATCTAGATGTGTCCATATCTTTTTCTCCTTTTTCCTTTCTTCTGAAGTGATTATTTCTACCACCCACTGTGTGACTCTCTGCTGCGACTGCTGTGTTTCAGACCATGCAGCTGGATGGGCAGGACAGCTGATGCCATTTGAAGGTACAGCTCTGAAAATCAGGCTGTAGTGGGCCAGTTCTCTGCATTTCAGCAAGCACTCTCCTCTTTCTTTCTGTCTTTCTTTCTTCCTGAGATGTCCTTTCCCTTCCCTGAGCTGGATTGCTAGCATCAGAAAGGCGGGTGTCAGATCTGAGGACCCCTGCATGGCTGCACATCCCACAGAGGGCAGTCAACATCTGTACAGTGCTGGGCACTCGGTCACTCTGGTGGTGCCTTTGGTAGCTGAGACCTCATTGCTTTGGGATCAGATTGTGCCCTTACTCACCACACCAGCCTCTTGTTGCCAAGAGCACCAATGATGCCACAGATTTGGTGGAAAAAGGAGCAGAATTCTCCCCTGACCTGGAGGCTTATGACTTGAGTGCCACTCAGTCCCCATGGCTACCTTCTCCTGCTTGGATGGATCTTCTCAGAAGTGGAGTTGTTGCTGGGCAAGGGAGGACCCAGAAGAGTTTGTAGGGTGAGGTCCTGTGCTGGAGTAGGGCCAGTGGCACCCCTTGGAATGGCAAATAGAAAGGCCCAAGGAGTTTTGCAGTCTGAGGCACTCTTGGGGTTAAGAATAATTGAGCACAGATGAGGTGAGGCAGGGCCTTTTCTGAGCCATCTGGGCCTGTATGAGGCTGTCACCAGTCCTGTCACCTGCTGAGGCAAAACAGTCCAGCTCGTTGGAGGTTTGTGATTTGGAGTTTCCTGCTGGCTCAGACACTGTAGGCTCAGCTGTTGCTCTTAAGGGCTAGCTAGACAATTCAAGATCAAGATGACCAACCCTTTCCCATCCTCAGAGGACACAGATGATGGGTTTTCTGTGATGACGTCTTGAAGGAAGGCTGTCTGCTCTGCTGAGGATTCCTTCCACCCACTTTAGAGAGGAGCCTCCCATCTCCCTGCATTTTTGCTGGATAGCTGCTGCCCTCCTCCCCAGAGCTGGCTGTGTCTCAGTGGGTGTGGTCCATGCCTCTGGTTTGCCAAACACCACAGGGTCCTTTGGGGCAAAAACATGCTTTATCCACATAAAATATCGATCTGGCTTTTGACTTTTTTCAGCTTGAAATCCGTCGAGCGGACAGATTCTGGGAAGTACTGGTGCCAGGTTGAGAACGGGGGGAAGAAGGAAGAATCACAACAAGTGTGGCTCATAGTGGAAGGTAAGGAGTAGTAGTAGTGCTGGTTTCCTTTCAGGACTGACCCACCCACTTCTAGGTGGAAGTGATGGGAGCATGTTGCTCCAGTGACAGGCTTTTGGCTCTGAACCATCACTGCTGCCTGCAGTGAGATCACAGAGCAAGAGTAAGAAGTGGTAGGAGAGCAGTTTCAAGGAGAGGAGCTGCCAGTTTATTACCTTCTGGGTTTATGTGGCACATCAGGAAACAAGGGAAAGATCCTTTAAGGCACACACGTTTCTTTCCAGCTCCTCAGTCAGTTGTTGCTTTGGTGTCCAAATAATTCTTAGAATGACAAGATGTTTCAGGTTGAAAGGGATCCATGGGGATCATCTGGTCCAACCTGTTACTCAAAGCAGGGTCACTGCCTGGTTCTGTGTATCAGCCAAATAGGTCTTTGATGTCAAGCTACACTTTTAGCCCAATTCTGAGTTTAGGGAGGAGTGACTGTGCCAGGTAGCACTGTTTTGCCCAGTCTTGTCTGACAAAGAATCATTTCTACATGGTTGCCCAAGAAGTCACCCAGTGCAATGTAGATTGGTGGCTTCTGTCTCTAGTTTAATTTTCTTTGAGCCATGATTGGGTTTGTATCCTCAGAAGCTTGTAGTCATAGGATGGCTTAGTATTTGGTGAGGAAGTGGACAGAAGAACAGTGTATTTGCAGCAAGGGGCTGCTTAGATGTACTTGGTAACATTTTTGCTCACAACTGAATCAGAGGTGTTGAAGAGGGGGAGCAGGGAGGGTGTCATGGGAGGTGGTGTGGTCTGGGTGTTTTACAGCAAAGGCTTCACTCATTGAGAGCCACAGAAACATTGATAGCACTGCTCACAGGAAGAGACTGCTTTCTATCAATCCCCTTTTAGGCAGGATTTTGTCCACCTACATTTTCAGGTGAAGTTTCAACTGGAGAAAATTGTTTACAACTTAAAATGCTTTCTGTTGTGCAATGTTTCCATTTCTATTCCAATTACCATGGCTGGCTCCAGAGGTGGCTGCGTTTGCATGGTGGGTGCATTAGGAGTGATTGAGTAGCTCAGTGTGCTAAGCTGCCTGAAAAACAAAGGAGCCCTTCTAGATAGCACAGGCAAGAAATATCAAAGTTGTAAGAACCAGCTGCAGCTAGGTGAGGAGGAGTGTTCAGAATGAAGGCCAAAACTTACAGCAGAAGCACAAGCTAAAAAAATACAAGTCGTTGCCTTTATGAGAAAAGCAAGATCAGCAGAAGCTACTTAAACTTGAACCAAGCCTGTAAGCATGTGAAGTGGCAGTTAGTGGGGAAAAAAAATCAAGTAACAAGTACTGATAACTGCTGGATTTTTATAAATGTGTCAACTGTTAGCATAAGAAAACACCAGGGAATGTAAAAGCCTCTGAGTCCCACTCTTATCACTGTGTATATTCCCTGGGTGTTCCAGCTTTGTCTACAAGTGGTTGCACTGATAACAACCATTGTCCTCTGGACAATGGACAGAGGATCTTTACTCTGGTCCCTTGCAGCCTTCAGTAGGTGCTGATACCTTTCAGTGTGCCACACAAAATGTGTGTACTCCTGGTGATGTAACTTCAGGTGAGCTCCAGTAAATTTTTATGCTCATATCTGCCTTGAGATCCACTTAGGCAGTCTGTATCAGGCAGAATTTGTAGCGATGTTATTTAAACTGTCTTTGTAAAAAAACTGAAATGTTTGATGTTATAAAATACTCCACAGAATTTTTTACAGCAAAAGTATCTTGAAACTGTTTTCTGGTTTAGAAACTAGACTCTGGCCTTACAAAGAACAAGATAGTGTTTGTTGCCTGGAGAGGTAATCTAAGAGGCATCCTGTGGAATGTGACTACCTGAAAAATACAGGTTATGTTTCTTACAGAACTTTCCCTCTGAAATTACACCTCTCTCCATGTGTTTGCTCCTGGGGCTGCTAGCCCCTGATGTGGCTGCAGTCAGAGCCCCAGCTACACCTGGATGAACACATCCCCCTGAATTAACACAGTCTAATAACTGAGCTGTAGAAAAAAAAATTGGCCCTGCAGGTTGGATGCAGGCTTGTAAGAGTGAATAGACAGTCTTGTTTCCTTGCTTTGCCACTGGTTTCCTGGCTAGTGGCTGCTCAGTGCCTCCTCCATGGTGCATCTGTGCATATGGTGCATCTCACCTCTTATACCAGGAACTAGGAGGCTAAATGTGTTGCAGGCAGTGAGGTATCCAGGTAACATTCACACAGGGGCAGTGCAAGTTCCTGAGCTGGATGAGTCAGCTGAAGTATGTGAGCTTTTAATTGTGGTCTTGTCTGATGTGGTTAGATGCTCCCAAAGTGAGAAACCTGCAAGCTGGGAAGTAGCCTCCTGAAAGGTTACCTTGGGTGTCATGGCAAAGGGACAGGAAGCTGGGATCCTGTTGGCAGGTAGGAGAAATTGTGGTGTTTTCTCTTCTAGTCCTCCTTGGGGAAGGAGAGTAAAGCAGTCAGAGGAGGTGTCACAGCTGGTATCACAGCTGGTATCTGGAAAGTTTATTCACTTTTATTGTTTATGTGTGACTGCAATAAAGAAATAAAGTAAAACATGTAAGCAAAAATCAGCAGTAAATCATGATACTGGGTATACTTGCCCTGAGCAGTAGCCTTTGTACAGATAGGCACCATCATTCCTGAAGTGAATTATTTTTAGACCTGTTTCAGTTTGTTCACTTACTTGCCACTCTGAAGGAAGTAGCCAGCAGGTGAGAAAGGCACAAAGAAAATGCCACCTGAAAGACCAGAACAGCAACTGGATGGTCAGTGGAAGACCAAGGTTGCCACTTTCAGATGGAGCAGAGGGGAAATGCCAAGCCTTATGCTTCCAAATCCATATTTAGATACCTGCATTAATTGCCTGCTGCTGGAGGTGCTCAGCATATGTCACACCAACTGGTGCCACTTGGCCCTGTCATCCTGCGCCAGGATCAGGCAGTGTGAGCACAATGTTGTTGGTTCTTCTGTTTCTATGAGGCAGCAGATCAGCAGTTTCCAGAACACACTTCTTAGAGTTGAGGACACCTGGTTTCAGTGTAGACACCATCAGTAGCAGTTATGCCTGACACCCAAATTTGTATAAAGGGGAATATAGAAGAGTATAAAGGGGAACCTGGTGTTTCTCTGCCACCAAGCCCCAGAAGCACACATTGGCTGTCTTGCTGGTGACTGGTGAATTTAGTATTGTTAGCTTGAAGCACTGAAATCACATTGCCCATGAGAGGAACCACACCTTCTTGATGTCTTGAGTTGCACTCAGCTATTATCATTTAGAGATGACAAAGTAGGTCATCTAGGTAGGGAGCATTGCAGCTGCCTTTTGCTCCCTCTGGACTGGACTTAAGGCTTGTTGAACTGAGCAGGACTGTTTGGAGTTATCAAGATAGCTGTGTCCATGGATAGCCTTAAGCTCTGCAACAAATTACCCCTAACCCCAAGGCAGTCTGCATGCTGGAAGGCAGCTCCGGTTAATTAAGCTGTGGAGAGAGGATTATAAATGATCCAGGTCACTCACCTGGGGGATTCTTTTCTCATTCATGGCTTTGTTACAGCCACTGGTCCAACACGTTCACAAGCTTCAGGTTTTTTTAATACATGGCAAGAAGTATCTGCAGCTGGATTAGGTATCATTTAAAGTGGTGTCTGCCACCATTCAAGTCACTGACCATTGCTTCTTTAAACTGTATTTCTCCTACTGAAAGACTGAGTAAATACTGCCACTAAAAGCTGCTTCATAGGGGAGTCTTGAAGGAGACCCAGTGAAAAGGCATTTTGGGAAGCAGGCACTCTTCTCTCTGTCTTCTTCTAATGGACATATGTAGACATTCATGCCCTGGGGTAATCCAGCATATCTGACCCTTAATTTTTGTGCAGGGCTTGGAGGGACTTGATTTAGGCATAGCAGCAGGTCGGGCACTGGTATTAGTGGAAATAAACATGAGACAAAAGGAGTCTCTGCAGTTATTATCACTTGTCTGTTGCTTTTCTAGGTGTGCCCTACTTTACTGTGGAACCTGAGGATGTGTCCGTGTCCCCTAATGCCCCGTTTCATATGGCCTGTGCTGCTGTTGGTCCCCCTGAACCAGTGACAATTGTCTGGTGGATGGGAGACTCTAGAGTGGGGCTTCCAGACATCTCCCCTTCCATCTTAAATGTGTCAGGTAAGGCTGCTGCCAAAGCAGAATGTCACTTTGAGTGAGCATCAGAGGAGGAGGAGAGCTCCCCAGCTACACTGGGGAGCCACATAGTGTGAGAATGGTCTTTAATTGTACATGGAGGGCTGAGAGATCATACAAACATACAAAACCAGACATACAAACATACAAAACCAGATCATCTTGAGAGCTGATGGTTGCACTGGGTATTTTCTGATGGCTTGATGTGCACAGGCTCTTCAGAGCTTGGGTGGGGCTTGCACTATGGTAAAGATGCACACTAGGTGCCTCTTGTTCCACCTCATGGAGGATGTTCCTGGTTATATTAAGTGACTGCTGATGCCATTTGGCTTGGAAATCTCCAGGCTTTCACATAGAAGAGGTACCACCTCCTCCTTCTTTGCACAGCCATGGCATGCACTGCTTTCTCTTCCCACCCTTTCTGTTCTTGCAGGCTTGCTGTCTGCTCTTATCTTTATAACCCGCCCACCTTGTGTAATTGTTTGACACTTTTAGAGTGGTTTAGAGTGGTTGTATTGGTGCTGAAGGGGGCTTGTTGATATCCTCAGAGACTGAGGTTTGTCCCATAGTGAGCACCACTCACATGGTGGTGAAGCTGCCTTCCCTGGCAGTGTCAGCTGAAGAACTCAGGAGCCAGTGGGTGTTTGGACCTCTCTTCCCTACCAGGGCCTGACCACAGCTATTCTTGTAGCTACCTCCTAAAAGTAGCTTTGTTCTAGTTAGCTGTCAAATAGCTCTGTGTTACTTCTTCTATTTGCTGCTGTTTTGTTATTCTCAGCAGTCCTGAGCCAAAGTTTAATTATTTAGAAAGAAAAGGGTTTATGACTTGGAGTCATCTCTGGGCCCTCTTCATACAGTTACATCCAGGAGGAGTTTCTTTACATCTTTGTCCAACCTTTGAGCTATCCAAAACTATTAAGCCTTCCCTTAGAACCTAATTTATATGTAAATCAAAACCTAGTTTGTGATTTGCAGTGGCTTTATCATCTGCTCCCTCTCTTAGGTAGCCACTCTATGCTATTCCAAGTTGGAATTGAAAACTTTTCCCTTAATCTGCCTGTTGAAATAGAAACTGAAAAGATGGATAGTCAAGAGGGGAAAGGCAGTGAAGAAATAAGTGTCCCTTTCTCCACTGCACTCATCCCATGGTGCCTCACAAAAGTTATGTCACTGTGAGGCAGTGGCATGGAGATCTGAAGAAGGGCATTTGCTCCTAGAGATTCTCCAAGTGAATTGCTATTATAGAAATCTACTTCACTGGCACATTTCTTTGCCCCTTTCAGTGTTCTTTGAGGTGTCCCTTGGGAAGATCTTGTCTTTGCAATGGAAAAAATGTGGCAGGACACAAGCTGCATGGTCAGATTGCCAGTTGGTAAGGAACCAAACATTGCTAGCAAAAGAAAGTGTCATACACTGAACATCATAAAGCACTGCATAAAAGGCAAACATTTAGAAGATTCAGCAAACAGTTGATTTGGTGAAAAGATGATTGGATTTGGAAAGCAGTGCTAGCAATGGTGCAAGAGAGTTAAGGAGGTCATACAATGGTTTGGGTTGGAAGGGAACTTAAAGATCACAAAATTCTAACCCCTCCATCATGGGCAGGGACACCTTCCAGCAGACAAGGTTGCTCAAAGCCGCATCCAACCTGGCCTTCGTGGTTTGTGGTGTGTTTTCGTTTTATCCTCAGGGCAGGGCTGTGTTTAGTTCTGTCTTTGGGACATGCCAACCACATCAAGTGCTGCCCTGGTCTGCTCTCTGACCCCGAGCCTGCTGGCAGCATTTTCCTCTGGGTCACTGGGGTGAGCAGAAGCTAAAATCCTTTGCTCTTTCATTTGATAGCACACCCTCCTCTCTTCCACTTACACTTTGCAAGGCCATTGGTCTCAGGCTTAGGACATGAATCAAAGGACAAAGGCAAACACTGTGCAAGCTGCTCTCTGCAGCTCTGAGGTCTTTTTTCCCTCTAAAATTATGTGCCCATGTTGTGCCAGTCATTAAGGTTTCTCAGAGGGAGCCCTAGAAGGCAACTGAGACTCAAGTCAAAACATGTGCTGAGCACACTGCTCCAAGGCAGCTGTGCAAATCTGCCTCAATTCTGACTACTTAGCAATACCTGTCTGCATCTTGGAGCAGCTGGACATCAGTGTTATGCCATGTTCAGACCCTGTAGGATGGATGGATGGATGATTGGTTACAGAAGAGGGGGACTTGCACTGTATCACCCCTGGAAAGAGCCTCAGTGTTATGCACTGTCATTTTACTTCCACTTCTTTTGTCTGTCTTTGGAAGTCTGATGCAAGGTGAGGGATGAAAGGGTGGGCGTTACCTTGAAATCTGCAGCATCTGGTTGGAGTTCTGCCCCAGGCTTAGAGCCCAGTCAGAAGAAGGTGGTTGTTGCTCAGGTGGCCTGCTGTGGTCTCCAGCACTGGGCATTGCATAAACATGGGCACCCCAGGCATTGGTCCAGAGATGCTCACCAGAAAGTGAGGAGTGAATGTCTGTTAACTGAGTGCTGTGAACTGCTGTTCTGCCAGATTCATCTTTCTTTTTCAGTGCTTTCCAAAGCTCCTGTGGAAGCTCTTCTGTATTGCTCCATTAAAAACACGTTTAGCACATTAATTACATCGAAATTCAGGTGCCTTTGGTTGGCGCCCAGCTCAGCCCTCCGCTTGCCTGTACAGCTTGAACTGGATGTCACACACAATTGAGATTCTGCTGAAGGCTGAAGCTGGATTATAGAGCTGTTTGTGTTTCCTTTTTCTTGGCTGATCTCCAGGTATTAATCAAAGCACAGTTTTCTCCTGCGAAGCTCACAACGTGAAGGGATTGTCTTCGTCTCGGACAGCCACTGTTCAAATTAAAGGTGAGAGAGAGCAAGAAAATGGGCTGGGCACACTGGTTTGGAAGTGAAAACAGGGCTCCTTGGTGCAAGAGGCTGTCTCAAAGCTTCCAGCAGCCATCAGGGGCTGGGCTGTGAGTGATCCAAACAAGGCTTTGTGCTCTAACAGCAGCTTCCAATTCCTGTGCAGGGATGTATCCCAGGCTGTTGAAAAGAAACCACATCTGATTCAGGGGTGGGAATGTGATGTCAAATAACAGGTTTTTCCTCAAAGGAGAGAGCCAGAGCAGCTCTCAAATTGATTGTGAGAGATGATGGTGGATATAAATCTGTAGCTGGGAAAATCTTTCATTCTTGGAGTTAGATGGATATTGTTAGATCTACAGAGGACATTACTTCTGCTTGCTCCCATTGGCATCAGATTAGATGCTAAAAGAAGAGAAAAGGAATCACCAGTGGCCACTAAAGTCTCCTTGCCTACCCTGTTTTTATGGATTTTATTTTTTTGATTATTTGCTTTTTAAAAATTCATTCAAACAACTCCAAGCTTTTGCACCTCCAGTTGCAGTTTGAAAGCCCCTAAGTTTATGTCACGTTTCCTCTGTTCCTCCATGTGACTGAAATGAGGATAATCAGAGCAATCAGCTCTTCCCCTCCTCTTCTTGTTGAGATGCTTCTGCATTTGAATTTTTAGTCATGCTTTGGTGTGGATTAAAAGACATGATTATCAGTTCCAGGAGAGTCATGACACAAAAATAATTTGTTCCAAGTGGTAGCTTATTGCTCAGCGTGAGTAAGAGCAAGAATTTATGTCTGTATCAGAACTCAGAGTTGTCTTAGCTAATATTTATTAAATGGTAACTTAAAATCCAGCTATAGATCCGCTGCTCTTACAGTGTGTTTTTCTTCAGGATATTGTGGTTACTGCTATGCCAAGAATGCAGTATTTTGGACTAGTAAGATTTATAGCTTCATTTAAAAGTGTTTGGAGTTGTTGCCTCCAAGGCTTTTCTACACAGGGGGATTAGTTATTGTGGAATGTATCTATGGATATTTTTATCCTGGGATAGAATTTAGCTCACAAAGCTATTTTGCTTTTAAAAAATCTCATCGAGCTGTAATTTGAAATAGCATTTATCATAAACAAACTTTATTCTTTTTTTAATGTTAACATAGATTTTTTTATATTTTTTTTCAACTCTCTATTTTAAAATGATGGGATACAGTCTGCAGAATTCTTTCATTTACCAACAATTACAATTAGCCAGAAGTGCCCCATAGTTGTCAATCCTCAGCTAAGTAATCCATACAACTTCTTTGAGAGGGGATTATGACCCTCACAATCTCCTGTGCGCACACACACACGCTTTTTAGAGCTGAAGTGTTGCACCAATATGTGTCATGTCCTAGAGATAAAAAACCCCAGGTTTTAAACAGCAAGTCCAGTGCTGTAGTCATTGAAGTTCTACCTGTAATGCTTCAAGTATAAGTCAAAAGAGTAGCTATAAACTTAGGGAAATGATGAGGCTCTTCTAAGAAGCAAAAATCTTGAAGATCTAATATAGCCCCTGTTAAAATTAAAGCAAAGCTCCTAACAAGGCTACCAACAGGAACTGGAGCAGGCCCATAGAGTGTTTATTTAATCCTTTATTCTGTGAATTTACAGATTTCAGTGTAATTACTCCTGGGAACAGCAGTCTGTACAGGCATGATCAGATCCTTCCTCTCTTATCCAGATCCATCTGCTAGTGAGGACTTTCTAGGACGTATTAAACGATTTGTTTCTTCTGTGTTTCCAGAGCCAAATATTTTTTCCTAGGGCATTTACAAACCCTTAACATTTCTTCCTATTTGCTGCTGTTGTTGTTCATTATCTATCCTCCATAGTACCCACACGGTGCTGGGTGTACTCCAAGCAGAAAATTTCTGTTATTGTAGCCCCCAGCCCCCAGCTTGTACAAAGCCCCATTGTTCCAGCCACTCTCCAAGCAGAGGAAGTTAACTCTCATGATGTTAACACTCAAGGTCCTGCTTTCATCCTGGCTTTTTCTCTCCTTCAGCTGTGCAGCTCAGACTTTTGGGGTCGTATCCTGCGTTTCAGAGCACAACAGGAAAGGGCCACCCAGAGTTTGGTCCCAGATGGGGAAATGCATCTGTCCCTTCTCCAAATTGCAGCTTGTGGAAGGTGCTAGCAAGCCAACCCTCTTCAGTGGTTGTCTGCATTGCAGAGTGTCGTTATTATTTATTTTCATTGGTGGTATAGCCCCTACCTCCTGTGGGCCTGCTATCAAGTGTCTAAAATGACATGTTGCTAAATGATAAATTTATTATAGTGCTTACAAAAGATTTGAGTTGAGGGCAATGTTTCAGTGATAGCCAAGCAAGCAGTGAAACAAGCTTGCTCCCCCCAGAGAGTTTCAAATCTGAATACCCAGCATCAAAAAGGAAAAAAAACAGGACAGGCTTGAAGTTAACTTGCAAGGCTTATCACTGAAAGTCAGAGAACTCATTGCTCATCTTCTATTGCACTCAGTGTTCCACTGCCCCACCTCCTCCCACACCCACTGTTCTTATCTAGGTGGCAGCCCCCTGCCCTAAGTCCTGGTAACTAGTTAACCAGACAATAAAGGGTTCACAGGGTTCATCTGTGCCACAATCTGTTCCCTGCCCCATCCTCCCTCCTGGCCCCTCCATAGAAACCTGGAAGGGAGCTTTGGCCTCAGCATTTCTCCTGCCACATGTCCCTGTGGAGATGCAGAGGGTGGTATTGTGGTTGTCCTTAGTGCAGTGAGAGAGGAAGGGGCTCTCTGGCCCCTAGAGAAATTCTGCAGCTAGAGAAATTCTGGTTTGCAATTACTTTTTCACTCCACTGTGTACAGCTCAAGAGATGTCTGTAGGCAGTGCCTTGTCCTGAGGACCACTGAGATTCTGAAAGAGGACTCCTAAGGGTACAACTTGTTCAGGAGCTGCAGGAAAAATATTACTCATGGCTGCAGCATAGGATTTATTAAAATTATCATAAGGTCAGAGAAGAGGTTAGTATTTGTGAAGCTGGTGGTTTTTTTCAGGAGTGAGATGCCTAAATAAAAACAGACTCAGGAGTTGAAAAAGAGCTGGGGTATATATGGGAAGAATAGGAAGTAACTATGTCAAATTACTGTGGGAGAATAGGAGAAGACAAAGCAAAGGAAGATCCTAAAAGGAAGCCAAAGAGCTCAGATTAATGGGACATCATGATGGAGGTGTGTGTCAGAGCAAGAGCAGAGGGACAGCACTCTGGTGGTGCTCTGTGGTGGCTGGAAGTACAAATATAAATATAAATGGCCAGTCCTGGGATCCTGACTTTGTTCTTGGCTCTGCCCTTTATTTGTTCAGTGTTATCACCACTCACTTTGCCTCTCATTGCCACTCTGTAAAAGGGTGCTGAGTTCAGGCATCCCAAGCCTGGATGCTGAGGGCACATTTTTCAGTCCAGACTGAGTCCCTGGGTGTTTTGGGAAGAGTTTGGCATGGACACCTGGAGGCAGCACTTTCACAGCCTGACTACAAATCTGGCTGCTGGGTGTTTGGGTCACTACAGCAAAACGCCTTTCAACTACAGCAAAACACCTTCCAACACGTGCTGGCAGAGCTGGTCTAGGGGGCAGAGCTGAGAACCAGGGAAGGGATTTTAAAGCCCTGGTTTGGTTCCCAGTGTACGTTCAGCCAGTGCTGGAACGTGCATTGCAGTGGAGGGGGCAGGGAAGAGGGCTGAGTATATTGGGTGTTAACATCACTGTGGTGATCTTGGGAGTAAACACTGGCATTGCAATCAAAGAGATCAACCTCTGCATCAAGCAAGTGTGCTGGACTGTTAAAGAATGGATGCCAATAGCTTGTTCAGTGTTAAGGTGATAGTTTCATTCACGACAGTCAGGGACGCTTTCTAATGATGCAATATTGTACCATTTCTCTTGGTGATTTTATTGCATAATTTCTTACCTCAAGCCTCTGTCACTTTCTGTGAATACCTGCTTAGTTCTGCCTGTACTGAAAGGTCTCTTTGTTTCCTTTGTAGCCATGCCTCTCCCGCCTCTCAATCTCACTGTAAGCCAAGTCACCAGCAGCAATGCCAGCATGGTCTGGGTGCCAGGATTTGATGGCCGTGCACCCCTCCACTCTTGCACTCTTCAGGTATGGCCCCTCTGGATTGTCCCCTGCCCTGCATGAAGAATGAGACTCCCTGAGCCACAGCAGTGCTTGGGCTATCTTTTAGCTGCTTTGCAGCAGTGTTTGGATTCTTTTTCCACAGTTTTTAAACATGGAAGCTTAACAGGATGCAACTCAGAGCATAAATAGGTGCTAAACATCAGGGCTGGTTCTGAGCTTGAGGTATCCAGTTGGGAATCTGAGACTGGCCTGATTCTCCCTCCTGGCAGGTTATCACATCAGGGTCTCTGTGGCAGTGAGTCACAGAATCACAGAATGCTTAGCTTGGGAGAGACCTCCAAGATCATCCAGTCCAACCTTTGACTAAAACCACAGTCAACCACTTAACCATGTCCTTAAGGACCAGGTCCAAACTCCTTTTAAATGCCTACAAGGGATGGTGACTCCACCACTGTCCTGGGCAGGACATTCCGATGCCTGACAACCCTCTCAGTGAAAAAATATTTCCTAACATCCAGCCCAAACCTGAGTCATAGACTCTACAGGAAGCACCTTGGGTGACTGCAGAGTGCTGCCATGTCTCTGCCAGCCTGGAGCAGATGGCCCTTGGCAACTTGGTCCAGTGCAGGGCAGTGGCTCTGACTCCTGTGTCAGCTCAGCCCTGGTTATGTGGTGCCATGGGAGATGCTGCGATCCAGACCTGCCGGTGAGCCCAAGGGATGAAGAGCTTGCAAAGTATAAGATGTGGTACAGGAGAGGTGGGAATGATGGAAGTAGGAGACAGACTTGGATTTTAGATACAAAGTCAGGCCTGTTTGCATGTTTCGGAGCAATTTTAAGCCCTGCCTCTAAATCTTGATTGGTTTCCCCTTGTCAAAGACCAATTCTGTACAGAAAATCAAGGGTCTTTAGCTTGACCAGATGCTGGGTATTCAGCATCTCTAAAAAAATAGACTACTTTAGATTTCTGGGAACAATATTATGTGTCCAGCTTCAGGCAGAGTTAGTTTTTAGCGTTGCACACTTAGCTGTAAAATCAGATCAAAGAGCTGGTAACCAAGTGTCAAAAAGAAATGGTAATTCCTGAAGCATTCCCCATGCAATCCCAGCTGGGCACATTCCCCATTAATTTATCTGCCAGGTGTAAATATTGGGCCCCTGTGCTTTCCCTACCTGATTACAGCATCAGTGTGAGCTGGAGTGGAATTTCTGTGGGGTGTTGCCAAGTATGTAAGGAGGATTATAAACTCAAGGGATGGTGGAAGCAGCCTGGCTGATTTGTTTGCAGTCCTCTTTTTATTTGGACAGGAAACCAGAGTTTTCATGCTATGATATTTATTCCCTTTCATAAGTGAAAGAGACCATCATCTTGTTTTCACTCACTGGCAGAAAGAATGCCTCAGTGTAGCTGGCCCTGATCTCTGGGTTTTGTTGCTGCTTCTGTTCTTGTTCTCAATTGGGAATGGTTTTCTTCCGCTGTTTTACAGTGCAAGTTATCTCCAGTTGGAACAGCCTTTTCTCTCTGCTTTGCAGGCTGCAGTGCTAATCAGCCTGGAGTTTCAGTCTCCCCTCTCCCTTTTGGCAGGGACAGGGTGGGAGGGGGATGGGATGTGTGAGGCTAAATCAGAGCAGCTCAGTTTCTGTCCACTCAGCAGGCTCCCACCCCTTTTTCTAAGCCTTTTCTGTTCTGTTTGGGGAAGACAAAGTTCCTGCATTTGGATCTGGGGGCAGGGTAACTTGGCTCAGTCAGAAAGCCCTTCTCCCTCTGTCTCCCACACTTGAGGGATTCTGTGAGAGACACTGACCCACATTTCCATGTGAAAATGCTCACACTCCTGGCTCCCCACGGCTACACTTCTGGTTGGAGGAACCTTCCAGAAAGAGGAGGAGGATTGAGATGTGGCTGTGGTTTTCTGACACCCAGGAATTGCAGTGGGTGCCCCAAGAGCACCACGTTCAGACAAATTCCTTCTGGGGACTCGCCACCTATATGCACTGTCAACCCAAGCAGGTTCCTGGGCATAAAGGGGGTAGATTTAAGAGCCCAAACTCTTCAAACTGCTGAACAGAAACACAGCATCATACTGACAGGGTTTTACACAAACATCTGCTTGGTTTTGCCCTGCTTTGGATTATGCTGATAATGACAACAATATGCTTTTCTACTAAGGAAGCTTGAGATGCTTTGGTTTTATTAGCCAAGTAAATCAGTGTGCCAAAAGTACATTTGAGAATGAGCAGAAGGGCAGGGAGAAAGGGAGAAAGATTGATATGTAAACTCTTCATGAATGTTTCACTTTTTATCAGTACACCATGCTTTTAATCCCAGATTAAAATTTGCTATCTCACACACATTAGCGAAGAAAGAGAGGCTGAGCTGTGCAGTGATTTCTGTCAGTACAAAAGCAGGAACATAGAACTTGACTGCATTAAAAGCACACAATGACATCAGATTTAAATTAACATTCATGTTGCTTGAAAGTTTGAATTCAGGAAAAAAAATGAGAAAAAAGGGATTGCAGCAGTGGTAAAAAGTTTCTTTTCAATTTGATTTGGAACAGTCTAGTTGAAACAAGCCACTACCATGTCTTTAGTCCACTACTAAACTGAAAATATACAAACTTCTGAAAAAGGAGTTGAGAAAAAGGTGATGCCAGGCAACAGGGAGGCTGATCTACCAATTTTCATTGCCCTAATTTAGAGAAACTCCAGAACTCAGCTGCTGGTACTCAAAGCACATTTAGTTTTCTGAAAGGAAACAATAATCAACTGCAGCATTTGTAACACAGTTTTGGTTATGTTCTTAAAACATGCAACCAAATTTTCAGATGGTGAAAATTGTACTGTAGGAGAGTGATGACACTTAAACTAAATAAAGGTATGGCTCATGGCTCATGAATCTTAGTTTTGCAGTATTTTAAACACCACTGGGAGCATATCTGTTCTTACACATTCCCAAAGGAACCATGCAATGGGTTCTTATCCCTCTGGACCTGTTAATCATCTGGCTGGTGGTAACAGCTTTCTTGGTTTCACTCTTGGCACAGGTAGCTGAGTCACCAGATGGCCAGGAGGTCTCCACAGAAGTCACCCCAGTGCCCCCCTTTGCCTATGGTGTGCAAGGCCTGAAGCATTCCACCAACTACAGTGTTCGTGTGCAGTGCAGCAATGAGATGGGCAGCTCCCCTTTCACTGACCGGGTTTATTTCCAGACCCTGGAGCTTGGTAAGCAGACAAAATCAGGAAAGCAGTCCTGACTTTGAGGCAGAAAGGGAGATATGCCTCATTTAAGGCTCTCTCTAATGTGTAACTTAATAATAAGCAGTCAAATTATTGGTGCTAAATAACTAGCAGCAAAGATGTGTGATGCACAAACTGATCCAGCCACTGGGCTTCTGCATGCTGTGCATATCTCCCTGAGATTTTGGGGGATCTTGGAAAAAATGAGGTGCTGACTAATCTTATCTTCTTCACTTGAAAAAAACAGTGCTGGTGGCTATTGTTGCTTTCTCTCCTCAAAGTATCTCAGCTGATCTCAGGAAAGAGATTGAAACTGCCTTTTCAGTTATTTTCACTGTGGATAGTGTCTTATTTTCCTGCACAGAGTGATTTTGTTCTTCCTCTGCTTTCAGCTCCAAGCAGCACCCCACAAAATATCCATGTTATCCAGAGAGACCCTGGGCTGATTTTGGAGTGGGAAGGTGTGGCTCCTGATGTGCTGAAAGAAAATGTCCTGGGCTACAGGCTGGAATGGATTCAGGATAATGTAACTCAGGTAACAGATTGAGAGGGGAGCTGAGCCATTGGGCACAGAGTTGGAGGATGCTCAGATTGATTTTTTTTGGCATTAAGGTCCTTGATCCCTTATCCATAGCAGGGGACTGGATTGCTGGTATTGCATTTGTATAAATGGATTTATTCTGACGTGCCACAGCTCATCAGTATTTAGCCTCAAGATTTAGGCCCTTTTCTCCACTCCTGGCATATTTCTTGAGTATTCATTTGCAGACCAGTTCTCTGCCATTCCTTTTCCAGCAAGGACAATATATAGAGAATTCAGTTTGTCTCTGCCTCTTTTTAGTGCTGTTCCAAATGCAGCTCAGACAATGCAAGATCTGTGATTTCTCTCTCCTGTGACTGGAGCTTGGCTTTCCAAATTTTAGTAGCAATGGTGTGTTTAACAAATGAATGGGTTGCACTGCAAATCACAGAAAGAATGTTGCAGATTCCTTTATTTCATTTTATAATACATAGGCAGTTGAAAGGTGGAGGTAGAAGGCCTTTCATTTGTTTTTCAGCATTGACCTTTCCCAGGTATCCACCTGCCTTTGAATTCACAGTATTTGTTATGGTTTCTTTCTTCTGAATGTGTATTTAGCCAGTGCTTACTAATGATGAGCAAGCCTGTAATAATAGACAGCTAGAGGGCAAAGAGACTTATTTCCTTTTTTGTGTGACCCATTTCATCCTAGGTCAGTGTCATTGACTTTGAATTACAATATTTAGAGTTCCTGTTGAATTTACATTGTGCCAGTGGTGGCAGCCAAATCTTCCTGGCTTTATGGCAAATTATGTATATGTAGAAAATCCACAGAATTACTGGGAATGCTTAGGCCTTGCCATCCTAAGCAAAAATTGGCCATGAAATTCAAAAGTCATTTGGGATTTGGTCAACAACTCAAAACAGAGTTTTGAGTTTAATCCTCCCTTGGATTAAAGCTATCAGAGGCTGTGCAGTGTGTTAGCCACAAAAAGAGGTCTTTTTTTTTCTTCTGTAGCAACCTCAGTGGAAGGACTTCAAAGGAGGAAATCATAAAACTTCCTATCTTCCTTCCCTGTGAAACTATTAGCAATTTTGGGGAAGAGAACCCAAGACAACAGCCTGAGTTAATGGCAAAACTGGGTCTAAGACCCAGGGGTCACAACTCCCAAACCTTGTGCTATACAGTGAAGTATCCAGTAATGGTTTTGTTTAGTTTTGAGGGTGATTTTTTTAACTAGAATTCTCAGCCAACTGTACCCTGGGCTGCGTGGGCAGCAGGTCAGGGGAAGGGATTCTTCCCCTCTGCTCTGCTCTCATGAGATCCCACCTGGAATTCTGTGTCCAGTTCTGGAGTCCCTGTCACAAGAAGGAGATGGAGCTGTTGGAGTGTGTCCAGAGAAGGGCCATGAGGATGATCAGAGGGCTGGAGCACCTCTGCTATGAACAGACTGAGAGAGCTGGGGTTGTTCAGCCTGAAGAAGAGGAGGCTCTGGGGAGTCCTTATAGTGGCCTTTCAGAACCTGAAGGCTGTGGAGGGACTTCTAAGAAGGGCTTGTAGTGATAGGAAAAAGGTGTAATGATTTTTAAGTGGAAGAAGGTGGATTTGGAAGATATTTGCTGTGATTTCACAGAGAAGTTGTGGCTGTCTGATCCCTGGCTATGTTCAAGGCCAGGTTGGATGAGTCTTTGAGCAACCTGGTCTAGTGGGAGGTATCCCTGTCCATGTCAGGGGGGTTGGAACTGGGTGATCTTTAGAAAGGTCCCTTCCAACACAAACCATTCTATGCTTAACACAGTTTACAGTTTGTTGTCATTTGCTCTCAGGGGGAGATGATTGTGCAGGATACAAAAGCTAATCTGACCACCTGGAACCCACTCAAAGACCTGATCATCAGGGTGTGTGTGCTGAACTCTGCAGGGTGTGGACCCTGGAGTGACCTCTTCCTGCTTGAAGCCAAAGAGGTGATGGGTAAGTGTCCCCTGCCTGCCCTTCACTTTGGCAAAGACAGAAATCTCTAATTTCTGCCCATCTGCTCCTGCTTTCTTCCCAAACCATGTTTTTTTTTGAGTAATCACATGGACATTGATCTCCTGTGACCTCTCCACACTCAGGGGTGGCAGGCGGAACCTAGAGTGGGGCTCTCAGGCAAGCAGGGGCTGGGGGATAGGGGCAGGGTAACCAGGAGAGGAGTGTAGCCTTACCTGCAGTAGTGCATATAATGCTGGTTTTAATGTACATGTTACTCAGAAAGACCCTTTGGCAGCCAGATTCTTGTGGTGAGTACTGATGGTTATGTGTAAGCACACAGTGACTGTGGGATAAAAGCCCTCAAATTATTAAAAGCAGAATAAAGGAGTGTGGAGATCCAAAGCTGACTCTACTGGAGGTTGGGCATTGGCTCCATCAATTTTGTTCTGCTTTTTGTTGAGTTATTTTCTGTGGCAGCCAAATAAAATAGAAAAAAATACCTGGAAGGAGTAGAAGATCCCTTTGGAAAATGGCCAATGCTGGCAAGAAGCCCCAAGGAATATATAAGGTTTGCATTTTACAGGGAGCTGGAATAAGAGAATCCTGAAAGCACAAAATGTTTGCTTGTTTTTATTTGGAAACCACTTCAAAAAAGTAGCATCAGGATGGGTGCTTATTTTGGCCAAATAGTGTCTGAAAGCACACGTATTTCTTCACAAGCAATAACAGGCTGGGAGCAGAGGTTCTCTGTGAAAACACTGATGGGCCTTGCAGGCAGAGCAAGAGAAAAACTGCAGTTTTGTTTCCGGAACAGTAGAAAATAGTCTCTTCCTTTCCTAAACTGGCACTGGTTGCTTTGTGTGAGAAATGCCAAGGGTGGCTTCTGAGCAGCTCCCAGGGCAGCAGTAAGGATGACTAAGCTTATATAAACTTTCAGTCACATTTTTCATTACAGCAAAGCTAATGGGAGCTCCACCCTGCTTATGCAGTCATCTGGTGCACTATTCAGAGATTGTTTCAGTATTTTCAGAAATGTTCTCAACAAAAACCTTGCTTTTTCATTGCAGAGGGGAACAGAATGGTCTAATTGTCTTTTCTGATCTGTATTCTTCATGATCATACAGAGGAGAAGAGTCTTGGATTATGTTTTTTTGCACCCTTTTGGGACATAAAAACTGCAACAGAAGTAAAAGGGGTTCTCTCATCATCAGAGGACCCCTAAGTACTCATTTAAGCTCATCTAATACTGTCTTCTCCCTGCATTGTGCAGTCTTAAGTCATATGCTGGTTGGAAAAGGGAATATAGGAGGTGGGAGAGAGACAGAGGTGAGGGTGGAGAAGCAACTTGGTCTTTATTTGGGCTTCAGTCATCCTCAGTCATGCTCAGTGGCATGAGTGGGAAGCAGTGATCTGTGGGAGAGAGGCAGAGAAGCAGTGAATTTCAATGTTCATTTCTATTTTTGATGCAGTTGCTGTGAACAGTGGGCTGGGGTCCTAATTCCTGTTGGTTTAGGAACAGGGAGAATAATTTAGTTTTGGTTTGTTTTCATCTATCCTCCTCCTGGAGGGACCCCCTGCAGGGTGACCTGAATCCCTGGTTTCTCACCAGGCCAACTAGCAGACAGGGAATGGAAAAATATACTGAGTATATGAGGAGTATATTTGCCTCACAGTTAGGGAAAAGGAAACTTTGTGGCTAACCACCAGTGTTGTTAATTATTTCTGCCCTGTTTGCTTGGCAGGAACAGCCAAAGTGATTGGGAATTATGGAGAGGGCTGGAGTTACCTTTCATTGTATTTTAATTCCGCTTCTATTTCTGATTCCTCTCCCTCCTCCTAAGCAAGCTTGAAGGCCAGGTCAAAAGGTTCAGCCAGAGGGAGTGTCATAAAATCCAGAGCCTATAAAGCTGTCTGGGTGGGAAAAGACAAAGTGAGTCACTGAAGGAGATAAGATGCTGGCAAACAGACACTAAAGCTCTGACGTTTGCTTCAAGTGGAGAAGTACCTTTAAGTCTGCTTTCTCACCAGTACAGATTTTTGTTTTCCTTGAGCTTTAACTCTTCATTAGACTAACATTACTTCTTTAGAAACTTGGATGATAAGGCTGGACAATGTAACTAGAAATCAAGTCTTGGAAGCTTTTTACCTGCCAGGGCTCTTCCAGGAAAGATGCCTCTTCAGAGACGTTTGACCAAATCATGGCCCACTAACATGATGTATCTTTTAAGGTCAGGTTTTCTTATGCTCTTATGACAAATAAAATAATGGGTTTACTTACATCATCAAAGATGATTCTTCCTGAGGTTCTGGTAAAGCACAGTCAGCTGCTGAAGGTGAGCAAGGGAGCTTGAAGATGAAGGAAGTGTGTAGGGACCTGTTACCTGTTCTTGTTTGCTCTTAGAAATTTGGAGATATGAGAGCTGTCGTCAGTTGTAAGACAGCCATTCCAATACAAATTTAATCTTTAGTAATTGTATGTGGAGAAGAAATCTCTCACAGAATTGGATTAATTTATCTGTTGCTTGCCAAGCATAGATAATATAATTTTTTTCATAACCACACTGCTTATCTTCCTTCCCCACAGCTTGCTCAGATTGGCAGCAGCTCCATTTCTTCTGTAGGCAGTTTGTAGCCAAAAGTATACATATTCTGGGAGCAAATATTAGACTGGAATTGGAACCTGCATGCTGGCTAACTTCTTGATTTGGGGGGCACTTTAAAATTAATCTTTTCTTTGGTAGAGAGACACTGAGAAGTTAGAGCCAACCAACATCCTCAGGAAGCTGCAGAGAGTACCAAGTCCCACAGAGTGCTTCTCTTTGTGGGAGGGGTGAGAGGGGAAATATAAATGGTTTTCAACCTGATTGACATAAATCAGTTCTTTTTCCAAATGTCATCCAGTTGGCATTCAGGCAGCACTGTGTGGTCTGGACAGGGTTCTGCTGGCTGCCTCAAACAGGGTGAGGTGAAACCCACACAGAAAATGCTCATATTAAAAACCATTCTCTCTTAAGACTCCAGTTTCAAGTGCCCCAGAGCTCATATAAAGCAGCCTAATCCGGAGCAGCACCTTTTGCTTTCTTGAGGCTCAAAACTAAGAACAGGTTCTGGTAACTGGGTGCATCTGCTCTGCCTTTGCTGTATGAAGTAGCTTGGTTTTTTTCTGATGAATCACTGGGTAGCTGTTTATGCCAAAATCCAGTGTACAATGATCCACTGTGTACACCAGATCCTGCAGCATGGCTTTTCCATTTAAAAGCAAAAAAGGAGAAATAGCTCAGGATGGGTCTGTTTACCAGTGACAGTCTGCTGTTTCCTGACTGATGGTTTTTTTCCATCATCTAGGTGGCCAGAGGCAGCCTCCTTATGGGACATCCTGGGTTCCTGTGGCATTGGGTATTCTGACAGCTCTGGTCACAGCTGTTGCCCTGGCTCTTATTCTCCTTCGAAAAAGAAGAAAGGAAACTCGGTTTGGGTAAGGGAGATTCTCCTTGTGCTTCTGAGAGAGATCTCTGCTTTCTCCTCCAGTGTGCTATGTGACTCATTGTCCAAAAAGCATTGAGTATTAAGTATTTTTGGCACCTTCTTTGGGTGACTGCAGGGGGTTTTTTTCACAATTTTGGGGTGACCCTGGATGAGAGGCTGGCAGAAAAGTTGCCCAATTTTTCCTCAAAAGGAGAACACCAGAAGTAAAGTAGAAAAAATGTTATGTTGATACCTAGGCTTTGTTAGTGTGGAAATATAAACCAGATAAAGGTAATTCAGTAAGTCCTTAGCAGTGCTGCTTAAAAGATTGAAAGATTAAAGACCCACAAATGAATCATCTGTGTTCTTAGGGTCCTGGCACTTTGCCCCTTGCTAGTTTTCAGTCTAGCAGCTGCTTGTAACTTTCTGACTGCCCAGAGCCCTCTGGATCCCAAGAAAAGTCTCCTTTCCATAACCTCTGATGCTTAGCTGTGGGTTTTTCTCTGCTGCAGGCAAGGTTCCATTTCTTTTCTGAGTCTCCCAGACCTTCCTCTCACAGCAGCATCTCTGTTTATGGGACTTCTGCAACCTGCCCCGACCTGCCCCTTCTCCCAGGCACTGGGAGGAGTGATTCCCTTCTTTTGGAAGGCTCCCACCCTCTTTAGGTGCCTTGCCAGGCTACACCCTCTTCAACAAAACAGTCTGTAGTGTTTATGTAGTATTTATGTAGTTTTATGGCATGGTGTGAGAAATCATCCTTCCTGTTCAACACACCGTTTTACAAGTGAATGGCCCATGGAATCATGGCCCTGTGTGTCTTTTCTGCCTTCTAGCCATGCCTTTGGCAGTGTGGTTGGCAGAGGGGATCCAGCAGTCCATTTCAGAGCTGCCAGGTCTTTCAACAGGGAGGGCCCAGAGCTCATTGAAGCAACATGTGAGTAAAATGGCCTTTGTGTTTCTGCCTGAGAAGCTGTGCTCATGCATGTACTGTGCTCGCTCTCTGTTTTCCCCTGAAACTGATGTTTTTGGATCAAGAACATGGGGACTGATTTACAAGGAAGCTTATACAATGTGGGTTGCAGAGGTGAAAGGCCAGAGTTGCTGTTGCCATACCAATTAAGTAGCACTTGCTAATTACAGCTCCAGTCACTGTGTATGTTAGTGCAAGGCAGTGAATTTATATTCACCCCTCCCCTGCCCCAGTTTCACCCTGCAAGGGCTTCTTTGAATATTATGCAACAGTGAGAGAAATGTGGCTTCCCAGTCTTAGCACTGCACTTTAAACTCCATGCACTCAGCTGGGCTGAAAGTCTGAAACAATTGATGAGTCCTGGGAGGCCAGGAGTTCCTAAATTCTCAAAGAATCCCAGGAATGGCCAGAGCTGAGATGTTCCATTTCTGTCTCCTGGTTCAGCAAGGGTATGGCTGGGTTAGGATGATGATCCAGCTTTGCTCCCTGGGTTTAGAGATAATTTCATTAAATCTAATGACCATAAAGTGTTTGACTTGGTGTTACCCTCTCAGCCAGGTACTGTGAGACTTGGACTGTGTTTAAAATAGTCTGGGAGCCAGTCACTGAGAAGTAGTGCAGCTTCATCAGCTGAAATGAAGTTCTGTGAACCAGTGTCTGTCAGTGTCTCTTCTGAGTGGATTTTGTCTTCTCAGGGTTTACAGTATTTAGGTATTTGTGCTGCTCCTGGTATGTTTAAGAGTGGTGTTATCACACCCTCTCCCTTTCAGTACTGTTGGTACATTTTCTTGAACTTGCCTCTTGTCTGTGAGGAAGCTGAAGGACATGAAAGGGAAGTTTTCCTGCTTACAGCATGGGAATCCCATTGGAGATGGGACATTAGAACAGGTGACTCTTGATGTTATAACAGGATATTGAAGTATCCCTTATTTGACTCTTCCCTTGGTTTGTTTTGGTTTTGTTTTTTTTTCCCAGTGGAAAGTGTAGGGATCAGTGATGAGCTGAAGACAAAACTCAAAGATGTCCTAATCCAGGAACAGCAGTTCACCTTGGGAAGAATGTTGGGCAAAGGTAAGAACCAAACGTGAACAATGCTTTACACTGAAATCTCACTTGTGTTACCTTTACTGTTGAGTAAGGAGAAGCAATTAGAAGCAGCCCATTTTCTCTCCTTCTGCTTTAAATGGCTCCTTCTGCCAGGATAAAACATCTCAAAGCTTTAGCAGAAGTAAGAGGATATTAGCTAAGCCATTCCTATAACATGGCTCCACTGCAGTCAATGTTCAGCCTTCCAAAGTACTACTGATTCACTGGTGATGTGAATTCATTTCAGAGATTAAACCAGAGGAATACTGAATTAAACTTCTGCTCTTTCTACTAACAAAATGGTTCCTTCTATTTACATAAGCATGTGTCAAGTATTAAACAGGCTGAGGCAACACAGAGACAGAGATTATCTACCTCAAACACTCAAAAAAAAAAAAAAAGATTCAGTTTCAGATAGTTCAGGTCAGGAGGGATGAATAGAGTAAAGGTGAGATGCTTCTCACTTAACTTTAGCTAAAAGATTGGGCCACATCCTCTGAGTGAAAACGTGGTTTTGAATTTAGGTTTCCCAAATAGCAGGGCCATCATCCTTCCCTACTTCTCAGGCTGAAGGCAGTCTGTAGAAATAAGATAAAACATGTAAAGATAAAACTAATAACTAAGAGGCAAGTGTAAATCAGGGATCATAAACAACAGGAAGCCAAAGTGTTTGGCTTCCTTTTTCTTTATAAAAGTAATTTTATTGCAGTTTTCTTTGACCCTTTCCCTCCGGGATCATTCTTCCGTTCCATCCCTCCCAGAACAAATGCATTTCTTTCAGAGCAGGAAGGGGACCTTCCTGCAGAAATGGTCTTAGAGGACTTAACAATGCTAAGTAATTGAACAGCTGTATCATCTGTTAGTGAGTGTCACCTCTTGGCCAGTTTCTGGGATACTTCTTCAACTCTTTTGGACTTCCCTCTTAACAGATAAAAATCTGGAAATGGGCCAGTGGGGTGCATGGGGATGGCCTTGGATGTTAGGATGTTGGCTGGCAGGGTCTGGTTTATGTTGTCAGCACTGGTCCTCCAACCCTGTGCTCAGCATAGAGATTATAAATTGGCAGAACTGTATTATCTTGGGCTCTGGTGGCTCTGCAGCTGAGCAACAGCTCCATACAGAAGCATCTTTCTCTTTTGTGGTCACAGTGCTTGTGATCACTGTGAAATAATCATGTGCCATAATGCTTTTTGGGTAGGTGTCCTGAGTGCCATGTTTTTTTCCTTCTTGGCAGTACCAGAGTTCCTCAAACTAGTGCACTTTGAGTGGGTTAACCAGTTAAAAAAATAGGGAGAGCAAAACTAGAGCCCAATCTAATGCAAAGAGCTAGAAAGCCTCTGTGCTTTACTGTGCTATAAAGCCACTAAAGCTAGGCTAAAATAATTTGGGGATGGTCTGGCCAGTTGCATTTCTTCTTATCTTGTTTAGAGAGCACACCAGGGGAAACCTACCTCCTGTGAATTAGCCTGTCACACACACACAAGTAGGTGTTCTGTGTTTTGTCTGGTCAGCTGTGATTCATACAAGTAATTTCCTGAGTTTTGAGAGAGAAGTTCTGGTTGTGTGTCCAGTGGCTGAGTCCTGGCACCATTACTCTGCTCTAACATCTGTCAGCACTGAGATCTTCATCCAGCCCATCAGTGCTCCAGCTAAGAGCCCCCTCCCTCACCAGAGCCTCACTCAGCCTCATCCCTTATGATGCAGCTTCCCAAGAATTGTCTGCCTGGCATCCCAGATTATATATATATATATATATATATACACTCTGGCTCTGCATTGCCCACCTGGTAGAGGACTGCTTTCTTTCCTACCTGTTTTCCTTTGCCTTCTGGACTGCCAGCACAGTGGTCTATTGGTAGTGCTACTTCTAAGCACACGTGTGCTGAAAGCTGCTGCCTGGGACTGCAGAATGGAGAATGAAGCTGGTACATCTCTTATGGTTATTCAGCTTCTTTGCCAGTCACTCCTGGAGTGAACCTGCCATGAATCATACTTCTCTCACAAGAAACTCTTCCCTCGCTGCCTGTTCTGATTATTTCTCAGGGGAATTCGGGTCAGTTCGGGAGGCACTGCTGAAGCTGGATGATGGCTCTTTCCAGAAAGTGGCAGTGAAGATGCTGAAAGGTAAGTGGAAGCAGGGGACCTGAAACACATAAGAAAGTTTGGAAAGATTAAATGCTATCTCTCCTTTTCTCCAGTGAACATTCCCTGATGCTCTTTACTCCTCTCCAAGCTTCCCACTCCGCCACATGGCTCATGTTGTCTCCCATCCCTTTCCATGTCAGTCTTTTTGTAGTGGAAGCCCTTCAGGGAAGGATTTACACCACTTTAGTTGCTTTTACAGCACTTAGCACATGCTAAGTGCAGCCAAAACCAAGTCAGAGCTCCAGCTCCTGTGTACAGGGGACCTTGTTCAGTTTCTAGATACAACACAGCACTACATTGTGGGGCATGAACAGCTCAGCTTTGCCCTAATAATTCAGCAGACAAAGGCAGCATCCCTGCAAGCCTATATCCTAGAGTAACCAAAAAAGTGTTTGGGTTGAATGCAGCAACCAGCTCACTCATTTCAGGCAGGTTTATTTGAGCAAGTAGTCTTAAGTCCCTTCTGATTTGTCATTTGATGAGTGTACTTAAAAAGGGCAACTAATGTCTTCATCAGGCACAAGTCTGCAACAAGAAGAGCAATTAATAGGTCAAGTAGCAAGTCAAAGCAAGTATGGGCATATATGTGTGTGTGTGTGTGTGTGTGTGTATATATGTTAACCTATATTATTTCACCCCTCTTGCCTGTAAGGCAAAAATTAACCATGACTGACTTAAAGCAGAGTCACTTTGTCTCTGAAGCTGAGTTTACCACAGAATGCCAATTTGTACTAAATACACTAATACCACACTGGTGTAAGGTCCATCAATTTCTCTGCTTTCAATGGTAATTCTGATCAGTTTGCAAGATGCTTTGTGTAGTCAGACTGTCTGCCTTCAGGCATTGTACTTGGGAACTTTCTGTCACCCTCAAGAGGCACCTTCCTTTCTCTACTGACTATAAAAAGGAAATCTACTTGAGTCTTCTGAATCATATTTAAATTAGTTGCAAATAATGTGAATACTCCCCCAAAGGTCTAAGTCTGGTCTGCAGCAGGGCTGAAGGATTCCTGCTAAATTCAGCATCAGCAGTGGAGGAAATAGTCCACTGGATTAATTCTTGATTATATTGATACACTTTCATAAATCCGGAGTAATGGCAAAGAGAAATAATTTACTCCAAATTTAAATTAGGTGTGTTACTGCTGAATTTGATCCAAGCTCTCCAGGAGTGTGGTTACTTAAGAAATCTTAGCTCTAGCACCCTAGAAGACTCAATCATGCTAGCAGGTGTGAAAGTGTTGATCTTTTCATGCCATCCTCATCAGAGAAGCATTGAGGTCTGCCCTGCCAGTCTGAGGCTCCAGGGTATCTCCTCAGTTTCAAGGTTTTTTAAAATCCTGTGCGACCTTGCCTCTCCCTGACATTGTAGTTTAGGTCCTTTGAGCTCATTAATTCTCACATCATTAATGCCTGCATGATTTCCATGGCTTCCAAGGAAAATTGTTCCTGAGGAGAGAGCTGCTAATCAGCAGGTCTTGACTCTGCCAAGAATCAGTTTCCCAGATGTCCCTGATGTGTGCTTGCTGCCACCTATCCTAGAAGATGGTGTCACACTCTGCGTTGTTGTAAACTGGCCCATCTAGCTGTAGAGCTGAGGATGTGCTGTGCCACCAAGAGCAAGCTTTTAGCCATCATTTATCTGTAAAGTCCCTTGGAGCAAAGGAGGAAAGGTTACAGTGATTTTTTTTGTTTTTCCCAGCGGACATCTTCACTTCGACTGACATTGAGGAGTTCCTGAGGGAGGCTGCATGTATGAAGGAGTTTGATCACCCACATGTCACTAAACTGATTGGTAAGCCAGCTCTGATCACACAGATGTCACTAAACTGATTGGTAAGCCAGCACTGATGCTCGTGGTGCCACGGAGCACCTCCTACTCCTGCCCAAACCCACACATCCTCACATACTCACCCCCACTTCAGTGTTAGTGCAACCACCTCTGTGCAACCTGGAGTCCTGCATCCATCAGCATTGCTCCTTCCCAGGCCTAGAGGGAGTTGGGGTGTGCAGAAGTGCTCCCAACATTTGCCTTCTTTGGTTCGTGCCCAGACTGCAGAGAGAATTTGGCTGAGAAGTGACCAAACTGCTGTGAAATGTGGATGGGTGGGTTGGTAGAGGGAGGGGAGATTGTGCCTTTGCAAAATACTGGGTATGAAGCAAAAGATTCATGAGTGGGCACAAGCTGTGGAACACGAGCAATTTTCAGAATCTGGAGATTGCTCTGTAGACCTTGGGGTTTGAGGCTGTCTGGTCTGGAGTGATCCTAGGAACATTTATAGCCAGTCCTGCAAGGAGAGCTGGGAGCCACTGGGCACTCAGTACTGCCCTGGCATGAAACTGATCCACTGAAACTACACATTTTCCTCCACATTGTAAGAGAAAGGCACAGCAGCCTGTAAGCTTCCCCCTTGGGACTGATCTGACTGCTGAAACCCTTTTTGTTGTGCATGTCTTCATTAGGAGTCAGCCTGCGGAGCCGTCCCAAGGGCCGTCTCCCAATTCCCATGGTGATCCTGCCCTTCATGAAGCATGGAGATCTGCATGCTTTTCTGCTGATGTCAAGGATTGGGGAAAACCCTTTTGTAAGTGTCTTATGGTGGAATTCCTTCTAGGAGGGTATGGGTTTTGATATCAGAGGGAGTTGTGGAATTTGATGTTGAAGTATTTAATTCCATGCATGTTGAAGACTAACTCCCCCATTCTATCCCTATATCTCTTGGCAGCAGTTCTTACAGTTTTGCCACTCAAAGGCTTCCAGGAACACAACTTTAATTGTTATTTCTTTCAGAACTTGCCTGTTCAGACACTCCTGAAGTTTATGATTGACATTGCCAGTGGGATGGAGTACTTGAGCTCCAAAAATTTCATACACAGGGACCTTGCAGCTCGGAACTGCATGTAAGTTACCCACAAATTTTTAGAGAATAGAAGGATAAGAGTGGGTAAGAGGGAGGATAAGCTTTTTGGGCGACGGAAGTGGGGAGGGATCCTGTCAGAGGATGCTGGTCCTTGCATTTAAGTAACAATAGCCATGGCTATGGTGGTGGAGATGTGTGGTGGTGGAAGGCAACTCCTCATGTCCCACTGAGCTCCCAAATGGACCATATTTATAAGGAACTTTTCCATCACTGGTCTGCACATCTATTATCATAGGGTTGATTACAATGTTTGTTTGTAATTAGTCGCTCTAATGGCTGTGTGTCAGCATGGGCTGTTTGTTCCATGATACAATGCAACCAACAGGAGAGACCCGGTTTGGCTGTATTAGGAGAAAAGAGCTTTCACTGTAGCCTGAAATCTCTATTTCTTGTATATATTTTGAGGACTTGATTGTCACCATATGAGAAATGTAGAATTTGCCTGAAAGCTTGTGAGGAAAGGCTTATGTGGAGAATAGCTTTGGAAATAATTGCAGGGTGAACACACTGCATGATCCAACATTGTTGTTCTTGTCCCCAAGAAAAGTCCTTTTTTAACCTTTCCCTTCTGCTTCTTCCCTGAGAACTGTGTAAGTAACAACCCCTTCTGGCAGAGAGAACTCTGCCTCTGAACAAAACCACCATAACCAGTAAAATCTGCAATGAGACACAGATTTCCAAAAGCATTTGAATGTCCAGATGTACAGACAGGAGCCTGATAGTAATAATGACAGATGGTGGGTTAGTCTGCTTTGACATTTATGAGAAACACATCCAGGTTTCCTATTTTTAAACATTCAAATAGCAGGCTTCCTTCAGCTTAATGCCTGTTTCATCAGATATTCTGGGAAAAAGCAGGGAGTCCTTTGGGAGACCTGGGAGCATGAAGTCTGTGGGCTTTACTTTCACTATCTACCAACATGTCTGGGTTTAAGTGGGTGACTGCAATTAAGGCCATTAACCTGACCTGGAAAGAAGGTCTTGCTGATCTAGTTTGACCAGTAGTAATAGGCAGTCTAGGCAAGCACTTACGTTTTTTTCTTGATTGCTAATAGAGGTGTAGGCCTTAGTGGTGGCAATGAGCACTACAAATGTCCCCTGTTAATCTTGGAAACTATAGAAAGTATCTGAGTTCACTTTAGCTGCCAGAGCATGACTATTTCCTTACTTCTTTAGTCCTAATTATCTCCCTGCTAGTCTCAAGGAACTGATTTGATACCACTAAATTGACTCACTTTGGTTGTCAAGTAGATGATGTCATTAACCTTCTAGGCAATACTTGGTCAACCATATACCCCAGATCCTGCCCAGACAGGGACATAACTCTTTTTATTTTTTGCTTGAGATAGCCAGTAAATTATTTTCTCAGTCATTAAAATTTTCTTTTAGGTTGGATGAGAACATGAACGTAAGTGTTGCAGACTTTGGGCTTTCTAAGAAAATCTATAGTGGAGACTACTACCGTCAGGGCTGTGCTTCCAAGCTGCCAGTGAAGTGGCTTGCTCTGGAAAGTCTGGCAGATAATCTGTACACAACACACAGTGATGTGGTGAGTTTTGCTCTCATGTATTTGGGGAACAGCTGTGTTCTGCTGAAGTGGAGGAATCCTGTAATCACTGAGGGTGGGAAGAGGCCCTGGTGATGGGAAAGGGAATTTGCCATTCTCTGCTCTGGGTGCTTTCAGGAATCAAGATAAAAGATGTGTAAGAATAAGTGGCAGAAGGCAGGAATCCTTTTGATTTTGTCCTTTGGTCCTTCATTCTTCAGTGTTTATCCCCATCTTCTCCTTCCCCTTCCCCCTTCTCCTCCTTTTCGTCTCTATGCAGTCTCTTCTTTCTTACTCTTATTCTGGTTCATTTCTCTTCTGCATGACAATTTGAAGGTGACATTTAAAATGCATGGAAGCCACACACTCAGGTATGATTGCAGCAGTGCTACTCTGTCCTACAGAAGGCATTGTTGGAATTTTGTAGACTGAATATTGGACACTCCTTACTATGGAGAGTGTGGTTAAACCTGTTAATCTGAAATTTTTGCTTCCTTTTCCTTCATTGTTTTTATTTGGTTTGATTTGGTTTGTTCTGATAACTTTCTCCCCTCTTCCTTGCTACCTTTTGGTCTGGTTTACCACTGGTTTTGTGCATCAGGCCTGTGGACTTGCCTTCCTGGTGATCCATGTCACAATGTCCCTGAAGAGATCACCAAGACCACATTCTAACACAGGTGCTGTGGTGTTTGCCAGAACCACTGGAGACAACATTTAGTGATTGGTGATCACTAATTCAGCTGCTTTACAATAGACATTGGACAGGAATTTGCTTATAAAAATCATAAGTTTTTGCACCTAACAGTTTAGATTTAAAAGTACGACTGTTGCAGGGCAAGAGCACAAATGAATGTGAGCCATCAATGTTTTTTTCCTTACCCTGCCTTATTGGCTAAACTCTGCTTTCATTTCTGCTTGAACATTTCCAGTAACCCAGAATTTGGCTCAATGAATTAAGCAACTGTTGTGGAAGCCCCACGCCAAAACCTTCATGTAGCTGGGATCCACAAAACTGATACTTCAGACCTTAAAGAATGAGTTAGAGGTGCTTGTAAGAGGGCTGCTGGTGAAAGACAGCACTAATCCCAAATATTCCCCTGTCCCACTGAAGGATGGGATTGAGCAGTGCCTTCAGCTGTCTCCCACAATGATGTGCCAGCATCATATGGGTCATTTCTTTATTTTCTGTCTAGAGTTTGGATAGTCCTTGCATCACTGCTACTCAAGACATCACTCTGGGCTGGGAGGGGTCAGCACAATCTGAGGATGCTGAAATCCCCCCTTCCAGCAAGCAGGGAACTGTCTGTTCATTTGTTCTGTGTGTGTGTTCCCTTTCAGTGGGCGTTTGGGGTGACCATGTGGGAGATTGTGACCCGAGGGCAAACCCCTTATGCTGGCATTGAGAATGCAGAAATCTACAACTACCTCATCAGTGGGAACAGGCTGAAGCAGCCACCAGAGTGCCTGGAAGATGTGTGAGTATTTCCTCACCCTGCTGACACACGATTCCTTGAGAAGTTTGGCTCACTGGAAGGAAATGGGCAGCTGGCTGAGATGCTGATCTCAATATATCCATTTTCCAGTACACAGAGGCATTCACTGGGAAGTCTTTGGGTTAGCTACCAGATACTCTGTTGGCACAGCTCCCTGGAACCTCTGGTAGCTTTAGAAGCAGCAAACTTGGCTCAAGTGTTTGGATGGTGTCAACGTGAGCAGCTCGTGGCTTTGTGGGAGCTACAACTCTGTTTCCAGAAACTCACTGCTCCCTGCCTCCTCTGAAATCCTCTGAGAAAAGAGATGAGTTTCATGACATCTAGAGTCTGAATAGAAAAGCAATCCAGCAAGACTACAAGGAGACTGGGTTACAGAGGCAGTGCTCTGTGTGTGTCTTTGAAAGCTGGGCCATTTTCAAAACTGGATCTACTACCCTCACAGAAATAGCAGGATGAAAAAGAAGAGGGCAGATATGACTATCTAGGGTTCTGATGAGACAGCTTCCCACCTTAAATTACAGCTGAAAACAAAGCCAGGACAATCTGGTTTCAGACATTTTCATACTTGCAGGAAGGACTTGGCTAGCCCATGGAGGTGGCAGCAGTCGCACATCAGTGCTCCTGCCTTAGTCCTGCAGCCAAGGGACCTTTCTTGGCTACCAGGTTACATAAAATGTTTGCTCAGAAAGCCTTGCTCCATGGGTGGTGGCTGCTGTTCTCTGGAGTCCACACTTGGGGCTGAGGGAGCATCATCCTAACTTCTCCCAAGATAAATGCTTTCCTAGTCTGAACAAGGTGAAATTATTTCACTGAGTGCCCAAGCAAGTCTGTTTTCTCTGAGTCATGTCTTAAAGGACGGCATAACTATGAGCACTGACTTAAGTGGCCTTTTTTAGCTATTTCTTCTTTGTAAAATGAACAACATGAAGTCCACTTTTCTCCCTCTTCCCTCCTGTTCTGTTGGTGGATTATTTCATATGTTTTCCTTTCTCCAGCCTTTTTTCCACATAGGGAATAATCTGTACTGTTGTTATGAAAGCTGTACATTTTTATCTTCTCAGCAGTTCATTTTAACTGTTCCTGGGTTTCAATGAAACCATAGTTATACCCCTGCTTAGATTCATCAAATGTCTCTATTTCGACTGCTGTAAGTAGCTTTGGTTTCAAGTTGTGGAACTTGTGACCACAGGATGTTACACATGCCAAAAGTAGAGAAGAGATTAAAAAAGCTGCTATGCATTGAAGAAAAAATCATTAAAAACTACTTAAAAGGTACAGCCTTCATTTTGAGAGGCCCTTGAGCTACAGGCTATTGAGATCTGAGAGATTTTACTAGAAAGATGCTACATACTCACCTTCAGCTTACATGCTCTTCACCACATGTCTGCTATCGGCCACTATCAAAAGCACTGTAGCAAAAGAACGTCTGGAATGATTCAGGACAACCAGTAGTTTTCTGCCTTTCTTTCAAATGAATTTCTACTATTTGCCAGCCGAGGGTAAAAAAAAAAAAGTGTATAACTTGGTGCCACAGGAAAAGAAGTTTCTAGTCTGGAGGATTCTAGTTTCTAGTCTTGGAGGATTTAGAGTTATTTCTACTGTTTGTGAGGGACATAAATCAGGATTAAGACAACTGAACCACAGAAGCTTTCTGTAAAACTAATGTAAGATCAAAAAGAGCCTCATAAAGCTGATAGCAAGCAAGGGACACAAAAAGTGAAATAAAAGCCATCATGGAATGCTTTATTGCCCAGTAAAGGCAAAATCAGGTTTTTTTCCCCTTCACAAGTTCAACTGAGGTTCATTTGTCTGCGGTGTTTTTCAGCACCAATGCTGTGCTTTGTTCCCCTTCCCTGCAGAACTGGCAACAAGAATGCTGGAGGAATGCAGCTGCCAGTCTTGTGGGTGATGCACAAAGAGGAGCAGGACAATGGCTCTGGCCTGGCTCCAGCCCAGTGGTCTGGGAGCAGACAGCTCAGGGAGGAGCAGAGCTTCTTACCCCTTGCCCAGGCACAGGCTCTGGGGACCACTGGTGTCTTCTCGTGCTGGGGGAACTGGAGCCCAGGGAGTGGGTGTGTGACCACAGGAGAAACACTGCAGGACACGACTTAAGGCTGGTAATAGCATGGAAAGTCTCTTCTTCTTAGGGATGGTGCCTTCTTAGTAAAAAGGCTGTTTCAGCATCATTCTTTAGCAGTAAAGCTGTTGTCCATTCCTCCACAGTCCTCCAAGCAAACCCATGGTGCCTTTTTCTGGTCCAGCAATCCTGGGAGCACTGAGTTACACAGTGGGAAAAAAAGACTGTGCTAGAAATGACTTGCACCTCCCATGGTTGGATTGCTGGTTTCCTTCTTCCTGTGTTTTATCTGCTCTTCAGCTAGAATTTGGGGGGATGGCTACAGCTGTGGCAGAGGTTAGGTTTTGTGAATAAACTCAAAAGCCACTACTAAGCGTTGTCTCGCTTATGGTTCTGTTCTACCTCCCCAGGCATGAGATTTTTATCAAGAAGTTTAGCATTCTTTGACAGGGCTTTTGTCTTTTTCAGTACTGTCTGAGTAATTTTTTTGACTGAAAATGAGAATGTCTTCCAAATGGGAAGGAAGAAGAAATACGATGTGTAGTGGCTGCCCATGTCCTGTCACCTGTGCCAGGCCAAAGCCAATAGTTTTGGGGGAAAGTGTGTTTTTTAAGTGTCTCCACCTCGCAGAGCCCCTGTTTGGAGGTGCAGGGGGTGGCTTCTCTGTTTCTCAGTGCTCTTGTCTCTTGTTTTGCAGCTACGATCTCATGTGCAGCTGTTGGCATCCTGAGCCCAAGCTACGCCCCAGCTTCGGAGTGCTCCGGTCCCAGCTGGAAATGATTCGGGGGAGGATGTCCATACTCTCTTCCAGCCAAGATCCTCTCTACGTCAACATTGGGAAGGACAAAGAGGTGTCTGGGAGTGACCCTGCCCTTCACACCTCCTTTGGAAACATGGACAGTGAAGAGACCATTGCTGGGGCAGCTGCTGCTGTCACAAGTGACTATCGCTACATCATGAGCCCCCTGTGCCTTGGAGATGATGCCGAGGGTGAAAGGCATCCAGATGGGCAGGAAGGGGAGGACAAAAGCCTTCTGTATGAGCTGGAGACAGAAGGAGAGAAAAGTTGTTAGCTTGTACATATCAGTGACGCTCTGCTTCCCTGGGACAGGACACAAGCACCCGTGGTGCCGTGTCTCCTGGGGCTCCGATGCCGGAGCTGGAATGGCTTTGAGCAGCACTGGCCAGAACTCTTAGGCATCTTTTAAAGCTTTCATCACCCGTGTGGGCTGCAGTGGCAGACAGCTTGGAAGGACTGCAACCCCAGCAGCCCCTTGGATTTGGGGGAGGAGGGCAGGAGGGTTACAGGTTGATTGCATTCCACTGGAAGGAGTTCAAAGCTGAGGTCTACGCTCAGCTCCTTCCCCCTGACTGCTGGAGCAGAGCTGAATGCACCCTCTGTTCAGTCAGTGTTTGCTCTTGTGTAGATATTGTCTTCAGTCCTGCCTGCCTGACTTTGGACCTGGTACCTCTGAAAACATTAGTGGGTATTTGCACTATCATTCAGGACAAGGGGGGCAAAAATTCCCCTGGTGTTCACTCAGCAGTACTGCCCAGACTTGTTGCCTACCTCAGTGGTTCTCAAACTGATCTTTGGACCTGCTTCTACCCAGCACTGAGTTTGAACATCTGGCATATTCCATGCAGTGACAATTGCTACTCCCTCCGTCCAGGGCTTTTTTAAGAGTTTCAGACATTTTGGTGAGTGATGAAATTAGGGAAAAAAATGAAAATCCAACATCTCTCTCTTCACTCTACGTATCTCTCTTATGTCTTTCTTTTTCTTCTGTTTGATGCCAATTCAGGCCCGACCAGACATGCAGCTGGCATTAAAATGTGAAGGGAGGGAGAGCAGCTAGTATGTGTGAGGACAGAATCCAACTTCAAAGGGATGTAAAGGAAACAGTGTAGAGAGGACTTTTAACACCAGTATGGGGAAGCAGTGCTAATTAAGGCTTAAGTGCTGCCCTCCAGGAGAGGGATGAGACAGCTTACATTCAGAATGGCAGACTTGCTTCAGTTTCAGCAGGAGCAAGATTCAGCATTTGCTTTAAAATAGGATTTGTTTCATCTTCAACAGTCCTATTTTTCAGATAACCAAGTGCTCTAGAGAAGGTTGATTTTGGGAAGGTGTGTGTCTTGGTGGCAAAGGATCACCTGGGAGATCCTGTTTCTGAAGTGAGTCCTCATGATGAAAAAAACTTGAGAACCACTGGCCTTCCTGCTTAGGAGGTCTTCTGGCATGCTGTAAAAGCCACATCAGAACATAGACTAGTATCACTGCAGCCTTCCGGACAGGGCAAAATTAATGGTTTTGCTCTTTGGGTTTTGTTTTGTTTTCCAATCAGCATGTCTGGCTCACTATAACTGCAAGCGCTTTTGTGGTTTTTAATAATTTAATATTTTACTGAAAATCAGCATTTGTTTTGTGCAGTGGTTCCCAGCAAGGAAGTACAGTTACACATTACTCTACTTATCCTAAATATTTGCTAGATCTGAATTTATTTTCTTTCAAGTGCACTGAAAACTTGACAGTATCACAAGACTTAGGATTCCATATTGCTCTTCCTCAGAAACAAATACCACAAATGTCATCATTTGCTGATCTGGCAAAGGTGGGACCTGTAAGTTCGAGGAGTTTGCAGACTTGGTATCAGAACACTCCACTCTTCAATGCCCAGTATTTGCTTATTGTAAGGTTCAGAGCCAACTACAAAATTCAGGTCCAGTTTCAGCCCTTAGGATGAACACTTCCTAGGGAAGGGGAATTTCAGCCTGGGGCTTGAGCATGGATCCTTTCTCTAAAGTTTCCTACTGAACAGTGATGTCCTACAGGTACCTCCAGAAGTTCAGTACAGTTTCTCACTTGCAGATACAAACTGCAGTGTCTTATACCCCAGGCAGCCCAGGGTTTTCTCTTAATTTATCTGGAATACTGTAAGTGCAAGTGAGAACACCTAACAAAAACCTGTGTGGTGTGCATTTACAGTGAGGGCAGAAGGCTATGCTTCCTGCAGCTGCCTGGGAAGCACAGATGTACATACAGACTCTAACTTTGGGAAGCATGTCTTTAGTTTTTATGCATTTTTTTTAATAATAAAACATGTACTGTGTCTGAGTCCCAGCCATGGCAGAGTTTGTGATGATGGGTGGGATCATAGTGAAACTCTCATCCCCAGGGAAAAGCTGTCTTTCTCCCTTCACCAAGTATGATCAAGCTACTTCTTGGAAGCACAGAACATGTTTGGCCTTGCCAGGTGGCATTTACTCTGCATTGCTCCAACCTTGAGACTGAATCCCAAAATCTGATGGGCATGGGCTGGTGGTTCCCCAAAGAGGCAGAGTGTGGCTGTGTGTGGGGAGGAGCCCTTCCTGGGACATGCTGCATCCTACCTGGGAATGCAAAACCATCAGCTCCTCTCTGAAAACTGCCAGCTGTGCCCATCCAGTGCTCTCTGTGGAAGAGAGGTTTAGAGGTGGTGGATGAAATTCAGCTGCTGAGTCAAACGTTCCAAGCACAACATAAAAGAGCTCCTGGATTTCCAGCTCAGAGAGTGGAAAAGTTGTGCCTGATGCTTCTGTTCTTCATCAGCAAGCAGCGTGTTGCACGCCCTCTGCCTGCCAGCTCACACAGAGAAGAGTGATGGTAAATGGTACAAGCACTAACCCCTATCTGCACTGCAGGAAAAATAACTTCCAAAGCATGGAGTGGCTGATGCAGTTAATATTTTAAGGTTCCATTGCCCACTGATGTCCCTTGGATCTGATTCAAATGATGATTCAACCCTTTTGCACACAAGCCTGGTCAGACCAGGTGCAAAGGAGGCTGGTTGCAAGTGGGAGAAACAACAACCAGAAGAAGAGCTAGTAAGAAAAAAAAAAAAAGAGGAGATTTTGAGACTGGGATGGATGGGATGAGCTGTGAAGACAGCTAGCAAGGGAGCTGGCAAGCAGAGATGGGGCATTTTATCTGTGAAATCCCCAAATGGAGGGGATGTTGTCCCAGCTAGGCTAGACCTGTCCCAGCAGGTGGCTGAGGTGAGGGCAGGTTTTTTGTTTTGGCAAAGGATGAAATGCTCTGGTCCAGCCCAGATGCCCTGTAGTGTGTTGCTCTTCAACCCTGAAGAGGCTGTGCACAACTGTCCTGGCCCTGCCTCTGCTTGGCAACAGCTCTGTGACCCTGACCCAAAGGAAGATTTAGCAGCATCCTCCCAAACAGCATCCTGCCTTGCCTCTTTCCCAGTGCTGGGACAGCCCAGGAGCACTCTCCATCTCCACCACAGCAACCTCTGTCCCACACTGGGAAGTCTGACCCCCCTCCTCCATCAACACCTCCCTAAGGATGGGACAGGGTCCCCTTTCTCATGCTGCCTCAAGCCACTCAGGGCAGTTCCCAGTTGGGAGGCAGTGTAACCCCACAGAGTTTAACATGGCCGCAGCAGGAGCTCTCAGCACCACCTGTGTCACATAGAGGTAGGTAATGTGTGAGGAGTGATGCTGCCAGTGCCAGGGCTGACCGAGGGAACCGAGCCCCTGGGCTGGACTGGCAGCCCAAACCAGTACCTGTGTGGTGTGGGGGAAAAGGTGCCCAGTGCTGACTGTGTGGATGGATATACCTTGGAGTGCACAGCTACCCTGGGATCTGCCACCTTCCTTCTTGACCTGTGCTGGGAGAGATATTTTACAGTGTTGAGTCAGTAAAACCCTCCCTGAAAAAGAAATGCCCTTAATTTTGAGTAAAAGTCTGAGCCTTTGCACATACATATTTTCCTTATTTATCTTCTATTTTGCTGGCAGTATTAATTTCCCCCTAATGCTCAGACAGTTTTTATAAACTTGCATATTTTTAACCAGGTATTTCCATGATGGACCATCATACAATGTCCTAATTTTATACTGATTTGTTACTAAACACCTGTTATACTTCCTTAATACAGCAAGTTGTTCTACAAACACTCAGAATTAAGGAATCCTTATCTCCTGTAGATTTGCATCCCAAATCCACTAGTCTTGCCCCAATTAAAGTGCTTGCAAAAGCTTTTTTTCCCTCAGTTGGAGTTTCTGGTGTCCATTATGAATTTCCCTCTGCAGTGAAGGTACTGATGTGGCACTATTAGCATCTGCCACACACAGCCTGGTTTTAGGAAGCTTGGAGAAACTTAATTATCCATAAGACCTCAATCTTGCCATCATGTTTGGCTGAAATGAAGCAGTGGCTTCAAAAGCTATTAGGGACAACAAGTGCAGCCAGTGATCAGGAAGCCTTGTTACCATGGGAAACCCAGCTAAAAATCAATTACTTCATCCAAGAACAGAAAAGGCTGATGGACATGGGTTTTGATTGCATTTGCTCCATCCTATGAAAGGAGCTCAGCGTCAGGATGAATCAGATCTCAGTCACTGCACTGAGGTCTGGTGACAAAACAAGGATAAATGACCCCTGGCTTCCTCCAATCACTCTGTGTATCCTGCAGATCTAGGCACACCAAGACAAGTCATTCCCAAATGCAGTCAGGCTGGGGAAAGGGGACACCTTTTGATCACATTTGGTCAATAGGAGCAAAATTAAAATGTGGGAATTCCGGTGGCATGGTTGCTGTTTCCCACCAAGCCTGGCATTCCAGGAAGGTGCTCTGATGAGCCACCATCCACAGCATGGAAAGTGTCTAAAGAGTTTTTGTTTCCTTCCTTCAGTTTCTTTTCACTGGCTTAAAACAGAACTGAATGAAACACTTGACCTCAGGAAATCATAGAATCATAGAATCGGCTGGGTTGGAAGGGACCTCAGAGATCATCAAGTCCAACCCTTGATCCACTCCCACTGCGGTTCCCAGCCCATGGCACTGAGTGCCACATCCAGTCTCTTTTTAAATATCTCCAGGGATGGAGAATCCACTACTTCCCTGGGCAGCCCATTCCAATGTCTGATCACCCTCTCTGGAAAGAATTTCTTCCTAATATCCAACCTAAACCTCCCCTGGCACAACTTGAGACCGTGCCCTCTTGTCTTGCTGAGAGTTGCCTGGGAAAAGAGACCAACTCCCCCCTGGCTCCAACCTCCTTTCAGGGAGTTGTAGAGAGTGAAATGGACAGCACTTGTTGATTTAAGCTTTGCTGAGTAGGGATGTAATGGGACTGGACTAATTTTTAGAAGAACTTTTATAGGAGCTGACTTTGGCCAACTTGATATGTGAGGGAACAGGAATTTCTGGGAAGGAAAGAGGTTTTGTCTGCATGATATAACTGGGAATATAAGATACTGCACTACATGATAATATACACATTGCCAGGGAAGGGGACAAAAGAGCTGAGAGAAATGGTGAGGCATTGGAGAGAAGCAGACTCTCCACATTGCAACGTGGCAATTGGTGCAGCAAATCCAAAAGGTCACTGCTTTCCTGGTTAATGTATAAGATCCTGGCTGCCACCCTGTCATTATGTGAGCTGCATGGGAGATTGCTGCTGCCTCTTCTGCTGAGCCACTGAGTGCCTCTGGTACAGCCACTTCTGCTTGTGTGACATGGGTGTTAAGGAGCCCTTTGCACACTCACTGCTAACTCTGTTTCTTCTTACCTTAAAAGAAATTTAAAAAACAAAAAAAGAAAACAAAAAGGTTCACATTGCTAGATGATATAAAGCAATATATTTTGCAGTGTTACTTGTCTATATTACCCTTCCTCTTGCACAAAGATACGCAAAGATTCCTGGCCTGGATCAGGAACAGTGTCACCAGCAGGTCCAGGGAAGGGATTCTGCCCCTGTACTCAGCGCTGGTGAGGCCACAGCTTGAGTCCTGTGTCCAGTTCTGGGCCCCTCAGCTCAGGAAGGATATTGAGGTGCTGGAGCGGGTCCAGAGAAGAGCAAGGAGGCTGTGAAGGGATCCAGCACAGGTCCTGTGAGGAAGCGCTGAGGGAGCTGGGGGTGTTCAACCTGGAGAAGAGGAGGCTCAGGGGAGACCTCATCACTCTCTCCAACTCCCTGAAAGGAGGTTGGAGCCAGGGGGGTTTGGTCTCTTTTCCCAGGCAACACTCAGTAAGACAAGAGAGCATGGTCTCAAGTTGTGCCAGGGGAGGTTTAGGTTGGATATTAGAAAGAATTTCTTTATGGAGAGGGTGATCAGACATTGGAACGGGCTGCCCAGGGAAGTAGTGGATTCTCTGTCCCTGGAGATATTTAAAAAGAGACTGGATGTGGCACTCAGTGCCATGGTCTGGGAACCGCAGCTGGAGTGGATCAAGGGTTGGACTTGATGATCTCTGAGGTCCATTCCAACCCAGACAATTGTATGATTCTATGAAAGAGAAGCAGGAGCTGAAATATTTTGCAGACTTGTGGCTGGGCACACAAGGAGGAGCTGATCTTTAGCAGCACTTCAGTGCCCATGAATCTTGTACCTGAGCTGCTGGATATAAAGACAGAGAAATGCAGACTTGGGGGCTAAACAGGGAACCCAAACTGTGACCTGGAAAGGAGCAGGCGTTTGGCTTCTGCCAAAACTCTTGGTACATAAAAAAACCCTGTGGCACATCCTGACTTCAAGGCTTGGCATCTACTCAGCAGACAGCTGGGCCAGTTGAAGACCCATCTCTCCAGGATTTGTTTGCTCCCTCTCTGCTGGAATTAGGGATCCCGGCAGTTGTGCTGGCACCTAGACAGCAGATGATGCCCAAAAAAGGATGAAACACGGGCACATGTTTCTACCAGCACTGCTGTGGGGGTGGAAATCTTCGGCAGAGAAAACAACCGGTGACTTCTCACACCCCCTCCCCCCTGGCTGATTCACTCGGCTTCTTTGCCAACCAATTCCTCCAAGGCACTTTCACTGAAGCTGATATGCTGGGCTGTACCTGAGGAAACCGTTGGGCTCACCACGGGAAAAATTTCTCCTAGTTTCCACCTATTGATGAAATCTCTCTGAATCACCACTGAAATTGCTCGTGGCTGCTGCCCTGCTAGCAGACCAATTTTTTCTGCAGGCATCAATGGGCAAGAATCCAAATGAGAGGATCTGTACCTATTTATAGCAGACAATAACACAGATCCATATTTTTCCTTTTTCTCTCTCGTTATACTCTGGGATATACTGCTGGTCTGCTGAGCTCTGTAAAGCTATAGTGCTGCAACTGAAGACAACAGCTGACCTGTGGGGATCTTATTTGGGGATTTATGTTCTCACATTTGACCATCATTGTCTCAGTGGGGCAGATCTTATCTCACTGCACTCCTCCACCTTGAGCCTGAACCATGCGTCTGATACTGGTGAAAATCAGTGAGCTACCTGGCATGAAGGTAACACAACAGGCAGAAGGACACAGCCTGTAATGCAGCCAGCCTGCCTTTATAATCCAGCTTCTCCTGGGTGAAGGTGATGTTGGTTTTCCTCCTGGTGCCTGTTCAGCCACTGAAGGGTTACTTTGCACTGATGCTGATGCACAGGAGTTGGCGGAAGTCAGTGGGATGATGCCGTCAGAAGGCTGGCCAGAGTTCAACATCGTGCTGTACAACTTGCCTCTTTCTAGACTCATTTATACGTTGGCATCAGAAACCTGCCAGTGTAGAAAAATCTGCACTTGCCTTTCTCCCACGAAGGCACTAAACTTTCATCAGAAAAAAAAATTAATGGATCTGTTTTGCCAGTGAGCATCTTACAGTCTGGGGCAACAGTGCTGCTGGCAGTGATCTTGGCAAATAAAAAAAAATGTTCATGCTCAGCACTAGTGTGAATGGAGGTAAAATCCTAAGGAAGAGGAGGCTTTCTGTGGTCTTCCCATGCATTAGCAGTGTGAAGTGTATCTCTGCCTCTCCCACAACTCTCTTTTCCTTGACTTGCCATAGCATTTGCCAGCAAAGTGCTGCCTTGTTTTCCCCAGGTGCAGATGTTTTCACCATTCCCTTGGTGCAGATAAACCCACAGACAATAGTGGCTGTTTTCTTCTCACTTGAGCTTCTGCTTCCAGGAAGGATGCTGGCAACAGGAGCTGAGCTGGGTGTGCAGGTATTGGAGGAAGGTTCCCCAGGAGGTGCACAGAAAAGCCTCAGGGCAGCCTGAGGTGGGAAAGGTTTTACCCTGAGGATGTTTGGGATCAAATTAAATTTTGCCCCCTGGCTCAGCTGCAGAGGGCTGACCAGGGAGTCACCATCAGCTGCTTTAGCAGAGAGCCAGGAAAGCTCAGATAGGGCAGCAATGGGACAATGTGCCCTTCAGGGATATTTTATTCTCTGCTGTATGATGGTTTAGTCTCAGAGACACCAATCTTCTCCCCTACAGCAGGCACTGGAGTGGCTGTGGAGCCCAGATGACTTGACCCTGGCTTTTATATCCTTCACATTTCATTGTTTACATTCCTCAGAAATGGGCCCATAAAGGCAATTGAACATGGGCCCTTCAGAAAGCTGAAGATGTTTGGGATCTGCAGCTGTATAGGGGAAACCATTCAGCAGAAAGTCCTGTTTCCCCCCAGAGCTGTCCTTCTAGCCACCCCTCCTGCCAGCCCAGCCACAAAACCTTATTTTGCAGACACAAACAATTTAAACACCTCATCTTAGCCACATTCTCCTTTATGTATCCCTGTTTCAAGTTGAGAGCCACCATCCTGCCTGGCTTGGGGCAGTCCCACAACCCACAGCACCTCCTGAGTGTCGGTGACAGTGTTTGACCTGTGAGGATGCCCAGCTAGATCCTTCACCTTGCCAACTGACTCAAAACCTTCCCTTGATGGGGATGATTGTCACTGAGCTGTCCTGGGGGACCGAGGTGGCAGGCACATTTACCAGGACAGCCTCAGTACTCTACTCTGCTTGGGGATCTTGATGCTGAATGGTGAAGAGTCATCCCATCTGTGGTCCTGAATATATATTTTAACATGATTCAGCTGTCAAGAGGTAGTAGCAGATGGATGAGCAACAGAAAACTCTGGTCTCTGGCTCCACACAGTCTGAGAGTGGAGAGATTTTGTTGGCCAGACTTCTACTTCTGCTCAAACTCCTGCAAAGCCATGGGAAGCAACTGAACAAAAAATTTGGCTCCAAACTAGTAATTTTTGCTTTGCATTGACATTTGGTGTGCAAAAACCTGACAAGATTTCTGGATGTATAGTTGGTGAGTTGCTCTGTGAAACCAACAGCCAAGCAAGCCTGGGAGAGACAGAGAAACACCTTCAGAAAGTGCCAACTCTTGATGTGGAGTTTGTTGCATGTCTGCTCCCTAAAATGCTTATGCAGTTTTGTGATGTGGTTCTGTTATCAGCAGCATCTATGGAGAAAGTGTTTGTCATAGTTGATGGTTGCCTTATCTGTGCCATTTTGTAATTCCTCTGGCTGCACTTCAGTGAAATACATAATGTGTGAACACTGGCTTTAAGTGGGCACCCTTGTGCTTTGCACAAAGATGCTGCTTTCATAGCCAATGTCCTGATGGTTCCTCCTCATCTTGTTTGCTTCAGGTGGCAAAATTGCTGGTCCAGCTGCTCAGCTCTGCTAGGGCAGTGCTGCTGAGGATAAGAGACAGGGTATGGGAGAAGGTGTCCCTACACTCAAGTGGGACAGATGGTGCCTTGGGCTCCCCCTCCATGGGGAAGGCAGAAACTCTGCAAATGTGTGGGAGCTTGTAGATAGCCTTCAATGGTCTGAAGATCCTATGAGGAGAGGCTGAGGGAGCTGGGGGTGTTCAGGCTGGAGGAGTCTCAGGGGAGACCTCATTACTCTCTACAACTCCCTGAAAGGAGGTTGGAGCCAGGGGGAGGTTGGGCTCTTTTCCCAGGCAACTCTCAGCAAGACAAGAGCACACGGTCTCAAGTTGTGCCAGGGGAGGTTTAGGTTGGATATTAGAAAGAATTTCTTTATGGAGAGGGTGATCAGACATTGGAATGGGCTGCCCAGGGAAGTAGTGGATCCTCTGTCCCTGGAGATATTTAAAAAGAGACTGGATGTGGCACTCAGTGCCATGGGCTGGGAACCGCAGTGGGAGTGGATCAAGGGTTGGACTTGATGATCTCAGAGGTCCCTTCCAACCCAGCCAATTCTATGATTCTATGATTCTATGTTTTCCAAACCATCCAGCAAGCTTGGTGCCCCCACTGCTTCCTCTCTGAGTGGTGCCCCAGCCCCTTCCTTTCCCCTTTCTCCCTTTTCCTTCCTCCCTGTTACACCAGGGGAAGCTTTCTGCTTTAGGGAAAGGCCAAAGTCTAGGCTCCAGTGTGCTGCTGGGTGTCAGCCTGAGGGGCAGAGCTCCTTGCAGGAAGGACAAGGGGTACCTGCTTCACATCTCCTTGCACCAGTGAGGTAGGATGGAGAAGCTGCAGGGCAAAGATACAGACTGTCTGTAAGTGCTATTTAATATCGTTTTGGGCTCTCAAAGCTACTCCAAATTAGGATATTGAGAACTACTGGCTCCACATAATCTGAGAAATCACCAGCATTTCCAGCTTAAAAGGAAATAATTCCAGGAGCCTGCCAGAGGCTTCAGTGCTTGCAGGAAGGTCAGCCGGTAGCACAGAACTCAGGTATTTTTGCACCAGTGCTTACAGATGAGTGTATGGGGTTTTTTGTTGGGTTTTTTTGCTGGTGGTTTTTTGTTGTTGTTGGGTTTGGGTTGGGTTTGTTTGTTTGTTTGTGTGGGTTTTTTTGTAGGTTTTTTGTTTGTTTGGGTTTGAGTTTGTTGGTTTTTTTTCAGATGGTGCTTTCTGCGGATCTCCAGGGCAGCTTCCTGCTCACGTGGATCAAGAGCAACCGGGGTTTGGGTCTCCGCGGCGTCCCCCGACAGGGGACCCCGTGTGTCCGCGGGGGCTCGGGCGGAACCGGGACGGGCGGTACCGGTTACAACCCCACCACCACCCCCTCTCCCTGTCTGCGCGGTGTCCTCCAGAATACATTGCAGGAAAAGTTTATCCCCTGCCCCCACACACTGAGGGCTGGGATTTAAGCCGTAGCGATAAGGATCTGCCCTCAGGGAGCGGTGCATGCACCGTCCCCCTCCCCCAGGCAGCTTTGGGGTGAGGAAGGTTTAACCCCTCGCTCCCGGAGCCGCCCATCGCTGTGGGAAAGGGACAGCACAGATCCAGGAGTCTGCGGACCAGGACTTTTGGCCATCCTGGCAGGGAAGGGTTTGTTGTGCTACGATCCCTTCCAAAAGGGAAAAGGAAGGAAAAAGACCGGGCTCGGCGCAGCCTAAGAGCAAAACCTCCGGTGAATAAAGCAGCTGGAAAAGCAGCGCTGGGGCTGTTGTCTGCTGTTCCCTCAGGGAGCTGTGATCCTGAGCCAGATCCCAGAGAGAGCTTTGTGCCTGTGAGGAACTGGCAAGAAAGCCAAGTCCAAGCGTCTCACCACAGATGCTTCCCTCCCAGGAGGTTTCTGCACGGTCTTAAGGGCACGGTCTTAAGTTGTGCCAGGAGAGGTTTAGGTTGGATATTAGAAAGAATTTCTTTACGGAGAGGGTGGGAACCGCAGCGGGAGTGGATCAAGGGTTGAACTTGATGATCTCTGAGGTCCCTTCCAACCCAGCCGATTCTATGATTCTATGAAATAAACAGGGTGCCAGAAGCGAGCTGCAATGAGAGGCGGCTCAGTCAGCAGCTCTGCTCTGTGTGCTGTGGCCGCGGCTCCTCCGCGGAAAAACAGAGGGTGAGGGGCCAAGTGTGTTCTGCTCCTGCCCCGCCTCATTTGGGCTTGGGAGGACAATAGTATGGGAATTCAGAGGTCATTAAGCCCTGCCCTTGATCCCTGAGGAAGAGAGCTGGAACGGGAATACCCCTGTGGAGAAGAGGACTTGGCTATAAAAAAGAAAGCAAGAGCCCAGATTCAGTGCTCCGTGCTCCCGAGTGTCTCCAAAACCAGAGAGGTGGTTTTGGCTGGTGAGGAAGACATAAGAGGGAAGGAAAGAGTCCGGAGACCTCAAGTGAGTCTTAAAATCATAGAATCATAGAATCAGCTGGGTTGGAAGGGACCTCAGAGATCATCAAGTCCAACCCTTGATCCACTCCAGCTGCGGTTCCCAGACCATGGCACTGAGTGCCACATCCAGTCTCTTTTGAAATATCTCCAGGGATGGAGAATCCACTACTTCCCTGGACAGCCCATTCCAATATCTGATCACCCTCTCCGTAAAGAAATTCTTTCTCATCTCCAACCTAAACCTCCCTTGGAACAACTTGAGACCATGCCCTCTTGTCTTGCTGAGGAAAAGAGACCAACCCCCCCCTGGCTACTCCCTCCTTTCAGGGAGTTGTAGAGAGTGATGAGGTCTCCCCTGAGCCTCCTCTTCTCCAGCCTGAACACCCCCAGCTCCTTCAGCCTCTCCTCATAGGATCTGTGCTTTCACCAGCCTAGTTGCCTCCTTTGGACCTCAATCTCCTTCCTGATCTGAGGGGCCCAGAACTGGACACTTGGTCAGAACTGGTCTTGTTCTGTACATCTGTACAAAACCAATCAAGCTAGGGGCAAGCTGCCTACTTTGCCTACTGTGTTTCCTTGCATAGTTATTAAGAAAAATAGTTAATTAAGAAAATGTGTGCAGTCCTTCCCTCTGACCTTACCTCTCCAGTCCCAGCCTCAGGGATCCCTGATCCCTGGCCTCAGGCTTTGGAAAGAAAAGCCTTTCGTGCTGCTGCGGCCGGTGAGAAGTATCAAGGGAAGGTTCAGGCTTAAATCGTGATGATTATGCACAACAGGATCGGCTCCAAGTTTAACCAAGATAGCTGATGTTTTTTAAAACGTTGTCCCATAAAAACATAGGAAACATTTAGAAAGCAACCACCATCAACGAGCACTTTCCCAATACTCAGATAGTCCTTATTTGGAATGCAAAATCGACACCAGAAAGCCAGTAAATGCCAGGTTCACACCTCAGCAATCTTCATCTGGCTCCTGTGTGTATAACACTGATTTAATGAAAAAATCAGACATTATTTTCTTCATATGATCCTGACTCATTCGGTGCCCAGGAAGTTGCATCCTTAGTTCTGACATTTTACAGACTTTGAATGATTGATGAAAGCATTTGAAAAACATGCTTCAAACACAAGGGTGGTAGTTGTTGTTAAATGTAATTATTGTTGTTTACATGTAATTATTTTTACATTATGACTAATTATAAATGGATATTATTAATGGAAGAAGAAAATTTGTTTACCGAGGTTTGAATTCTGCAGTCATCAGAATAAACACGCCAGGTAATGAGTTTGGCAATAAAATGCCAGCCTTAGGCACAGACCAGATTTAGCACCACCCTCTTTGTATCACACTTCCTTCCTCCCACAAACTCATCCCACTCAAAAGCTGTATAATTTCTTCCTATAAAAGGATGTGCCTTTTTCTGCTTGGTTTTCTTAAAGCCTTTATTTCCTAAATATTATCCTCAGTGGGAATATTCCTAAACATTGCAGGCTCATTTTATCCCTCTTACTGGGATGGGTGGGAATGGAAGAGCTGAGAAAGTTGAGGTTTGATTTAGAGTGAAGGGGAGGACAGATCTGTGAAAGGAGAGCAGAAAGAAGGATGATGATAAATGAGAGCCTCTGGGTGAACTGATGATGTGAAAGAGCAGGATGGTCCCTGGGCAAACGTGATCCTGGAAGAACAGGTACTACTCTTGCCCTAGTTTCCCCTTTTAAAGGGATAAAGGAGTGAGAGAGGAGGAATATTCTTTCTCTACTATTTAAGCTCCCTGAATCCCTAATGAACTCTTATCTCCCCACTCATTACTCAGCTTTCAAAAAAACTGATTAGCCAACACAGGAACGAGTGTGTGTAGGTGAAAAAAAAAATGAATGAGTGGCAAAAAAATTTTTTTGTAAAGACTTATAATTTGGGTATCTCTGCTTCAAATTACACTCACATTTTAAAAATCAAGTTTTCAAAATCTGACTTGCATAGCTGAGATCTGCTTCTCTGGGATAAAGGATAGGGATTGTACAGAAACATCAGAACAATACTGGTTGGGCTTTTTTGGTTGTTTTGTTTTGTTGATTTTGTTTTGTTTTGTTTTTTAGCCATGTCACACCACTGGCTTATTTCTGTGATATTCACAGAACCCATCACTTTTCCTTTTAAAACTGCTCCAGTCAGAATGTCTTTTTTTTTCTGAGGAATCAAGATCAATGACCTACTCCCCCTGATTGTGTTACCCTTTGTTTGCCCTGAGCCCCACCATCTTTGCTCATCTTTGCATTGCTTCTCTGTTCTTTCCCGTGCTTGCAAAATCATTGCATTTAATGTCAAATGGTAAATGTCATTTGTGTAACATTTCCCATGCTCAACCTGCTAAGGAAAATGTCTTACAGCTGGGAACTGGGCATCACATCCCTTATAGCAGCAGGAATTCTGCAGAAGGAGGTAAACCTTGGCTGTCTCTGGATCTGCTGCTCATGAACTCCAAAAAGCCAGGACCTTAACACACTCCTGCTCTGTTAGTTGACACCCCATGACTTCCAAACTTTGGCTGGAAGATTCCACAAGATTTAGCTTATGCATCACTTAATATGTTTGTACCCATTGTATATGGAATCCTCAAAAATCTTCTGGATGAGACAGAATTTTTTGAGCTTCTCAGTGATCTGGGAACCAGCCACTCAGCATCATTTCCAAAGATTTTTTTTTTTTTCAATTTTGTAAAAGTGTACATGTAAACCTAAGTAGGTACCTCCCTTTTTTACATCCCTCATGGAGTCCTCAGCTCTATTGTCACAACTTCTCAAGGACATCAACAAGTCTGAGGAATGCTGACTGCTGCTGCAGCTGAGCACCTTTGGAGGTTGAGATCTCCATCCCAGAAAATTTTAGCCCATGGCTACGTTACATTTTCTCGTCACCTTTTATTTACATTTTTCCTTAGTTTCCATTTCAGGTGATCTGCCTGTACTCAAACAACCCGGGATTGTTTTTCATGACCGTGCAGGATTCCTCTCTTCACCGATACAGCTCCTGGTCACAATTCCCACTGAGTTCATACAGCTCCATCTCTCTGTATGTCCTACAGCTCCGGGGCTTCTTCAACCGTCTTGGTTTGGGCCAGGATAAAGGTGATTTTCTGTCTTATACTTTTGTTTTACGGACAGTTTCCCTAATTATTTTCTTCAGCACTGATTCCATTATTATGCTCTGGATGGAACACAGATTCCCTGGGTGGGGTAACCTCCCGAACCACTTTTTGTCTAAGCCTTGCAGGAGTGTTGAATTTAGAGATATTTATTATTAAATACATTATTGCAATATGTATTATAATATATTATTAAATACATCCTCAGGCTGAAGCCCCCCGTGCAGCCTTCAGTTCATCGGTAACCTCAGGCAGCTTCCCGCTAGCCCGGTTAGAGGCACGACCACAGCCTGGTGGCTGCTCAGCACCCCCGGGAATCCCGCCGGGTACGGAGGGTTTGTGTAAAGTACGGAAACCTTTATCAACCGCATTAAACGGCGCTGCACGACGGCAGCTCCGATCCCAAGCCGCTCGTCGCACCCCGGTGCATGAGAACGAACGCGTTAAGGAAAGAAAAAAAAAAAAAAAAGGTCGCGGGAGTCCCGGCCGCTGCACCGGGACAGTCCGGGCGGGGGAGGGTGGGGGCCCGGCGAGGGAAGCCCCGGGAAGGCAGCACCAGCCCCCTGCGCCGGGACGGGGTCGCCGCAGCCACGGCAGGACAGCGCCCACGGCAGGCACCGGCGGGGACTGCGCCGCCACCGCCCCGCACGGTAGCATCGGAGCGGATTTGATCGGATCCGTCCCGGTGTATCGGTTCGGTTCTTCCCTCGCCGTCGGGGCGGGGGTGGCGTCCGCTCCACTCTCCCGCCAACGGCGACCACGCGCGGGCGCGCCCGTCCCACGAGCGAGCGGCGTGTTTCCCTCGCGCCGGGGCGGGGGAGGGGCAGGAAGGGCGTGGCCCAGCGGAGCGGAACTGCGTCGGCGGGCGGCCCCGGCCAATCGGCAGCGAGCCGCTGGCGGGCGTCGCGAGGCAGCTTTACCGCGGCCGCCGACTGCGTTTCCCCCCCTTACCCCTTTCCCTCCCTCCCTCCTTCCCCCGCCTCCCCGAGAGCTGCTCCGCTGCCCGCCTCTGCCGGGGCGGCCCCGCCGCGGGGTAAAGCGGCGGAAGGAGGCAGGAGAAACGGGAGCGGCCCACGTGATGGGCTCCGGCAGCCAATGAAGACGGCAGGAGGTTGCGCGTGGCAGGCGAAGGCCGCGGGAGCCGCGAGCGGGGCGCGTGGGCCGGGGCGTTGCTCGGCGCCCTGCGCCGCCTGGAGCCGGCGTCGGGAGGCGGGGAGGCAGGTAGGAGGCAGGCGGGAGGGAGGGAGTGAGAGAGGGAGGTGGGTGGGAGGCGGCTGGCAGCCAGGCGGCCCTTCCCCCTGGTGGTGGTGGTGGTGGTGGTGGTGGTGGTGGTGGTGGTGGTGGTGGTGGTGGTGGTGGTGGTGGTGGTGCTGCTGCTGCTGCTGCTGCTGCTGCTGCTGCTGCTGCTGCTGCTGCTGCCGCCGCCGTCCCCTTACTCCCCCCCGCCTGGGTTTTGAAGTTTTATTCGAGGCGGTGGCGTGAGGTGTGCGCGTCACGTGAACGCGGCGGCCCAATCACACGTGCGTGCTCCCTCCGCTGTGGCCGGGAGGGACGCGTTTGAGGCCAGGGGGCCGCGGAGACCGCCGGGCGGCCGCGGCCGGGAGCTGCAGGAGGGCTGCCTTCTCTCCTCGCCCGCGCCGCTTAGTCTAGGAGGGGTGGGCAGTGACTGGTGGTCACCTGACGCGGAGGAGGGAGTTAAAGGGACGAGCAACCCCGGGGCTGCGCATCCAGGCTGTGGTCGGGAAGGGGCGGGTTAGGTCAGGCCCGGCCCCAGGTAGCTGCCGCATGACGGAGCCATCGCGGTCCCGGGGACCATCCCCCCGGCGGAGGCGTGGCCGACGCCACCCGTAAGACGGGGTTGGGTTGCCCGCGCCTTGCCCCGCCTCAGCGGGAAAGCCTTTTATAGGGACGTGCCGCTGTGCTGGGGTTATGCGCCTATCCCTCAGCTCGCTCGGCGCGACGGGAGGGCGGCTCAGGGGGAGGAGTGGGTAGGAAGGGGGCGGTGGCGGCCGCCGGGCCTCTCAGGCAGGGGAGCTCCCGGCGGAGCGTAACGGTTCGGCGCGTGAGCCTCGGCACGTCGCGTGAGGTGGCCGTTGGCGCCGGGTGGGGGCGGTGCCGCCCGGCCCATGCCCCGGCGCTGCCCTGCCCGGCTCGGTCCTCCCCCTGCCATTTGCCTTCACCTGCCCTTGGCCGCCCCTCCCCTGCCGGTGCCACTGCGTTCCCATCTCATCTCTGCGCGGCCGCCGTTATTCTGGTATCTTCCGGCCGAGAGCCGCGGATCAGCCAGCGTGGCGCAGGAGGCGGCTTCGTGTGGCAAAACCGAGCGCTCAGCGGTGTTAACGTTGCCGGTTTAGCCGAGGGGAGACGGATAAATAAATAAAGAGTGGTGCTCTGCTGGAGGGGAAGACGGCGTCATCCTGGAAGGATGCCGGGGTTGGGTTCAGAAGTTGTTGTTGGCCGTAGGTACCACGGTTACCAACGTGAGCGCTTTAAAAGGAGCTTAAAATGGTAGACATGAGGCTTAGCAGTTTTTTCACCAGCTTGGTTAGATGAGTGGTTTGAGTTTCTTGCCTAGCTTCTTGCGATGTCAAAGCTTGCACAGTCATATTGCTTCACTCCTAACACACAGTGCCTGGATGCATTGGCCATTTTTAATTGCATTTAATGCAGGGGGCTAAAATCCCTGAAGATTTGAAGTTGCTACAGACTTGGAAAACCGAAGGTTGTGTAAAGAGGACAGGGTGATGAATTAGTCTTGCAGCCTCAAGGTGTTTTGCCCGAAGCAGCTGCTTGCTTTCCATCTGCATCACCCTTTCAGTGCCTTCAGGCACAGCTCTTTGTGAGTCGGTATTGAGAACTGGAATGGGGCATTGATTCTGCTTGAAAAATGTTGCCATAGGTGAGCATTTGCTTGTTAATGTGAGGGAAAAAAAACCCCCATAATTCTTAGGTGTGGTAGAGATGGACAGCATTCATTCAGTTACATATTCTGTCAGCAGCTATTAACCTCAGCCACTGTTTGCTCAGTGTTGGTGCAGATGCTGTTGTGCTTGCCATGGGAGGCAAACGTGCAGCTGGAAGAAGCCAATGTTAGTTCCCCTTGTGAATAAACGTGTTAGGTCTCCCACCAGAAAAAAATACTATCAAAATTCTTTGAGCTTATGCCACTGCTTAATCTACTAGATCAGCTGGATAACTTCTAAAGTACGTTATGTAGGTTGACTTTTTAAAACCTGATTTCTTAAGTCCAAGGCATTATTTCTGCAAACCCAATAGATCTCTGCCTAGAGGAGTGAAAGCTCTTATCTAAGAAGAGGCTGTTGTCCATTTGCTGTTATACAGCCAGCAGAAGATGACTAAAAAATTCAGCCATGGTATGCATATAGGAAACAGTGTCATTAATTGTAACACCAATGGAGCCTACTTTGTTTTCCATAATTAATGGTGAGGTGTGGTGTATGTTTTGGTGGGTTTTTGTGTGGTTGTTTTTGTTTGGTTTTTTTTTTTTTTTCTGGGGGGGGTGGGGTGGGGTGGGGGGTGTGTGTTGTTTTTATCAGGTGGCTTTAGAAAAAAAAAATTGAATGATGGTGGTGAAATTGCTCTTCACAGAAAGATGGACTGTGTTTTCATGATTGGGTTCTGGTTACTTTTAGTACAGATGATAAGTTCTTTCTGAATAAGTTGGAATAAGTTCTTTCTGATAAGTTTTTTCTGAATTGGGTAAAAAAGAAGGCAGGATGAATGATATGGTTGAGAAGAATGATGAAGGCTTGTTATAAGAACAAAGCAACCAGAAGGAAGTTTTTTGGTGGGTGTGGTTTTAAATTTTTTTTTTTAATTAAGCCCCAAGCCAGCTTTTGCACTGCAGTGCTTTCTAATATGGTATGGTCTGTCTGACCACAAAGTCAATAACAAAGATAGATATAAACCTGGAACCATCAACAACATTCTGGTATTTTAATTGGAAATACTTCTTTTTACATAAGCTTAAAAGGGGAATGGAAGTTTCTTTTATTTCTAACTTGATGAGCCATTGGTGATAGCAGTAAGATAGCTGAACAAGTACCATGGTCCTCAGCTGGCTTTTCTACTTGCCTCACTAATTTTCTTTAATTTTTTTTCCTTTTTTCTTTTCTTCCATGTGATGAGGATAAAAATTCCCACTCGAAGATTCATGTGTGTGATAAATGCTCCTCATGATGGCCATAAAGGGAATGAAATTAATCAAAATAATATTATTCCTGCTGATTGTTACTTGTTTCTGTCAGTGTTGGTGTGGCAAAAAGCATTATACATTGCTTTATTATTTTCCTTTGTAATTTTCAGTAGTTGAAATAGTATATTGAAAAAATAGAGCAATAATTGAATATATGAATAGTGGGCATATGAGCAACTTTCTGATAAAACATGGAAAGTAATTTAAAATACATTATTTTAAATGTTGGAATAACTACATTGTATACAGAAAAAACCCAACAATTATTTGTAGCAAACACTTGTTTTTTTCCCCTGCCCTCTAATTGTTGGCTCGTAAGTCATATAAATGGATTATATATGTGTCTATTTTGCAGTCTTCAGTGCTTGGTAAGCTCACTTAGCTCTTGAGAGATGGAGAATGCTGTTAAATAAAGCACCATTATTATGTGGGAGTGAAAGTTCATACTTCTGTGGCAAAGTATTAGTGTTGGAGAGGTAAAGCAGGTATTTAATTTCCCTTTCCCCCTTTCCCCCAAGTGTTTTTGCTGTTCCTGCTACTTTTTTAAGGGTGTAGCTGACAGTTGGTGAAGAACTTCCTGAACTACCACCTCTTACCCTGCAATAGTCTAGGTAATGAGTGTTAAAGAGAATTTGGTTTTAGTATAATGTAGTGCTCTGGGCTGAAATCTGATGTCACACAAGCTGTGTCATACTGTGGGGATGATGCATGCTGTGTGGAGCAAGCATGTTAGCATGTTTACCTCACCAAGAAAGCCTAAATCTAGAGAAACTGATTTTTGTGCACATTTTTTTTTTGTTGTTGTTTCTTCATGCAACAGTCCAGTTCTTACAATATGTATTTTTAAACTTACATATTTTACCTAGATTCTGCTAAAGGAATCTAGGAAGAATTTAAATTTAATTTAAATTTAAATTACTTCTCTCATAAATAAGATTATTTAAACTTGATGTTTTTAAAGGAAGTTTGGACAAAGATACTGTTGCTTATCAGAGGGGTCAGGAGCTGTGACATGTGCTGCAAGTAATTGGAGATGTAGAGCAAACATTTGACTCTGGGAAGCCAGTACTCTTGTGTGGAAGTAGGTGGAGGCCAGTGGGGCCTGGTGTGGTATAGCAGATGGGAGCAAGTATCTTTCTATTGGCAGTTTAATGCAACAAAGACTTTCATGATTAACAAACTTTCTTGCAGGGTGCTACTGTGTTAATCATTCTCCCAATTGGCAAAACATTGGCTGAAAGCATGGCTTTGTATTTTAACCCTTCTGGTGTGCACATTGCACAACACTGCTGATTGTAGCATTGCTAGATTTCAACGTCTTTTTTTTTTTTTTTTTTTTTTTTTTTTTTTTTTAATGGCCAACATTTGGGACTTGTCTGATTGTCAGAGCTGCCCGGTCATAGTTAGTAATAAAGTTGTAGACTAGGCTCTGCTGACAAACTGCCACTGTGGGTGTGTGACATTGGCACAGCTGGTTTTGGTAGCTGTTGTTTTCAGCTGGTGAATCTAGTTTCAGCTAGTGCTTGTTTTAGCTGGTGAATTTGAGAGCTGAAAGCCTCCTTTATGCTCCAGTAAAGCTCCAGTAGTAGGGTCTTTCAAAGGATACTGTATGAGAGTATCGTGTATCTACATGTGTAGTAGAGATCTTTGAACTGAGCAGGGAATTGCTAAGAAAAAAATGCTATCAGCACCTCTTTTATGTTTTTCATAGGTTGGCAGCTGTTCTGTTCTGCTTAACTGTGTCTGTAAGGTTGCTCTCCCACATATAGATCTTTAGCAAAGCCTGGGCCTTGTGATCCTCCAGCTCATGATCTGTTACTGAACCTCTTCTTAGGGGAGGCAGTTTAGGAGTGACTGAAGGACAGTTTTTTGCTAAAGCTCCAACTAGCAACCTCTAGACTGCTGGGTCAGGATAGTAACTTGCAGTGTATAGGTTTGAAATGGCATTTTACATTTGCAGGCATTACTGAAAGAAGGAATGTGATTTACTGGGTACTGAGGTACCAGTTTGTAAAGACTGTAGTTCATACTTTCAGGGTGCTGCAAAGCAGGCAATGACTGAAACACATTTTGAGGGAGAGAGTGCTTCTTGGTAGTGAACATCTGCGTTTCAAATATGACCGTGACATTACTGGTATGTAAAAGGTAACTCCCTGTGACCGTGGAGGTCAGTGATCAGTTGGTGCAGACCAGTTCATGCTGCCAATTGTTTAGCAGAAGCAGGGGCTTAAAACTGGTGTTTGTACTGATGTAAATGGGATGTTGCTCTTTACTGCAGTATTTCTCTTTCTTATCTAAGCTGCTCAGAATCGGGTTACTTAAGCTGGTGAGAGTCTGTGGTACTGCTGTGACTTCTACTGGTGAGTCTGTTCTCTTGTTAAGCTAGAGGTTCCACTTTTGCTGCAGGCAAGGATATCTACCTGCATTAGTTAAAATGGTATAAAAATTTCTGGCAATGGCCACAGTCTCTGGTGTTTGTTCTCTCATTGTAACTGGAATGCATGGCTTGTGGGCCATGAGCACTGTCTGTTATTCAGTTTTGTGCAGCTGCTCTTAGTCATACAAATTACCTTTTGCTGATGAAGAAAAAGACTTCTTTCTGTATCGTCAGTGATCAGAAGCATACTGCTTAATAATAAAGTGTCAATATGTGACTCTAAAACTTGAGCACTGCTATACCTAACACATGATTGCTGTAGTTATAAAATGACTGACCAGTCTTTTACAATGTGGGGTGTTATTTTTTTAGTTATTAATGATGGAATTTGTTAAGAGTAAAATATTTTGCTGTATCTAGCCACATAAGGTGGCTACAGCTCTGTGCTCCCAGGTATAACCAGTAGTAAGGCTGAAAATGTGTTCCCCATCAGCACAAGCACGTGAAGCACATGCACCCCACAGATCAGGTAGATGTAGATACTCACAGGAGCACAGGCAGCAGCAACACCCTTATCCTTCTCCCCCCCTATCTAAGCAGGATGGAGGTCTGCTAATGAGAGTGTGTGTATATGTCATTTTATATATACATGCCTACATATGTAGATTCCCTCCAGCAGCTGGGCTTAGACACCCAGTCTGCCCACCAGCTGGTTTTTGGATCCCAGTCCTTACCAGTTGGTGGCTTCTGAACACTTAAGGCCCTAAGGCCAAAGCCCCAAATTCTGGTACATGCTGCCCCTCTCAGCTGGCTGGGACTACCCTGGGTCCTTATGTCCAACACCCTTCTGCCCCACATGACCTTGCCCTTTAGAGAGACTCAGAGGTGTGTGCACACACAGAGCTGCTGGCACCCCCCTGGCTGAACACACAACCACCTCCCACCAGCCAGTGTTTATAATGGAACTGGAATGCTTTGTTGATTCTTTTCTTCCCTTTCCTTCCCATTTGCTAGGTGAAAGTGCTTGGTGTTAGCTTTGGCTTTTTCTTGTTCAAAGGTATTTTAGAAACTACAAAGAGAGAATAATAATGCAAAGCTGTTTTAAAGAATAGCTGAACCCTAACCCTTAAGAAAAAGAATATAATTGCTGTGATTTTTCATATCTCTTTCCTTCTAATTTCTCTGAACCCTTTTTTTCCTCTCCAAATCTGCTGTTGCTAGCACTGGAAGTATTCCCTTCCCATTGTGCCAGCCTGATCCAATATATGGATGTTGTGGTTTAATTCCAGCCAGCAACCAGGCATCACACAGCCACTTGTGAGAGGAGGCGGAGAATCAGAAGGGTAAAAGTTGAGAACTTGTGGGTTTGAACAGTTGAATAGGTAAAGCAAAAACTGTGTGTACAAGCAAAACAAAACAAGGAATTAATGCAGTGCTTCCCATTAGCAGGCAAGTGTTCAGTCATAATAGTTACTTGGGAAAACAAACACCATCACTCCCAGCCTCCTTCCCTTTCTTCTTCCCCCAGCTTTTTATGCTGAGCATGACATCATATGGTGTGGAATATCTCTTTGGTCAGTTGGGGTCAGCTGTCCCAGCTGTGTCCACTCCCTGCTACTTGTGCACCCCCAGCTTGCTCGCTGGTGGGGTGAGGTGAGAAGCAGAAAAGGCCTTGGTTGTGTGAGCTCTGCTCAGCAATAGGAAAGCATCTCTGTGTTATCAACACCATTTCCAACACAAAGCCAGAATATTGCTCCATGTCAGCTACTTTGAAAAATATCAACTCTATCCCAGCCCAAAACCATCAAAATGGGGCTTAAGCTTCCCTTTTGCTATACCTCTCTTTTATAAACATCTAGAAGTTTCAAAATCACAGTAAGGTAGTACCTAAGTATTTGCAGAATTTTGTGTTGAAGCAGTTTCTCTGTACACTGAATGTATTTAATCCTCATTTTTCTCAGCCTAAGTTCATTTTTCTAGTTAAAGGAGAAGAAGCATTTCATGGTTTTCTCTTACAGACCTGCCCATGCTGCTGTTTGGATGCACATTTTTCAAGTGTCTTAAAAATATGTTTTCTTTAGTTACGTGCTTCTGAGATGATCACCCACAGCACAAGCTTCTGTTGCCAAGAAACCTTCAAAAAGATGCTGGCTTTTTAATATTTCTCTGGTTTTGCCCATCTTCTTCACCCTCAGAACAGTTCTGTTAGCTACATCCAGAAGCAGCCCTGGTCAAGTTACAGTTTGGCAGGCAGGCAGCACTCAGCACAAAACTGTGGCCTTGATGGTGTTTGGATCTTGGTGTCAACCCGATAGCTCTGATGCTTTGACTTTCTCCTTTTGTACTGGATGTGGTTTTGTGAAATAAATGTCCAAATGGGGGTGAGGCGACCTTCACAGAGGTGTTTACCTGCAGCCATGCTGCATTTGGTGTCATTTTCCTCAATCAGAATTCTGCTGTAGGGAGTTTATTCTCCAAAGTGCCAGTTTTACAGAATGCAGTCTCACTGAGGCATGTGAAGGAAGGGCTGCCGGTCTGGGGGCGGTGTGGCAGACGGCTCGGTTGGGTGCTAAGGGAGGGAAGACTCGGTGAAGGTTCTGGCCAGGCCTTGGGTGCCGAGTTACCGTGTGGCAGGGTGTGACAGCGGTGTCACCGCTCCGAAAGTCATGGGGCGCTTCCACACTTTCGGTCCCGTAAGGGCAAATTCTGACGTCAGCTGTGCCAGACGAGTGCAAACCCTCGGGCAGAGGGATGGAGGCTGACCGGGACGGGTGATCCCGGTTTTAGCGCTGCCTCCTCGAGTAACGTTTAACCCCGGGGATGCGGGAGGTCCCTGTACCCGCGTTCGTGCCCCGGCGTCAGCTCTCCCGAGTGCGGCGGAGGCAGCGCTAGGGGAGAGCAGGGCGGTGGCGCTCCGGCCTGCCTGCCGCGGAGTCTCGCTGAGCGCCCCGGCGAGCGGCGGGGCTCTGCCAGGGCCGGGTGGCGGCCATGGCCGCCTTTGCCCGTCCCGGCTGCCGCCGGGCGCGCATCCGGTCGGCGCCGCCCCCCGGCCGTCGAGTGCCAGCGCGGGGGTGTCCCGGAGCCGTGTCCTGAGGCGGGGCCGGGCCTCTCGGCCGGGGCTCGGCGGGGGAGCGAGGAGGAGGGGGGGAAGGGCGGGGCCCTGGCGGCGGCGCTGCGGGTGGGAGCCCCGCGGGTCTCGGTTCCAGAAGGTTCCAGGCGCGGGGCGCGGCGGGGCCCGGCACCGATCCCTGTACTCGGCGCGGGCACGTGACGGGCAGGCGGGAGGGAGGGGGGGCCGCCGGGTGGCGTTGCGCCTGCGCGCGCTGCGGCGCGGTGACGTCACCTGGGTGCGCACGCACGTTGTCCCCAGCTGGCGGACACACGGTCCGCGTGAGGAGAAAGGAAGTGTCCCCTCGCCTCGCCGCACGGTAACTACCGGGGAGTGGGGTCCCGGCGGCTCCCGGCCCCGGCTGTGACGCTCCCGAACCCCGCCTGCCTCCCCGCGCGCCTCCCGCCCCAACTGCGAAAATTAACACCAGGCACAGCCACGAGGCGACGGGGCCCGGGCCCGCGCGCCGCTCCCCGGAGGCGACGCGAGGCGCCGCTTCGGGGCCTCCCCGCCGCCCGTGCGGCCAGGGCGGGGCCGCCTCGGGAGCGCCTTTGTCGGCGGGCAGGGCCGGGCCGGGTCCCGGCGAAGAGCGACGCTGCTTCCCCTCCGCGTCGGTCCCGCCGCCCTCGGTGCCCGTCGGCTACCGCCGCTCCCGGAAAGGCCCGGACAGCTCCCGGCTGTGGCTGCCTGCCCTCATCCAGAGGCTTCCGGCGGGGCTTGGGAGGGGCGCAGTAAAAGCGGCAAGTGCGCCGCTCGGCCCGTGGCCGTGACGGCACCTGCCCCGGGCGGGGCGCTCGCCTCCCGCCGCACCGGGCGCCGCCAGCCGACCCGGGCTGTCTTCTCGAGCGGACGAGCGAGCGGCACCGCCTCCGCGGTGTTGAACGGCAGCGCCGCGCGTTCAGCGCTCGCTGCCATTGGGCCCGGCGCCGGGTTCCCGTCGGCAACGCGGCGGCGGCCGGGCTGTGCCGTGGGTCTGGCGCTCCGCAGCTCCGCTCCGATGCGTTTTCCCACGCGAGCAGCGAGATGCCGGCACCGAGTGGCTGTGCCTGACGGCGCTTGCCCTCCGGTGCTAGAAACCCGTGCGGGGCGCCGTGCTCGTGTGCACTGTGTACGGAAATCGTGATGCTGCTTGCAGGTGGGGGGTGGTTTGCGTGCCGTGGGGTTTGTTTTATTTCTTGTGTTTTCACATCTGATTATCTTAATGCTTTTAACGCAGCTTGGAGTATTTTGGGGCATTGTTGTCTACATAGATGGTTCTCAAATGTGAGGTTTGCATATGGGTAGAAAAGCAAAGTTTCTGCAGTTGATTGGAACTTAAAACTTCTCCAAACACACACTTTTTCCTTGAAATACTGGCTTAGCAACCTCGTGCTATAATAGGCTAGTATGCAAGACCAAGTACAATAAAACGTGAAATTATTCTTTTAACAGACTATATAGTGCTGAAATACAACTAGTTCTTGGCTACTGTAGCTGCAGGTAACCACACACCTCTTTGACTTGATACTGTGAGCAGAGCAAGAACTGTAGCAATCTAAGAACTTCAGAGCTGGAGAACAGAAACAGTAACTCAGGAGCTCTTTGCATAGAACTTTTGCTGGACGCATGGGTGAATGCTTTATTGAACTTCGTGTTGGCATTTTTACCTCACCACTTGGAGTTACAGGCTTTCTGCAGATCTTCAGTTAGATTTGGAATCAGTTTGATAGTTTGTTTCCTTCATGACCTAATGCAGTTTTGGTGTATGTTGCACAGTATTATGTGGATTCACTTAAATGGTTGTGTACCTGTAAAGGTGCTTTTTATAGAGAGACTAAGTTGGTGGAAACTCATAATACAACATAGGATGCGATGCCTTTCTCTGCACTCCATGTATCTAATTTTTAATAGTATTTATATTTCTATTGTGTTTACATAGATGAACATGCAAAGAGTTTCTTATATCTTTTTAACTTGCTGGGAATTAAGGTATGTGCTGCTGAAAAAGCAGGGCAGTATTCTTGAAATAAAAATGATGAAGCTAGTTTTGAACACATTTTGTGTTCTAGACTCTATTAAGTAGTCCTGGGTGGTTGTGAGTTTATGGAAAAGTGTTTTCTCCTCAAAGTGAAAATGAAAACCAGATCATGATTTGCGGGTCTTGGGACATGTGCAGAACAGTCCTGGATTTTTTCCTCCAATTTAACTTTGAGGTCATTTCCCACATGCATGTGGCAGCTGGTTGGCACAGAGGCTTCTTTCCTCCTACAGTACCCCAGTCCTAACAAAATAAATGTGTCATATTGAGCACAGTTCACTTAAAACTCAGAGAATTTGAGTTAACTTTCTGGAAGGGAGGTATGCTTGTTTTCAAGCAGCTAACTCCTAGTGATGGTGATTCACTCTTGTTTCTATAACTACATATCTGGTACAAGAATCATTTTTTGGCAGTGTTGCATTCCATATGTAATAAGGATCAAAATATGAACATCTGAATGTGGGAATGGCATTCATGTGAGTTACCAGAAGCACCTACATGCAGACATGTACAGGCTGTTTATGGTCTTCTGTTAGAGATCTATAATAATTGACCTGTGAGGTAGATGGGCAAAAGTTGACTTGAGTATATGCAGAGGACTGTTACTTTTAAAGTTTCCTATACGTTGATTAGGCTAATTACAACAATACAAATGTTTTCATATTTGATTTAAATAGTTTCCATAATTTTGAAGATAGAGGTAGCTAAGGTTGGCTTTACCCATTTAATCTCACCTGCATGGTCTTTTGGGGTGGTAGTTTGTCCATTTTCCCCCAAAGCTTATCCATTATAACTGGTTTTTCTCCTCTTTTACTTGTCTCTCTGCCTTGGACAGATTTTTAGAAGTTGCCAAGAAACTGGGGTTGGGGCAGGGGGAAGTGAAGAAATCACAACCACAGAAACCTGGTCTTTTTCATAAAGAAATTTGGAAGACATTAACTTTTTTTTTTTTTTTTTCTTTTTCCTTCCTTTCTCACTTTTCATTTTTGAGAAATTTTGGACCTCTGGGAACTCTTTCTGGCAACAGCAAAGGACTTATGCCTTTGTGTCAGAGGTGTGCCATTTGCTCTTCTGAAAACTTCTGCAGGTTTTGCCAAATGCTGTTCATTCAGCAGGTGATCTGAAGAGTTGAGGCAATATCAGAACAAAGAGCACTTTTGAAAAAAAACCGAGCAAAGCAGTGAGGAGTCTTGTTACAGCAAAACATTACATGAAAATGTGGTGTAAAGATGTCTTTCCCCCATGTCTGCAAGGCCTGAATTCCAGACAAAAAGGCAACCTTGCTTTGACACATTGTAATTGTGCTCAATTTTATAGCATTGATTATGTTTTAAGTTTGTAATGTGGAAAGCTGTTACAAAAAGGTTTTCTTAGACTCTGTTTGAGTAGTTTTGACTGGCTTTTTTTTTTTTTTTTTTCCCAGAATGGTGAATACTCCTAGAAGATTATCAAAACTGTAGAATTCACATTTGATTTTAGAGCTCAAAAGAGTGCCCATCATGGAGAAACAACAGATTGTCATGGGGAGCCGAGACGGCGGGACTGTGTCTGGTGCAGCACCTGCTTTTTTTGTCATCTTGAAACAACAGCAGGGGAACGGGAAAGCTGACCAAGGAATTCTAGTAGCAAACCGTGATGCCTGTGCTCTTGCCAGCAGCGTATCAACCCCAGTAAATCCCAAAGTCAAGACCTGCCTACCAGCTGACTGTGTCTCGGGGGGTATCACTGTCACGCTGGATAACAACAGCATGTGGAACGAGTTCTACCATCGCAACACTGAGATGATCCTGACAAAGCAGGGGAGACGCATGTTCCCCTACTGCAGGTACTGGATTACAGGTCTGGATGCCTTCCAGAGGTACATCCTGGTCATGGACATATCCCCCGTGGACAATCACCGGTACAAGTGGAACGGTCGCTGGTGGGAGCCCAGTGGGAAGGCAGAACCCCACGTTCTGGGCCGAGTGTTTATTCACCCCGAATCCCCTTGCACTGGGCAGTACTGGATGCACAAGCCCGTGTCCTTCTACAAACTCAAACTCACCAACAATACCTTGGACCAGGAGGGCCACATAATCCTGCACTCTATGCACCGCTACCTGCCACGACTTCACTTGGTGCCTGCAGATAAAGCCACGGAAGTCATCCAGCTCAATGGCCCTGATGTCCACACGTTTACTTTTCCACAGACAGAGTTCTTTGCAGTCACAGCCTACCAGAACATCCAGATTACCCAGCTGAAAATAGATTACAATCCTTTTGCTAAAGGATTCAGAGATGATGGGTTGAATAGCCGACCTCAGCGTGATGGGAAGCAAAACAGTAAGTTAGAGTTGGAAGGAGGTGAAGTTTTCAGTACTGCTGGCACACGTGGTTGTCGTGCTGGAGTTGATGCTGTAGATTTACATCAGAAGAATTTAGATTCTTCATTCGTTGGTCAAAACCCATCAGACACTGATGTGGAAAAAGAGACCTTTAATGCAGAAAGGGACTTTCTGCGTTTCCTGGACACTGACCTGCCTTCAGGTGATATGCCAAAGATTAAACAAGAAGTCTCTGAAAGGTGGGTTGACGTTCTGTTTTTAGAACAAATGTTGCTGAATGGGGTATTTGGTAAAACATCAAATAATAGCATGCTCAGTATACAAAGTTATGGTTAAAGTTTGCCTGAAATGAAATGAAACAAAGTGAAATGGTGGAACACTTAAATATTTTTAAAAGTTTTTTTTTTTTTGCTTAAATGGTCATGTGTTGATCTGGACTTTCTAATGTGTCTGAGGAGTGTAAGTATTCAGTTCTTTTTCCTATATTGCTTTAACTCCCTTTGTAAAAAAGAGTTTAGGGATATCTGAACCCATTTAGCATTTTGGAACACTTAAGTTTTATTTTGGGGAGTTCTAAAGGTAGCACAGCCCAGTTATTGAAACATTGTATTTCTTTGCTTACCCTAGCTATGTGCTGTCTCCATATTTTTCCTTTCCATTTGCAGGCTGGTGAGGATGTGTGTGTGTGGTATGTATGGGTGTTTAGGTTGGGTATGCAGAGGGATTGCTACAAGGCAGTTGTAACTGGCAGCACGCCACTGTTTTGTCATTGGCTGCTTGTGTGGATTCTTCTATTCCACAAAGTAGTAGAGGGAAGCTTCCCTGTTGGTTGTCAGCTGCCTCATGTTTGCTGTGAGGCAAGAGAAATCTGCACCTAGGAAGGCTTAAAACTCTTCGACTCTTCAGACTTTACACTGGTAATTTGATGTCTCTGCACTCACTCAATATTGACTTTTCAAACCTTTCTGTTCATGTCACAGGAACAGTAGTAAAGTAACCTATAGTGAGAGCGTGAAACCTGCATACCAGCTCATGTTGGTAAAACAAGCCTGGTGACACCTGTTATTTTCCTGCTCTTTCACATAGTATTTAAGCAACAGAATAGAGCAGATTTAGTGCATAGTGTCAAGAGTTGCTAGAAATACTAAAAGCTGGAGCAAGTGATTTTAAAAAAATGATTTCTCCTGCTGTGCTTCTTCATGTCTGTTTGTGAGTACCAGATAATCTGCCAAAGATTCAGTGACAAAAGCAGCCTTATGTAGATAAGTACACCAAGAAATTATTTAACTGCAGGGTATCAGGGTGATCTTAATGGTGTAATTAAAAGTCAGTTCCTTCAAGAATACATCATGTATTTATGATGTAATTATACAATTTGTTTCAAAGGCTGTATTACTATACTACTTGAGTGTATTTTAGAGGGGCCATGAGGTTTGCTTAATTATTTGTTAGGTTTGTTGGTTTTTTCCCCCTTACAGAAAGCATCTGCTTACCCTGTAACTGAAAAGCTTCATGTTACAAAGTTCTCAAAGAATGGAGACTTTATATGTAATAATTCTTAAGAATACTTTAATTGCTTTGGGATCTAGGGTGTCCTAATCTTTCTTTTGCAGAATTTTCCAGTGTCAGTGTAGGAGGAAGAAAAATGTCTTCTACATGTCTTACGTTCTCCAAAAATCTTACTGTAAATTCTAGATAAATGTGTCTTCAAGACTAAAAGTACGATGATTTCTTTAGTTCCTAAGAATACAGAATGGAGAAGTGCTCTGATAATTTCCCATATTGGAAGTAAGGCAGTAACACTGAAAATAATTACTGAAAAGTTTATTTTGTCTTTAAATTGATGGTTTTTTTTCTCCTTGGGGTCAGCTGCAATTGAAAAAAGTTGAAATTTTGATCTTTTTGCTTGCCAGAAAGGGTAATTGAAAACAAATTGTTTGGAGAACTGTTTGAGTTGGACAGCTTGGAATTCTTTTCTGTTCCCTTCTTCCCCAAGGAGTAAAACCCCATAGATATAAGGACTGAAGAACCTTTCTTTAGAGCAGATGGTTTAAATTGGTAGACCTAATTTCTTTTGATCCAAACTGTGTTAGATGCCTATCTGGTTTCATCTCCAAGACAGTTTCTCTGTGCTAAAAGCTGTACAGATGGGTCAAGACTGTAAAGGGTTTTCTCTGTGTGAGGAAGCATCTATCATTTGATAAATAAATGTTACCACAGTCCTAGAATTACCCTCAGGCATTGTCCAGCTTTTGTGATTTTGTAGTCTCAGTAAATAAATCAGATTCTTTACTTGGAAAGAGAAAAATTGACCTCCTCCAAGAAATGGCAAAACTGTATTTTTATGTGCTGGAGTTTTTCAGAATCCTAATTCCCTTTTTTTCCACAATCTGGTGATGTATTCATGCTGTGCATTTAAGATCCATTCATAATACGGCAACTGTTCAGAGACAGTGTTAAGAGGCATTTTTTTCTTTATCAAACAGACACATTAATATTTAGTAATGAGGACGGTATTTTTTTCTTTTTTTTGTCAAAGGCAAGCCATTCCTAGCAGTTGATAGGTACTGACATCCTTTTGTGCAGGGTGCTGATTTCTGCTGTTTAGATTGGGGTGAGACTCAGAAGTTGGTAACTCAAATAATGCTCTCCAAAGGAAGTGGAGTTGCTGGTGCTGCAGTGTGTTCTATGTCCTGCTCAGTTCTTCTCATATATTTGAGAATGGCACTATATAAATGGTTGCATATACCTGGGGATAATTTTAATCTCAAGTTAATGGAGCACTGTGGAAGGAAAGGACTGGTTTCGATGTAGAAGATGGTATGATTTTTTTTTTTTTTGTCCTGGTGATATGTTTAGTTTCATCAGGTGTATTGTAAAGGAAATAAATGTTTAATTTAAGTTGTGGACACTTCTGTAGAATGTTTGGAGCCACTGGAGGCATGGAGTGTACTACTTAGCTACTTTACTACATGGACTGTACTACTTAGCTCTTGCAGGCTAATGTACCCTTTATCCTTTCCAAGGTCTTTAGATCTTCCTCCTTCAAAAACCTGAATGTTTTTTAATTTTTAATGCTCTGATAGTCTTGTTTTTCTAATTTGTTGTCTTGTATTTAGTGTGACAGTTTACTGTTCTCTCTTCTTTTCCTTAAATTTGGTAGAGGAAGGCAGGTCAAACTTCATCTATCTATTGATAGGTAAATTCCAAAAAGAAATAAAATCTTTATCTCAGTGCTTCCAATAACAGAACAGCCAAATGGCTTTTAATTTGGGAAAATGCAAGAAAATTATTTCTCTACTTTTACTGTTTTATTGTGAGTGTTCTAAATATTGTGGTGTAAAAAAGCTTGCTTAAATATGAGCACTGTTCCATCCATATCAAGCAAAGACAGAGCTAGTTAAGATGTTATTTCACCTTTTTTACCTGATCTCAGATTAATCTGAGGATTTTTAGAAGACAGACTTGCATGATTCATCTTCTCATAGATTATGGAAAGAAGAGGTTCTGTGTCTGCTGACATTGCATATAACTTCATAAACTAAGGGCCAAACCTAGAAAAATGCTGCTCAGCATTTTGTGCAAATCCTTGATCATCTTCTGCATACACATAGATGGGTGATACCCCAACCTCTTACCACCATCTAGCTTATGGTTGCAGTATGCAGAGCAAAATAACATTTGTGTCTAGAAATTTAATTTTTACAACAAGGCTTCTTTGTTTTGGGTACTGTCCAGATCTTTACAAAACAGGCAGTCTTTAGTTTGAGCATAAGCCTTGCCATAAGTAAAGGAAAAAAGCTAGAGAATTCCAGGCTTTGCTGGGCTTAGAGCTGGAAACAGTCAAACTCAGATGAGAAATTTATTCCTGGCCACCAAATTTATTAGGAATTTTGTCTCATTATTTTAGAGAACTTTAAGATAGAGGTGCAGATGACTCGGGTCTTAATAGCATTGACTGTAATTGTGGATCTGGTGTACTTGGATCAGCCTCTAGCATTTTGGGTTGGTCATAACCTTTAGGTTGATAGTCTTAACATTTCTTTCACAGTAAACTCACTGAAGAAGAAAGGCTTTTTAATCTTGTATTTGGCTAGAAATTTTCTGTTAGGAAACTCACTGGCCAGAGAAGACAGGAGATAAAACAGGGCTGCTGTGGTATTCTACTGCTTGCTGTTCCATCACAAGGCAGGTTTGTGCTTCAAGCTTCTGGTTACTTAAGTGTCCTTCTGAATTGCAGCAGGTTTTCTAGATAGGTTCTGTCTTGTTCTTAGGAATTTTAAATGTAAACACAGAAAGCTGTGTCTTGACTTTGTGCTCTGTGTTTTAACACTGTGGTCTTTCTTCATGAGGTGGAGGCTCCCAGCTCCACTCTTGTGTGTCTCAGTTTGTCTCCCTAAAGAATGCCTGCAGTCTACACAAGGCTCTTCCTCCGCATCTTCCCCTCTCTCAGTCACTGCTGGGGGTCCATCTGAGCATAGTCATTCTTTATTGGGGGAAGAGGTGGATAATAATAAAAACATACACAAGCATGCACATATATGTACAACATGTAAAGCAATATTCTTTTTCTATTTAATACATGGTGTTTAAGTTATATTTGAAATTCTTACATTGACAAACATTGGCAAGTATTGTTATTCTTAATGACATTTTAATAGCATAAGGTTATAATAATTTGACGAATAATTTAACATAATTAAAATTATATATAGTATGTTACAAAACATATAAAGTGAATTTTGGAATGCTACCTTATATGTTTATTAAATAAATTCTGACTTACTTTGTGAGGTTCACTGTGGACAAGAGTTTTTGGTTTCATATCTTAGCTGTTTTCTCTTACTATGAAAAAACGGCTTCTAATGCACTTAAAAATGCTGGCTGCTGCACTGGTGTGTGTCCCTCAAAGCAGCCCATCATCAGAGTGTGAGGCTGTGCCTTTAATCTTCAGTGTCTTATGCATGACATATCAAATTCTGGTTAGTTTAATACTCAAATTTAGTGAAAGATGGAGCATAATTCAGTAGGATATTAACATTCTGTAAGCATTAGGACAACAGCTGAATTTAGGTATTACCTGCTTGTGGCTTCAGGATGAATTGACTAAATTGTAATTAAATCCTGTGAATTGAAGTTGATTAGGCATTCACTTATTTGCAAGCACAGTGGTCAGATTTTTTTGACTTGAGATACACAGCAAACTAAGGCCAGTTCAGAGCATGTAAAGCATGGTGGTAGCTTAGCATGTGTTCAGGCTGAGTCTCAGGAAAAAGTGCAAAACTGCAAGCTATTGCTGCAGAAGGAAACTGTTCTGCCTCCTTCAGATAAGAAGTTGGATTGGTTTTTATTCTTTTTTGAGTGCTTTCTTCTAAAAATATAAGCTTGTATGTGACAGCTTATTTAGCAGACTCGTGTCTTGGGAGTGTTTTGGAAGCTTTTTGTAATATGCAACCAAGGATTATGAGAGATGATGGAATTTTGGTCAAGGAAGAAATTTGATAAAGATCCTGAATTGCTGTGTTTTGTTTTTGTCCCTTTTGTCCCTTGTTGTGTTTGTCCCTTCCACTCCAGTCCCAATCCCAGCAGTTATGAAAGCAGTTCCTGTGTGGCATCCCCATTGGACCCAAATGGACACTTTAATATAGTCATTAAAGAGGAACCAGTTGATGACTATGACTATGAGTCAAGTGTTTGCACCCAAGGAGTAACTGTAAAAAAGGAAGACACAGATGAAGAAACTGATGAGTATTCCAATACTGATGATGATGATCCCATCCTCCAAAAACAACTGATGATCCGCAGTGAAACAGAGGGAATTGATGGAGAATTCAAGTCCAGGAAGCGTTTGTTAACCAGTCCTTCAGGTGTTGCCAAAGCAAAAATGTTAAAACTGGATAGTGGAAAGATGCCTGTGGTCTATTTGGAACCTTGTGCAGTCACAAAGAGCACAGTGAAGATATCTGAGCTGCCACAGACCATGCTTTCCTGCAAGAAGGAAAAATCCCCTTTGTGTGCAATACAGGATTCCTTGCCTGTGTGTTTTGAAAATCACAAAGACTCTTGCTTAGCCACAGCCACTCTAACAGAGGAACTGGCTACTAAAAAACAAACTCCTGGGAGTAAAATGTTACAAAAATACCCTTCAATCAGAGAGGCCCAGTGGGATCTATCTAAGTCACATAGTTTTAATCTCAAGGGCTCAGTAAGTTGTCACTTCTCAGCTAAAGACATCTGTGGAAGAAAAAGGCCTGGTGTACTGAAGAATCCTTTGTCCCTGAAGGGCTCTGGTAACGATCCAAACACCCTATCCTCAATTATTCCTAAAAGAGGAAGACCACGGAAACTGAAAATTTCCAAGGCTGGTCGACCACCTAAAGGTGTAGGGAAAGCTCTCATAACAAGCAAGAGCACCTCTCTGGGGCCTTCCAGCATCATTCCAGATGTTAAGCCAGATCTTGAAGATGTTGATGGAGTCCTTTTTGTGTCCTTTGCATCAAAGGTAAAGCTTAACTGTTTCAAAACCTTTCAAAATGTCTCATTTTAAGCCCTTTGTATTTATATACTGAAAGTATATTTTCTTTTGTTTGAAAGAGTTTTGAGATCTATTGCCTCTTTCCAAATCTGCTGTAATGTCCACATGTTAATTGTATCATTTTCTTAACTTCTTAGCAACTTGAGGAGAAATAGTGGGATCTAGAGTTATGTGTAAAGAATGTGTACTTGTTCATTAAACAATCTTACCTTTTGAATAGTTCAGTGATGTGTCCTTAGTTTGCATCTAAGTTAGCATGTTGAGATATTTTACGCTTACTCAAGACTCTTCATGTATGTAGGAAGCTCTTGACATTCACACTGTGGATAGAGCTGGAGAAGAGTCACAGGATCTTCAGGCTCCCTTGCTGACTACAAATGATCCAGGTACATTTTTGTATATTTTGTAAATGGTTATTATCTTCAGCAAGGGAATTTGTAAAGACAGACTGGGAAATGAATAATTTAAGTAATTTTTTGCATGGTAGATGTACTTAATATGTTCTTACTTTTTTTTTCTCTGTGTGTGTGTAGATTGTCAAGCAAGAATACAAGCACTGGAAAAGGAACTGATGGAAGAGCTGAAGACCATGAGGCACAAGCAAGTAATACATCCCAGCCTTCAGGAGGGTAAGTGGGCAGTGTATGTGTTGTTGTGCCTGGTTGTGTATATTTAATCATAGAACACTGATTTCCTAGTGGGTGTGATACTGTGTATGGTGTATGCTCAGTACACGTGGGATCTGATTTTGGGTTTTTTGTTTAGGTTTGGTTTTGGGTTTTGTTGGAGTTTTTTTGTTTAGTTGGGTTTTTTCGTTTGGTGTTTTGTTTTTTGGGTTGTTTTGTGTTTGGTGTGTTGTTTTTTGTTGTTGTTGGCTTGTTTTGGTTTTTTGTGTGTGTATTTTTTTGGCTTTGTGTGTTTCGTTTTTTCCAAATGCAGGGTACAGGTCTGTATGTAAGACTATGACAGGAAATCTGTGTGAAACTGTCACTTTCCCTCTTGCCACTTGTGGCAATGAGACAGTCTGTAGCATCTGACCCAGTTTTCCTCTTAACTGACATTAAAAGTAGTTTGAGTCAGCCAATAAAGATGGTTTTTGTTGGTTGTTGTTGTGGGATTTTTTTTTTTTTTGGGTTGTTTTGTTTTGTTTTGTTTGTTTTTTCCCCCCACACTTTCATGGTTCAAACTTGAAGAGGTGGAGGAGGCAAAAGATGAATCCTGAATCTCCAACAGCAGCACAGGCTGCATGGCTCTGTGTGCCCCTGGCAGAGAAGATGCTTAGCTTTTAAACTCCCTGTTTTGTTATGAGCTACTCCTTGAAGAGAGAAGATGGAGTTGATTTTGCTCATCCACAGAAAATAGCAATTTCCTGATAGCAGAGGGGCTGAAGATCCAGAAACACTTAACTAAAACATTTGCTATGTTTGAGTCCCTATTTCTTTGATTCAGGTTCACTGGGCACATAAGGGGGCCAAGGAAGGTACTTCCAACTTGTGATCTTTCATTGGATACAATGGTATCCTGAGGTCAAGTGGAAGAAAATCAAAGATAACAGCAGCAGAACTTAAATCTCTTTTTACTGATGTTGAAAGTCTTCAGCAATAGTGGTCCTGAGACCAATGGAGCTGAGATAGGTATTAGAGCAGGTTTTGAAGAAATTGATCTGAATTTGGAAGCATCATACCTCATTCTCTTGAGGTCCTGGCCCTGAGTTTTTCAAAGAGGTATCTGTAGTGCTGTAGGGGTCAAGAATCCAAATACTGATCTTTACTTCTACTAACTTGATAGTAGTTATTTTGGGTCCTCACAGAACTTCTGCTGAGAAGAATCATGGATTATCATGACTGGTTTATACACTGGGTGTGATGAGACGTGTCCTGGCATTTTCTCAGCCATTTAAAGTGAAACCTTTGTCACTTGCTGGTGTTGAGCTGACATTTCTTGCTTCCACCTTTGCAGAGTGGTCATAAGAAGCGGAGTCATGAGCTTTTAAAGCTCTGTCCTGAATGTGATGGGAATAAAACAAGATAATCTGATAATCTATCTCCAGCCAAATTGTATCTTCTTGTATTGACAGTTGTGTCAGGGATGTCTAAATGCAGTTTTCCCCTCCCATGGCTGTTATTCTGTCTAACAGTATTTTCTGAAAAAGGTAGTGAAGCAGATTTACTAGCTTGTTCTCAGCATTTCTGTTCTCAGTTTGTTTTGCCATAAAGATACCTCTGGTGACTGAGAAAAGTCTTTCTAATAGCCAATTTCTTTCCTCTTTCCTACCCCCCCCCAAAAAAAATTTATTGCTGACTGAACTAGTCCTGAGAGCATTGTTTGACTGCAACTTTATTTATATAATTTTTTTTAAACATGCACATGTACTTACTCAAAACTGTGTTTTGCTCTTATCTCTTTTTAATCTTTGAAAGTGAAGTGTCTGCTGTATGTCCATGATAAACAGTAGGTTTCAGTACAGAAGGCGATGTCTAAGAACCACTGGTTTATGTCCTGATAGGAAGTGTCAGAGTTGCAGTTAGTAACTTAATAGCTTCCCAGAGTGTAAACAGTGCTAACTTAAGTAAATTAACAAAACCTTAGTGGCAGTAAACAACACCACCAGAACTTGGGTTAATAAATTTCTGTCTAAACTTAAGTTTTAATCCAAGAGAACTATGAGAAGTAATTCCATTATTTCTTGTTTTCATGTTCTCTAAAATTACTCCTTTATTCATATGTGCTGCAAATCCTATATAAGTAACCATGCAGTTAATGGTTATACATTACTTATAAAAGAGCTAACGCTCTTTTTGTGTCTCTTAAAATCTTGGGTGGATGCTAGAAAAGTCTGTATGTAGCTCACTGGTTTATTTTTTAGTGACTATCTTAACTTTTTTCCCCCTAACATCTTGCTTTATTGAGACATTTACTGATGCTTGCCTATTGTAGTGGGACTGAAGTTGAATTCTGTGGACCCAACAATGAGCATTGACTTGAAGTACTTGGGTGTGCAGCTTCCTCTTTCCTACTCAAATTACTCTTTGTGGAACTACCCAGGAACCAATCCCAATTCTCCAGGTGGGTAGAACATAAATTTGCTGAAATCACAAGTATTATCTTTTTTTATCAGTGACCTTTTTTATCAGGAGGCAATGGCTGTTTAATTGAACTTGTTATCTTAAAGAGATTACAGCAGTATTAACATAACAAAAGGTGAGAACTTTCATAAATCACTATGGGGTTACCGGTCAAGGACTCCTGAGTAATTCTGGCCAAATTGTCTTAAGCTTCCATTTTTCTGGTGGTTGTGATCAAGTAATAGTACCTGCCTAGGTTATTTCATACGGGCATGTTTTGTCTGTTTGTCCTAGATTTTCTAAATGTGGATGTACACATTAACTACTCTCAGATGGCTTAGAAAAAGCCTAAGCAATCTACATTTCTCTGTTGCTCATGTGCCAACTGAAAACTGCTAACTCCATAGAGCTAAGTAGCAGAACTTTCAATAAAATGAGCTTGAGTTGCCACTTCATAACTTAATAATAATTATTTATGATAAAAGTGCTGACCAGTTGTGCATTTTAAAAACTTACGTGGTATGCACACAAGTGCATTTCTCATTGTAATGTTACTGTGATTCAGTTAGTGTTGGTAAATATGGTTTTTAATAATAAACCGGTTGGACAAAGTATAAGGGTGCTTATCTTTCTCAAACTTTTCTTTCTTATACTTCAACATTCTAATTATTGTGTCATTTTTCATCTGCTGCTTTTGGGAGCTGATGAAGAGGCCAATGTATGTTGGCTTTGTTTACATTACAAGAATTCAGAAGACCTCAGTTCAGTGTGAAATTCAGTTATTTCTGGTGTAGCAGTATGTAAAACAGTTACACAGATCCCTATTAGTATTTTGACATTCCAGCTGAACTCCCAGAGCTGATGGATAATTTGACAGAGGTGTTGCTGTTAGCCTTTTGTCATTATTCACTGTCTCTACCCTAAATTGATACCCAATTGAATTGAACAGAACAGCAAATGTTAAATGAAGTTTCTCCAGGTCCTGTAGAAATTATTTTCTCAACTGAGGGCAAAGACTCAAATGACTTTGCTTGGTGAGAGACTAAAACTGAAAATACAGGAGAAGGCATCTTCTATATTGAATGGTAAATGCAAGGCCAGAGAGCAGAACTCTACGGGCAGCTTGACTTTTAAGTATTCTGTTCACATCAAAAAACCCAATAAAACAAATAAACCCACCTGTCTAAGGATCAGGTCTCTTTATTCCTCCTGTTTATCTCTCCCTGAAAAGGAGTAAGCAGAGTTTGCTAGGACATTAATACAATCAAGCTTGGGTCATAAATTGAGGATAACTTTCTTCTTTTCCAGATACAGGATTTCCTTTTGTTTCCAGGACAGGAAAGACAAATGATTTCACAAAAATAAAAGGCTGGCGTGGGAAGCTTCATGGTGCTTCTAGAAATGAAGGTAAAAAAATAATGGAAAAGAGATCAGTGTACATACTTCCCACACATGACCTTTTTCTTTACCTTCTATACGTGTGCAGTTTGATTATTGTGTGTCTTAATGAGAGATTTTTTTTTTTTATCAAAACTGTCATGAATGAAGAATTTTTTGGCACTGCTTCCATGGTCAGAATGGAGGCTTATGAGGGAGGAGAGGAATTTTATGCTCAGTAAAATGTATTCTGTTTCAGACAGAAGTCTTGAGTGAAGATCAAAGCTATAATAGTTTTGGGTTTGCTTGTCAGGTTTGAGTTTACTTGGAAGTATGGTGATTTCAGAATTCTTTTGCCCCACAGGCCCTAGTGAACTACAGTAACTTTCTTTTATATCAGTGTATTTTTAACTGGTTAGAGTAGATATTCCTTACATATTTGATTAGTTTGTTTTTCTTTAGGTAGAAATGGATATTTGACTATTTGCCATATTTTACTTTATATTTAATATTTGTATTGTACCTTCTGCTCTTCTGCACAACGTTACATTGGGATGTTCTAGACATCTTGTGGTACACTGGGTTGTCTGGATGTTGAGGACAGTGTAACACTTCAACAGGTAGTGCTTCTGTGGAACTTCCTTTCTGTGTTTGTGAGCCAAATACAGATGTTAAATCTCCACAGAAACAGTTGTTCAGACAGCTGGTTATGTCTCAGACTGGATTATATTTGGCAAACCCATGTTATACTGATCAAAAATACTTGTATATGTTTAGTGAGGTAGTTACATGTTCTGTATGACTTATTTTAAGATTTGTCAGTATGTTTTCTCAGGAGCTACTTAAGGTGCTCTTTACTTGTTTAGGTGGCAGTTCAGAAGGTTCCTTGAAGAATCGTTCTGCATTCTGTAGTGACAAGCTGGATGAGTACCTGGAAAATGAAGGGAAGTTGATGGAAACTAGTATGGAATTCTCTTCTAGCACTCCCACTTCTCCTGTGGTATATCAGCTTCCCACTAAGAGCACTAGCTATGTGAGAACACTTGACAGTGTTCTAAAGAAACAGTCCACCATAATTCCATCTACATCTTCTATGTTCAAGCCTGTTCCTCTGTCATCTACCTCCAGAAAGACAAAGACTCCAAACAAACAGACAGCTACACACAGCAGAGCAAAGTCATCTTACAAGCCTATACTTCCTTCACCTATTGCTGCAAAGCAGAAACACAACTTTGCAGCATCAGGGGAAAGGGCTGCTAAGTCTGTCTCAAACAGCAGCTCTGCTAATCAGGCAAATAGTTTCGTTGTGCCAGCCCTGGATGAAAGCATCCTTCCCAAACAGATCAGTTTGCGTCAGGCACCACAACAGCAACAAGCAGCACGTCCACCAGGTTTGTCCAAATCTCATGTGAAGCTGATGGACTTGGAAGACTGTGCTCTCTGGGATGGGAAACCACGGACTTATATTACGGAAGAACGAGCAGACATCTCTCTGGCAACCCTGCTAACAGCTCAGGTACTATCTGAAATAGTTTCCTTCCTTTCTGTAGTTTTGCTTTTTCAAATCTTTGCACTTACTGATTTTGCATAGAGGTGTAGAAAGTGGGATTGAAGCTGCTACATGACAAAGTAGGACGTTCCTTTGTGGTGTGGTGTTTGCAGTGAAAGTTGCTAAGTGCTGGCTTAACACTGAAAAAACTAAATTGTGGTAATAATATGTTGAGATGCTCATCGGTAATTATAATCAATGAGTTCTCAAATTTTCATCACTAAAATTCTAGTTAATACTATTATACTATATATCATATATTATTATAATATATTATGTTATATTATATAAATACCAGCTATTTGTTAGCTGCTTTTCCTTACTATTTGCCAGCCTTTCTTTCAGTTGATCTAGCTGCAAATAAATCTTGGTCACATAACTTAGTTGTCACATGATAACCTCTTTTACTTTTTTCACATCCTACTTGTTAGTGAGATGCCATAACTCTCTCAAACTGCTTCTTAGAAGACTTTAGATGACCCTAACCCTAACCCCCTGTCTCCGCTGTTCTGTTTTCCTTGGTATAAATGACAATTTTTTTCGTATGTAAACCATGTAGTCAGAGGGGTTATGAATATATGAATGAATAGCAATTTTCCACATGCTTAATTTGATCTTACTAAAATGTATTCGTACTAAATTTTATTCATACAAAAAATTGAAGTGTCTGCTTGTTTAAAATTGTTTTTAGGCTTCTCTCAAAACCAAGCCTATCCACAAAATAATAAGACGACGAGCACCTCCTTGCAACAATGATTTCTGTCGTCTGGGCTGTGTGTGCGCCAGCCTTTTGCTGGAGAAACGTCAGCCCACCCACTGTCGCAGGCCCGACTGTATGTTTGGTTGTACCTGCTTGAAGAGAAAAGTGTTGCTGGTGAAGGGAGGATCAAAACATAAGAAAATAATGAAAAAGGCTGTACGTGGAAATCTTTTGTTCTGTGGAGCACAAGGGGAGCAGCAGGAGGACGAAGATTTGGAAGAAGAGGGTGATGGGGAGGAAGATGAGTTGAAGCTGAAAGATAAGAAGAAGAGAAAAAGGGTGGAATACAGTGAGTATTGATGGACAAAAGTGATTTGCAGTTTTGCAGAAACTTATCTTAGAGGGCATTTCTTATAGGATTTAGTACTAATGCCACTTCTAAATCCAGTAACTGGACGTGAATTTCAAGATATATCTGCAACATTTGGTTGGACTAGCACTTTTTTTTCCTTTTTTTCCTTTTTTCCTTTTTTCCCTTTTTTCTTTTTTCCTTTTTTCCTTTTTTTCCTTTTTCCTTTTTCCTTTTTTCCTTTTTTTCCTTTTTTTCCTTTTTTTCCTTTTTTTCCTTTTTTTCCTTTTTTCCTTTTTTTCCTTTTTTTCCTTTTTCCTTTTTCCTTTTTTTCCTTTTTTTCCTTTTTTTTCCTTTTTTCCTTTTTTCCTTTTTTCCTTTTTTCCTTTTTTCCTTTTTTTCCTTTTTTCCTTTTTTCCTTTTTTCCTTTTTCCTTTTTTCCTTTTTTCCTTTTTCCTTTTTTCCTTTTTTCCTTTTTTCCTTTTTTCCTTTTTTCTTTTTCTTCTTTTCTTCTTTTTCTTTTTGTCTTTTTTCCTTTTTTTCTTTTTCTTTTTCTTTTTTTCTTTTTTCTTTTTTTCTTTTTTCTTTTTTCTTTTTTCTTTTTTCTTTTTTTCTTTTTTTCTTTTTTTCTTTTTTTCTTTTTTTTTTCTTTTTTTTCTTTTTTTTTCTTTTTTTCTTTTTTCCTTTTTTCCTTTTTTCTTTTTTCCTTTTTTCCTTTTTCCTTTTTTTCCTTTTTTCCTTTTTTTCCTTTTTTCCTTTTTTCCTTTTTTCCTTTTTCCTTTTTTCCTTTTTTCCTTTTTTTCCTTTTTTCCTTTTTTCCTTTTTTTCCTTTTTTTCCTTTTTTCCCTTTATTCCTTTTTTCCTTTTTTTCCTTTTTTCCTTTTTTCCCTTTTTTCCCTTTTTTCCCTTTTTTCCCTTTTTTCCCTTTTTTTCCCTTTTTTCCCTTTTTTCCCTTTTTTCCCTTTTTTCCCTTTTTCCCCTTTTTTCCCCTTTTTTCCCTTTTTCCCTTTTTTCCCTTTTTCCCTTTTTCCCTTTTTCCCTTTTTTCCCTTTTTTCCCTTTTTTCCCTTTTTCCCTTTTTTTTTCTTTTTTTAATTCTTTGCAGAAACTACTTATCTTAGAGGGCATTTCTTATAGGATGTAGTACTAATGCCACTTCTAAATCTAGAAACTGGAAGTGAATTCCAAGATACGTCTGCAACATTTGGTTTTGTGTAACCTTTTTTTTTTTTTTTTTTTAATTTTTTTCACCATTTTGGGCATTGCTTAGTTGTTTATTGTGAACAAATAGATGGAGTTTCTTTTTTGATAATTCAAACTTTTGCTCAACTCTCCAAATATCTTTTAAGCCTAAGGATATGATTGCTGCTATCACTGTTGGTAATCTGCACTGTCATAATGCAGTTTTCTTTCCCTCTTATCGTGTGATTATGTAGAGTTGTGTTTTCCGTTGCTGTAAATGGCTGCATAGTTTGTTGACTTTAGTGGAAATACAGTGATTTACAGTAGTTGCAGATCTGGCTATGCTCAGAAAACCAAATTGGTAGAAATTTATTGCTTTTTTTTTTTTTGTTACTACTGTGTTAGATGGTATCATAAATAAGTTGTCTCAGCTTTCCCCCCCCCTCTTTTTCTCAGCTATCTGTGACTCAGAGCCAGAACAGCCCATCAGGAGTTGTCCACTGTGGGTGAAAGTTGAAGGTGAAGTAGATCCAGAGCCAATTTACATCCCAACACCATCTGTTATTGAACCAGTTAAATCTTCAGTACTGACCAACCCTGAAGCTGTGCTTTCTAGTAAGCACAGATCATCCAGTGGAGTGAAACCAAGCAGAGTGTATACTCCTAAACCAAATCCAGTGGTAAGAAAGAGAGATATGGGCTGTTTTGTTTTGATTTCTTTTCTTTTTATTGAAAGCTAAGCTGCCAAAATCCCCTATTCTGGACCACTGGAATGAATTGACTGTGTATCATATAACTCTTTAGCTACACTTGTATTCTGTTGAGAATTTACTGTAGCAATATGCAGGTGGTGAAAGTTGCTTATGATTCACTAATAGCATAATTATAAAAAATGCAGCAATATTTGCTATTTCTGGCAAAATTATTGCTGCTCCTGTAAATTATAAGCTGCATATATAGCTTCTATGATTTACTTGCAAAAAAATTGGGATACAGACTTACGGTGTTCACTGTAATTCTGGAGTCTTTTTGTTCTAGTTTGACATTTCACTGCCAATATTGGAAGAATCTGCATTTACTTCTCTCCTCACTAAAAATCACAACTGCAGCAGTACAGGAAGAAAGGCAGAGTTCAGCCTGGTTATGTCTGAAGAACAGACATACCAGAGTTGCTATTTAATGTATACTAGATAATGTTAAACAATGCTTGACACTTAGGGCTTGTTCCCTTACTTAGAAGAATATCTGAATGGCTTTGGGTTTTGGGGGTGATGGTGTCCCCCCCACCCTGAATATGTAATCTGGAAGCAAGAGGCAGACTGTGGGCTATGTGATACTAAAGAGGGGAGGTTCCACTTTAATTCCTAGATTTTTCTTTTTGACATCTTACTATTGAAGTATTAATATTGAAGTGCTTTTAAAAAGTCTGACTGTTCCATTAATCTAATATATTATGAATCTGAATGATGGGCTACGAATTTAATGTGTGTCATGAGTCTAAAATGTGGTTGTTTTGGGTTTTTTGTTTTTTTTTTTTATAGGTTCGAGAGGAGGACAAAGATCCTGTATACTTGTACTTTGAGAGTATGATGACTTGTGCACGGGTCCGGGAATATGAATGCAAGAGAGAGAGGAAAAAGCAAAAAAAAGAAAAAAGTGAGGCACAGAGCTCTAATATAAAGGTAAGATCTCACCCTGTAGCTAGCATGTATCATAGAACAGGCAGAAATGTTGAAAATGTTGAAGTAATTTTTTTCCCAGAAACTGTTACACAACATGACAGCTTGACTTACATTTGGTGGTGATAGGGCTGTGGAGCTTGGGGTTTAAATTGCCTAGCAGTCAGTGCTGGTAGAATTGTTATATAATTGTGATAGAAATTCTTGTCTCTGGAAGTTTCTGGCTGCCAGGTGCATAATCTTGTAAGGCTTAAGTTTTCATTGTTAAAAAAGCTAATTTATGATAAAAAATATAACATTGTTAAAGTTGGGATGCTTTATGATTTGGAGTGACAGTATGGTGGACTAGTTTTTTGTGATCTGATTTTAGTGTGAAAGAGATAGCAAGAGTACTTGAACTTCTTTCCTCCCACAGGAGCATGAACCAGAGCTTCAGTGTCCTGAGAAAGCAACCTGTGAGACAGACAAAGAAACAGATAAATCAGGAGGTAAGAGCCAAGTGTTGAGTATAATTCAACCTCTTGGTAGTACCACATTTCTGTGGGTCTTTTTCTTGTAGCTTTATTTTTTTGACAAGGTGCATCTATTGATGAAACAAAGGTCCATTTTCTGGGGTGTTATTACAATTGTCAATAAAAATCTTATGATGTGCTTACAGTTTCCTGTTTTCTTAAGCAGCTGTGTGTGTGCCATGTGGGAGATACATCAGGCTAAATATCCAGTAACTGCTGTTGCTCTAAGGTTAAAATTACCATTATTGTAGCTTGTTTAGCAAGTAAAGATCATACTGCACAGCAGACTTGTCTTGAAGAGTGATAATTAGATGCCTGGTCAGGAATGGAGATCACTGTTCATGGTTTGTCTTGGTTTTCTTTCCATCCTTTTTTGTCTTACTTTTAGTTTGTAATTACTGAAGGATTATAAATAAATATATATATTTATACATAAAAATTATAAAATAAATATCCAAGTGGTACTATGAGGATGGGATCCTCAAGTTCTCCACTCTAGAACTGTGTGGGATAAGGAAGCGCCTGTACTTCATTTGGAGCTGTTTGATGCTGAATTCTCTTAGTTCAAGTTGAAAGATTGAAGTTTTGTTACATTATATGTACTGGGCTTGATTTCTAGTTCATAACTAGACATCTGTGGTTTCCTTCAGCTTGCAGTGGCCTGATTCATGTTATGAACTTTAAAATGAGACATGGTAGAGGCATTGTATCATACATTAATGGAATATAGCTGCCTTTTTGAGATGATTTTTTTATTTCATTGTTTAATGTGTACAAACAGCACACTTTACATTTAAGGGTTTGAATGGAAAAAATAATACAACTAGTTGAAAATGCACATGAATTGGTAGGTGAAATTGAAATGGCCAGGACACAGGGGTAAACATCCTTACAGTTTTGGAAAAAGTGGCTTTGGATCTCTAATAACAACTAAAGGTCATGCTTCTGTTGTAAATCTTCAAAAGAGTTCTGCTGGTGGCATGTTTGCCCCTTGTGCCATTGTAGGACACTGGTCCTTTTCTGTCTTCAAGAGAAGTGCCATCTCTTGAATAACCAGTGATGCTTCCTGCTGCATGTTGTTGTTGTTGTTGTTCAGAGGTCTTTCTCACCTGTGTACTGGAACAACCCAGCTTTGTTTAGCTTGTGATGCAATGGGATACAACCTGAGATGGTATGGCTGCAGGGAATGAAACTCTGAGATCCAGTTACCATAGTTTTGCAGTGAGTTGTTGCTTGCTTTCGAAGCTCTGCGAGGGGAAGTGATGCTTTTGAACAGTTCTTTAACTTGTTGTTAAAGAAGCTGAGAGAAGGGTGGAGATGTGGGCAGAATAAACTGTTTGAATATCCAGGTGATTAAAATGCCATAGTATTGCAGAAACCTATTTCAATTCTTTCTCAGAGAAAAGCTGGTGTTCTTCCCGTAGCGAGGGGGATTCATCCTCCAGCTCCTATGTTCATCACACCACTCCAGCTGAACCAACCAAACTTATCGAGATTATTCCTGACCAGAGCTGGGAGGAAGATAACAGTAAGATCTTGACCATCCTGTCACAGCATATCAACAGTAAAGTGCCACAGTGCCTCAAAGTTGGTAGCTTCGTTTTTGAATTGGCTTCGGAACACAAGGCCCAGGATGAGAATCAACCTCCTGTCTACTCCTCCAGAGTGAAAATTTCAGTGCCCTCCTACCAAGGCAAGGATGAGAAGCCTGAGATAGCTGACTTGGAGACTCCTGATAGTGGAGTACCATCAGGACCATCACACACAACCCCAGAAAACCTAAAGTTCTTGCGGGCAGACAGATTGGACAAACTGCGGGAGAAGCTGCATGGAGGCAAAGGTTTGCCTTTTTATGCAGGGATTTCTCCTGCAGGAAAGCTGGTTGTCTACAAACACAAAGCTAATATCAGCCCCTCAGGCTTGATTCAGGTGGGTTCCTCTGCCTTTGCTGTGGAGATTAGATGCAGTTTCATCCAGTAGCCCAGAATTCCTTGAAGGGGAGAACACGCTTTAATTTGTCTACCTAGTCTTTGGCCTATCCAGAGAAGGATCTTGGTGTCTAGTGGCATTCCTGCTTCTCTCTGTCAAGATTGACTCAGTAATGAGAAATCTGATGGGCTAGCTGATCTTTTTGGCCATCTGGGTCTTGGTGGCCCAAGTACAGAATGTCTCCCAAGATCTTTTTGGCACTTTGGAAAACTCATTGCAGATGAATTTGACAGATAATACTTCTAAATGAATGGCTTTTAGGGGACACAAAAAGAATATTTTCTGAGGAAGTTTACACTGGGACAAAACTTTAAAAGTGAAACTTCTATTAGATATTTAATGGCTTTTGCTGCAGCTTATTATTAATCTTCATTAACACCCTGCATCCTTTTTGCAGAATATATGTTGTTCATCAAGAGACTTTATAATTCTGCGTTCAAAGTGGGTCCTTTCCCTGCAGATTCATGCTGCCTATTTGATTCTACAAAGTGGTGGTAGGACCTGTGGGATTAGGAGGAAGGTCTTTTGCAATCAAAGTTATTTGTGGTTATAGTAGCAACACTTCCAGAGAAGTCTGAATTACAAAATAGTAAGATTTATTTTCATGGTGCTTTGCAGATACGGCACCTTCAAAAAAAGAAGCTAGCGGAGAGAAAAAATGTAGGGGGAAGATTTCTTTGTTACTCAAAGTTGATCAATAAAAAGTCAGTACCATATTTAGTAGTGTGTATAATAGATTTGGCTTCTAGAAGGTGTTACCCAACAACCTGAAAATAAAACACAGCACTACCAAAACTTCCTATTACATAAAGCCTGACATTCCAGAAGAATGTTCTTCTCTCCTGTGCAGTTACCACTACAATTCTGAATATGGTCAGTTCATCATAACTTAATTACAGTATTGCATTATACTATGGGTAAGAAAAAAGAGCTAGTAAAGCTTCCACAAGCTCTTTAGAGTTTTGTCCCAATGTACATGACATAAGTATTCTTCTGTTACACTAGGTGTTAATTAGGTCTCAGAATTTCATCCAAAATTGTCCTCAGATTTGGGAACCCATTTTTATTTGGAACTGTAGCATAGATGAGGGGCAGGAAAAGTAAGTGCTAGCTTCACTCAGATTATCTAATTTCAGTGATTTCACATGCTCTTTTTGACTCCGTGGCTCTATTTGAGTCAGAGTAGCATCTAAATCTGTATTATAAAGACATCACAAGAGTTGTTTGAAGTTCTCCTGGACAGTAAGGAAATTAGGGATTCCCATTCTGAATTGCAATGTGTTTTTTTTTAAAAAGGACACTTGGAAGTCCCATAGAATGAAACGCCTCTCCAGAGGCAGTGAGTTAGCATTCTTTTCACAAAATTTCCCTTTTCCACTTTTTTCAGGTTAATGATAAAAGGTATCCTCAGGCCAAACTGCTTTTGGGACAGATGGGGGCATTACATCCTGCCAATCGGCTAGCAGCTTATATCACAGGCAGGCTACGACCCACAGTACTTCCTATCTCAGCCCTCAGTACTGTGATCTCCAAGGTAGCATCCCAAGGTAAAGCAGCTGCTTCTGAGACAACATCAGTCCAGGTGCCCACATCATCATCTCCCAAAACTACATCTTCCACCAGCACTACTTCAACCCCCACTGTGAGGAGACTGAAAACCCATGTCCCAGCACAGAGACAGATAGGTAGGTTGGAACTTATTACTGTGTTTTAAATTGCCTGAAGCTGAAGTAAAAAGCAAGTGTACAGCATTGCTGTTGATTTCAGTGCAACTGTATGTGTTGCCTTTGGCTGCGTTGCCTACCTAAACTGCTTCTGCAATGAATAACCTCTTTAAAGCAGAAAATTTTATTTTGACTTCAGAATAAGATTACAGATGTTAACTGTTAGTCACTTTACTAATGCTACTAGGCAAGAGACAATGAAAGAATGGATGGAGTCACGCTGGATGTTGAATGTGGAGATTTTTTTGTTTTGCAAGTTTCCTCATAATGATTTGAATTGCTTTTCATCAAACATCAACTTAACTTAAAATGAGTGAGGCTTTACTTTAATCTCTGGTTCTCCGGTGCCAGTTTTTCTGAATGAGGTTGCACTTATAATTGGAATTCTTGTCACCACCAAAGATGGGATAAGGAGCAGTGAAAGACAAGATGGTCCAAATCTGGATTAGCAGAGGTGTGCAGCCAATAACCACACCAGCCTGCAGTCTCATTGGATTTCACAAGCTAAACAGGGTTGGACATAGCACTTCCAATAGTATTGGAAGAAGCATGTGGTACATGTGTCTGAGTTGGTAGTGGTTATCCCAGCATGGCAAGAGAGGAGGAAGTTGCCTTTAACTGTTACTTTAAAAAAAGATCTGAAGAAGCTTTATACGAGAAAAGGATGTTACCTGTGTCCTGGCAAAACTTTTAACTTCTGATTGATTTTGTTTCTTTCTGCCTGAATTCTCATTGCCATGTAAACCCGTGCATTGTTTTTCTCATCCTGTAATAAAACTTCCTTTTCTGTGTGTTTATGCAACATTAAAGAGGTGGCTGCATTTCATTGATCGGTGAAGTGATTGTTGCGTATATGACTTAAGCGTTCTGGTATATTCTGTGTTAAAAACACTATATACATTAATTAACCACAGTATTTAAGTTGACCTTGCTCTGGAGTCTGTGCTGTTGCACTCAGCTGCGGGCATCTGGAGTGACCTAAATGCAGCATTTTGATCCACTGGTGCGCCAAGATCCACTGGAAAGGGTCTTTCCAATAGTGATTACTTCTCACTGGTTAAAATTTGTCTGATTCAGTCCTCTGTATTCAGTCACTGCATGAATGTCACTGCAATGAGAAAGGATATGGCAAACTGTACCTCCCTCCTGCCACCTTCCCTCATGACTGTTTAAGATGTGGATGCAGTAGACGGGGGATTAAAACCAAGAAGCAGTTGGAAAAATGAAACCTCATAGAAGCAGTTACAGGAAGAATTTGATGTTTAGAAAATAGTTTGAACCCATTATTTCACTCAAGTGTTTGTTTTTTCTGTACTATAATTGGAATTGTTTGTTCATAGTTTCATGGTAAAGGAAACCCTGCAAGACCAGAGTCTTTTGTGTGGCCAGGAAGAAATGCAACAAAAAGCTAAAGAAACGGAATAAAGCAGACACATTTCTAGTGTGTGAGGCATGTTCAGAACTGCCACAAGGGTTTCAATTTAGTTACAAGGTAAAAAGAAAACGGAGGTTCAGATTCATGCTGAAATTAACAATTGTAGCACCTGTAAAAAGGCAAAGAGGGAATCTATTAAAATTTTGACCTGCAAGTTTCTATTTGCAGCTGCCCGACCCTCACCCGGTGGGATGTTCGCGCAGTTCGTGATGAACAAGGCTGGAGCTCTCCAGCAGAAGATTCCTGGAGCAAGCACACGCCAGCAGCCCCTCTCAGGGCCACAGAAGCTCAGTATCAAGCCTAGCCCTATCATGGTGGTTGCTCCCATGGTTCCCTCAAGGCCATCTCCAGCTCAATGCACTCTCTCGCCTGTGGTGACTGCAGCCACCACCACTTCTCCAGCTACTCTAGAAAGTACTGCTGTGACAGCATCTACTGTGACCTCTCCCATCCAGACAAAAGCTAATGAACCTGACTGTTCTCCTTCTGCAATTACAGTTGCAGCTGCTCCGGCAACACCCGGAATCAACACCTCTACCACTCCCTCATCCACCACTCCAGCTGCCACTGTGAACATAAGCAAATCAACAGGGATTGTTGCACCAGTAGCAACCTCCTCATTCCCTAACACTGTAGTAATATCACCGACTGTTACTTGTCCTGTTGTCACTACACCCACTTCTACGGTTGTACTAGCAACAACAGCAATGACTACATCTGTAGTGACCACACCAACTTCCTCTGCTGTTTCAGCTCCAGTTATAATATCGGGAGTTAATACTCCTTCACTGAATGCAAGAAAAGGTAAGGCTTAGGTGCTTTGGGCTTTTACTACAACAAACACTGCCTTTTTTCATTCTGCCTTCTCATTGCTGGAACTTGGGCTGCAACTGTACAACCCCATTTAAATATAGATTCACTGGCTGACCCTTCTTTACAAAATAGAATAAGGAATGTAATCTCTTAAGTTGCTTGGGATTTTTTCTAGCCTGTGTTGGTAGAGGAGGAAAAAATGTAGGTTATCTGGTCAGTGACTGCTATGTAATGAGTTAGAAGTTGCTCATCTTTTCTTGCCCCAGAGAAAAGTATAGCACAGTTACAGTTACGACTGCTAGAATTTTACTGTCAGAGTCCAAGAAGTAGGTTTGGAATTAACTCATTAACATGGAAGTCTTCTAAGAACTGCATTTAAAAGACTGTTTTGATCTGGTTTGTTCTATGTGGGTTCTGTGAATGAAAACAAAAACAAAAAAAAAAGGCTTGAAACAAGTTTCAAGAAATCTGGGTGTTTCCAAAACATTTGTGCTTATTTCATTAAGCCTGTTCTATAGGCTGTTGTTTTAAGATGATTTTTATCCAATTTTTAAAATGTTTCAGAAGATGCTCTTCCACAAGCTCTAAGTAAGAGTCCCCAGAAGGTATCTCCTGGAGCAGACAAACGTGTGGGACCTCGGTTGCTGCTGATCCCGGTGCAGCAGACGTCTCCTGCTTTGCGGCCGCTGAACACCGCACCCCTTGTTCCCAGGCAGAGGATGGTCCTGCAGCCTGTCAGGAGTCCTGGTGCTATGAACCTCTTCAGACATCCTAGTGGGCAAATCATTCAGCTTGTCCCTCTGCAACAATTTCGACCTGCAGGTGCCCAGCCCAGTGTGCAGCCAGTGATGTTCCGCAATCCAGGTACCAAGTCCAAAATGTTTCTTTTTTGATAGACCTGTGTTTCTTTTTTGATTGACTTTGGAAGTGAACAGTGTAACAAATGTCTGTGTTACTTCTTTCCTCTGCTGGATCTTAGTCCAAGTTGATTCTCCTGGAGTAGTTAAAGAACACTAATACAACTTACATACCATCTGTCTAAAATACAGAATGTGGGTTTAATAGCTGAGTCACCAAATTTACCAGTTCTGTTGAGAAAGTAAAAGGGCTTCTGTGCATGTGGCAGTGGAGCCATGTCCACTGTACCATCAGAACTTAAATTCTGTGGATCAGGCAATTGAAAAATAATTACTGTTGGAGATTTAAAAAAGAATAAGCTGTTACCTGTGTCTCATTGGATGTCTTGCTCCATTTTTGTTGGGTTTGTGAGCTTGTTACAGCAGATATTCAGGCAAAATGTTACCTCGTAGTACAAAACTGCTGTGTTTTTTACCCCTTAGAGCGTGAGAATTAAAATAAGTTTTATTACCAGATGTTTCTCTAGTGCATAGATAAAGGCAGGATTGGAAGAAGTAAAAATTGCATGTGTCTGACAGAATATAGGTAGGATGCTTTATGAGCATACTGTTGCACATATTTGTAAATAAACAAAATATACTTTAAATGTGTACTTTTCAGTAGGATTTTTCTTCTGTTCTCCCCTTATAAAGAAACATCTTCAGGAGAGTGAGACAGAGTGGTGATGAAAAGAGAGAGAGGAGAACAAGTGTGTTATATAACAGAACTATGGGGAGGAGAGAAGATAATCCTGTGCCTTAGTTCAGATTTGAGCATGAGGTGTGATAAAGAATTGATTGGTCAAAAAGTTTGAATTCCTTTCAGGTTGGGGACTTTTGCTGTGCAAGATAAATCAGTTGCCAGTGGTAGTACTTTTCTTCCTTGCTTAGGGACTTACAAAACACCACAGAAAACTTCATGAAGGCGAAAAAGATTGTAGTGTAATCTTGTTACGGTTTTTCTCCATAGATGTCTTTCTCTAAGAAAAAAAGTTTTTTTAAAAAAAATTTTCATTTTCCTGTTTTCTATTAAATAGATATTAAAATGCAGAGGACTTCAAATGCAATGACTTACAATTTAAAAGCTTAATGCCAGAACTTACCATTAAATCTGCTAATTTTAGAATAGTTACCTGATGTATTTTAGTAGGGTGTTCCATATAAAAATTCAACAGTTCATCTGTCTTTATGCAGCACAACCTCTTCTACTGAAAAGTTGTGGTCCAAATACATGATTACATTGTGATCCTCAAGACAGCACTGGTTACTTCTAGTCCAGCATCAAATGCTAAAACTAAAAATAAAATTGTTTTGAGGAATTATTAATGTTTTGTTTTCCTTACAGGATCTGTTGTAGGGATTCGGTTGCCTGCACCTTCTAAACCTCCTGAGTCTCCTATGTCTCCTACTTCCTCTGTGTCTTCCACTTCTCCCACAAATTCAGCTGGGCAAACAGCAGTATCCAAGTTATCCCCTACCTCCAACCTGGCCACTCAAGCATCTTCCCTCCCTTCAGTAACAAGTTTTGTGTCACAGCCAGGCACTCTGACTCTGAGGCTCTCTCCTCCTGCTGCTAGCAGCATGACAAATCAAGCAGCCTCTGAATCTAAAGTAACCAGCAGCTCAGTTGGTCTGCCAGGCACTGCTACTAACCTCATACCTTTACAATCTGGTAGTTTTGCTTTACTTCAGCTCCCAGGACAGAAGACTGTGCCAAACTCCATTCTTCACCATTTTGCATCCCTGCAGATGAAGAAGGATTACAGAAAAATATGCAAGAAAGAGGACACGAGCACTACTCAGCAGAAGGGTGGGAAGGCTCCAAACTCAGATAAGGCTGAAGTTAGAGTGTCTGAGGCCACAGTGTCAGATACAAAACAAGAAGAAAATGAGTTGCCAATAAACCAGTCAAATAATGTTGAAGAGTCACCATCTGGCACAGTTGCCCCTGCTGGAAATTCCACTACATTACAGATGGTGGAGAAGGACTTGAAGGTGCTGGAGAAGTCTTGTGATGATAGTTCTTCTCAGACTGACGTTGCTGCAGATGTTGTATCATCTGACCATTCATATATCAGTGAGAAGCCAAATGAGGAGGAAGAAAAAGGGGCCCTTGAGGAGAAAGAGGATTCCGTCAGTTCAGAAGCTGTAGTGGAGTCTGTTCCAGCTAACTCAGAAACTGTCTGTGAGTCATCAGAGCAGCCTTCACTTGCTCCTCTGGATAATGCACATCCACAAAGTCTTGGGAATCAGGAGACTGCACAGGTGAAGACCCATGAGAAAGAGCAAATACACACTGAACAGGAAGGGAGCCCAGTGAAGGAGGAGGAAGGAGATGCACAGGCACAGATAAAACAGGAAAACGAGGCAAGTTCTGAGCAACCACAGAGTCAACAAGAGCACGAGGCACAGCTGGAGCACAAGAAGGAACAGAGAGAGACTGAAATGTCTCAGAACAAACAAGAATGCCAGGGTAGTGCCATGCTTCAGCCACAGTTGGAAAGGAAGGAGTACAAGGACTCCACAGAAGCAGAAAACAAGAGAGAAAAAAAAGAAATTAAGTCTGACATAAGTCCTGCAAAACAGCAGGACTGTGGTACAGGAGAAGAGCCTACAGTCAATACTGAGGAAAGCAAAGCAAACCTAGGTAGGCAGGAAGGCAGTAATAACAAAGAACAAGATGCTTTTGCTTGTCAAGAAGAAATGAAAACAGGTCATGATATTGTAACACATGTCAACAGTTCTTGGAGCAAAATATCTAGTATTGTACCTGCTTTAGAAATTAAAAGTGAGGTGGATGACAAAGCTGATACATCTGAGAGAAGTGACTTCCTGCCATCAGAACAGAGGGCACAGGAAGCCAGGCATCACAACAAGGGTTGTGTGCCCACTGTTGACATAACTACTGATGATATGGAAGAGGAAGAAGAGGAAGAGGAAGAGGATGATGAGGAGGAGGATGAAGAGGATGAAAAAACTGATGATTCTGCTGATGAGTTGCTGGATGGTGCTTCTGACTTCTTAAGTGAAGAGGAAATAGATGTGGAAAAAGTGGTAAGCATTTCACTGTTTCTGAAGGAATTATGTATATATATTTTTTTTTAATTGGCCAACTAACATGTAACACATGGATTTGAAAGACACAGTATGATGATTCTGTTCTGGACTTAAGTTTTCTTAGAAAGTCTAGATTGGGGTTCCAAGTGGAAATACCTTTTTTTTTTCTTCTTAGTTGCATGCTTTTTTACAGGTAGCATTGTAATGGCCTAGAAATTGTCCATTTTTCAGTTACATCGAGCAAACTGTGGTAGAACCCATTCTGTGTTGCCTTCCTGCAGTATTTACTCAACCAGCTTGGTTCCTTGTAATATGAGTTACCCTAAAATGTAGTAGCCAGTTCTAGTGTTTCTGTTACTTTAAGCTGATTCCTTGTACTTAGTTATTGTTGTCTTTACTTATTTCTGAAAGGAATATTTGAATCTCTCCTTAAATTCCTCTTGAAACATAGTAATACATTTCAGCACCTCTGGAAGTCAGAATAAAGTGATGTCATTAGTATAGTTAAGTTATGTTTAGATTTCAGTGATCATAGAATTTCCATCAAATTTCACCCCAGAATTAAAAGAAAACAATCCTTCCTACAACTCCTTGGTGTAGTTTTCTTGTATCAGTATTTGACTTAAGAAAAGAGTGCATTTATGAAGCTGAGGTTTTATGAGACAGTCAAATGGATGTAAGAAATAAAGTAGCCATTTCTTGATGATGTACAAGTGCAAAGAGAAAAGTTGAACTGAAGAACAAATAAATTAACAATAGGAGAGATCATATTAGTATCTTCAGAAATCTGAAAGTTTATTACTGTTCTTTAGCCCTTCTGTGTTACTGTAGTCCTCACAGCTGAAAACCAAAGCAGATTTCTTCTGACTGTATCCAGAGTTAACTCAATTGAGTCTCATCAACTCTGGCCTATGGGATTCTCTTTAACTTCCAGAAAAACTGACTGAGCTGTTCATATTCCAGCACACAATGCTCAGGAGAGATGATAGCATCTCACCTCTAGGAAGGCGGGGAAACTGAAAGCAGATATCATTTTTGGAAGCTCTTTCATACTGAAAACTGGGTTGTTGCTATCTCATCTCGAGTTGGACAGTGACAGTTTGGTAACTCCTGGACCTTCAAGAATTTCAGCAGAGTTATCACTAGGTTTTGAGAACCATGGTTATTAGGTGCCTTTTATCTGATAAATATTCCGAACAAGGTAGCCTTGGGAATCTATTGATAAGCCAACAGGTAATAATATAATGTCTAGGTCAGAATAGCCTGTTACCAGGCTATAATTTTAAAGATGTATTTTCTTTTGTCCTGCAAAGCTATGATGAAATGAAAAAATAATTATCAGAGATCATAAATGTTTGCTTTGGAAGAAACTTACTATGCAAGTTTTAACTAACGTGTCTGGTGAGCCAGATTAGGGTCTGTCTTTCCCATAAGCTCACACAAACATGAGTAAACTGACTTTGGTTCTAGAGCAGTAAAGTGGAAGAGTGAGATGTCAAAGACTGTAAAAACCTGTCTGCAAGTCTTGGTTTGTTAGTCTGTGCTGCCCACAAACCAGGTTAGCACATCACTGTCTAATGGAGGATACAGTTTTAAACCTAAATATGCAAGTCTGTCATTTCTTACTCCGGAATGTACTCTTTTATCAGCTTAGTACTTACAAAACAGGCTGCCCTGGTATTGTTACTCTGACTCCTTAAAGTCAGATCATATAAACAGACTACTAAAGAGTGTTTATCTGTTTCATTAAGATTGTGGAAACATACAAACAAAGTATATACACATGTCCACTAGTACTTTTGTTTAGCTCAAATACTGATGACAGCTCTTTCATTGGTAGTGTGAAATAGTGATTGTTTTAGTTACTCAGGAAATAGACACTAAAAACCCGGAAAATAGACACTAAAAACCCAGTCCAGATGATTGTTACTTCCTTGCTTATCTGTAGTAGCTATTACCATTTCTTTTTTTTGTATGTTTCCCCATACTGGTTGTCATTGCAGTGATGACTTCATCCTTCTTAATTTTGCATATCCTGCTCTTCAGAATATCATAAATCCTTTAACTATTGGGCAGCATTTTGGAAAGAATCGAAACCATACTCTTCATCATGCACGCCGTTTACTGTGTGACTCAAAGAAGCCTGGCATTTAGGTGTTCTGACTGTAGCTGTCACCATTACCAAGGTGATACCTTTCTCCTCTTGTGTCAAAAAATGGTAGTTAGCAAGGGTCTGCAGTAGTAGGTTGTAAAGGCAATTTAATCTTATTTGAAACAGAGGAAAACTCTGCCCTGTGAAAACTCCTTACCTTGCCCATAGTAAAAGCATATAAAAGTAAAAAGATATTTTATTTTTTTTTAATGAAAATCCATGTTGCAGAGTTGCTGGTAAAAGGAATTTCTTGAGGAGACAGTGAAAATAACCACCTGCTTAGCACTGTTTTATTGGCCAGTGTAGCTGGAGATGTTAATTCTTTAATGGTTCTTAATGTTCTAATGTCATCTCTTTCGAGATTCGAGTAAAACTTGTTTTGGCCTGAGTTCTACTGCTGAGTAGATACTCATTTTAAAAAAACAAAACAAAACACAAACTGTTCCAGGATGTGTGTGAATACAGTGAGGATGACGAGCAGGTGGACGTTGAGACCGTGGAGGAGCTTTCAGAGAAGATTAACATTGCCCGTCTGAAGGCCACAGCTGCTCATTTCCGACCTTCCAAACAGAAGTAAGCATCCTTGGAGAGCACTACAGTTCTTTATTTTATTGATGAGCTGGCATTGAATGAACCCCTTAAACAGCAGGTTTAAAAATGATGGTAAGATAAAGCAAGGCTTGTTTCAGGTCTTCCCGAGCACTGGTGCTTCCCAGTGTCTGCAAGGACGGGGCTGTCAGAACTAAGAGTAGGTTTAAAGTGTCTTAACTTTTTTGTCTTTTTTTCCCCCTCTAAATTTGTTCACGGTGATGGGTGTCTTGTCATGTAAAATTATTATGAGTGAATTGCCTGCCTTCTTGCAAAATGAATACGAGCAGGGTCATAGTGTTTTTAAATGTGATTTTGCAAGCTTTGTTTATTCTTGCTGGTGGACTTGTTTTTGGGGGGTTTTTTCGTTTGGGTTTTTTTGTTTGCTTGTTTGTTTTTAAGGCAGAATCAGTCACTGGCTTAATCTCTAATTCTGTAGATGAAAGTTTTGTCTTTGGGATCCTTGGCCCAGGGAAGAAAGTATTTTCTTATTTACATATAATCTGCCACTGTTGAATATCTCCACTTTTTGTTGCTCTGTTTTTGTTTGATTGGCTTTGTTATTGTTGCTGCCCTTGTATTTATAATTACAAGATGCAAAGGAAAAACATGGCTTGCTTGGGATATTTAAAGACAGTTATGACTATTTTGCGGTTTCACCAAACAAGAGAATGGGAAGCATTGCATCCTTACTTCTTTTTGCTAGAAGATTTTTTTCTTTTTTAAATATTAGATTTTTTTGTAAAAACTCTTTAACAGCTCTGTTGGGTGATACTATGTACCTCCTAGATAGTTCTTGGCAAATCTCAACTTTTATCCTTAGATGGTGACTTAGCTATAAATTATGAAGATCTCTCTGAGAGAGAAAAGAGATGTCTGTTTCATTAAAAAAAAATCTTTCAAATATATATTGTTCTCTATTTTCTTGAAGCTCCTGAGATAAAAGGAAGTTGTTGTTATATATTAGGATAGCAGTAAACATGATGATTTTGGTTGCTTGTTCTTAGTGGGGGAGGGATTGCTCTTCCATCTCTGAATCTGTGTTTTCTAAGAAAAGAACCAAAACATACTTTAAAAAAAAATTCTTTATGCAGCTAACAGTTATGGGCTGAATTTATTCTCTTTGACATACAGTAAAATACTTTGCCTTTTGCACTTTGGAATAATTTTACAGCTTTCAGAACAGCTGAATTTTTTTTCCAGGATGATGGCATTGGAGATAAAAGTTCAGTTTCTCAGGAAAGCTCAATAATATTTTGCTTTCACGTAGATATGCAAGGAAGAGTTAATTTCAAGGGATAAGAATGAGCAATTCTAGGCTGTTGGAATTTAGTTAATGAGGACAGAGTGCATGAGATTAGTGTTGGGAAAAACTTTTTACCTTTCTTCCAGATACCATGCTCGTAATTCTTCGGATGAGAAATTTTCTGAAAAATCTGCAAAGGTATATATATGTTTGCTCTCCTCTTTCCTTTTGGTATCACACCTCCATTTTAAAGATAAACTTTCATCTCAAGTGCAGCTCTTTAACATGATTTATCTACCTTCCATATATTTATAATTAAATGCAGGAAACCAAAATGTGTATGTGAAGGGAAGGGGCTCAGTCCAAATATTGCTGAAGAAGGAGGGGTACTGTTGGGATCAGTGGTTTTCCAGTTCAGCTTTATGTATGAGAGGATTGTCTGCCTTTTATTTATTAGCATGTTTGCTTAGATTTTGTGTAGATTTTTACAGCACACATAAAATAATGAACATGTGAGAAATGCTTTTATTTGTCAAAGCTGACAGAATGTGGAGTTATATAGGCACAGCACTGGGTGAAGGATGGTTAAAACAGTGGTTTAAATGATAGGTACTTTAGCAAGCTAAAGGGAATGCAGAATCCTTTTGAACCAAAACTCACTTGCAAGCCTTCTGAAGCTTGTGCTGTATTTTAGGGTGGCTTTGAAGCCAGTTTCACTGCCTGCCCATTGTAACCATCTGATGTGCTTGTTGTCTAGAGCTACCTGCTGGGGTGGGACTTTGAGGTGGAGGAGTATGAGCCTGGTGTATGTTTTGTACAGATAGTGTGCTTCTGCTTGAGGTGGAGCTGGGATCCAGGATGTTCTGCCTGCCTCACCTTCCTGGTGTTGCTCTTTTCTCTGCCCATGAAGTTGCTGCATGAGGCCCTTCCTTGGAAGGAACCTGATGCCCAACAGGAGAACAAATGCAATTGCAGCCTTACTGTGGCTCAGTCTGAGAGCAAAATGGGTGTTAAGAGTCAGGTTCCAGGAGACAGGTTCCTCCTAAGGCCAGCAGGCTGGGGTATCACTGGACCTGAGGAGACTTTTTACTCATGTGCTTGGGTTTGGAACAGACCTAAAACGGCATAAAAAATGTGTTAATACTACTTCTAAAGTACTACTTCCTCATGATAATATTGTACCACAGTTGTACATTTGTGATTGTACAATTGCATAACTGTAGAAAACCTATAAAAATAGTGATAAAATAACAAACCTGCAAGTCTGTAGGGGTCAGTAATTACACTCATTGTCTGCCTTTTTTGAAACAAATTCTCTCTCCGTCACTTTCTGTTTCTTGGTAGATCTCTGGGGTGCTAAGTTTCAGTGCCGTCTTTCACATTCTTACCTACAGTGTCTCTTTGCCCTAACCTGTATGTGCTGAGGGAACAAAAGAGCAATTGAAGCAGTTTAACTCTGGGGGAAAATAAAAAGTGCCCTCTATTTGATGTGACCGTTTCATTCGTAGACTTTTTTGACAAGCAAACAACCAAAAAATTGGCTCAAGATGTCTGGTTTTGCCATAATCCTGTGATTTACCTAAATAGCTTTGCACTGCAAAATTTAAAAGCTCATGAATGGAAGGGATTGGTGATAATAATTTCCTTTAGGGTTGATTTGATTGCATTGGTCTTTTCTTATTGGTCAGCATTTCATGCTTAATTACTTCTGTTTCTGACGCTGAACTTTCGTGGACGTAATAGCAGAATAGCATGACACGAAATCTTGAGGTGCATATAGAAACCTTGTAGATCAGGCATGCCTTGGGTTTTTTTTATTTAAACTTGTCAATATGGTTACTTCCAGCATAAACGTCGATTCAGGGGCAGGAAACTGAAGTCTGAGGCAGAAGCCTTCGCTCATTACCGGCAGACACACACTGCAAACGAACGCCGACGACGCAGTCAAATGAAAGGTCTCTTTGAAAAGCTGAAGAGAGCTCTGGGCTTACACAACCTTCCCAAGGTCTCAAAAAGCTACATTCTTAAGCAAGTAAGTATTTGAAATCTTGACTGAATCTGGAGAGAGCAATGAAGCTGATGGGAACCCTTTGAGTCATTAACGGTGAATTGAGATTTTCTGTCACCTTTAAAAGACTCGGTAGAACAAAGCAGTATCTGAAAGAATCTGTGTTCCTAAAAGCTTAATTTTTATGTAATGGATACATATTTTCAGATCAGCTCTTGTGTTCTTTCTGAATTTAAACATGGAAGGTTATGCCTTAATCCCTTAGTGATTTGCAGTGTACATCAGGCAATTCTGAAATACGCTTTTTTTTTTTTAAATGAAGAAGATAGCATTTCATTGAGTATTATACTGACATTAAAACTTAATTTTAAAGATGTAGATAAAAGGAAACAAAGCAGAAGTTGTAAATACATGATTATGCTTACTAGATGTACTGTGAAATTGTGGGATAAAAGTTAGTGTTTTTATGGTTGGTTGGTTTTGGTGGTTTGGGTTTTTTTGGGGGGTCATTTTTATTTGTTTTGTTTCGTTTTCTTTTCTTTAAAATACCTGAACTTTGGAGGTAGGACAAGTGAGATGATATAACATGTTTTCAGTAGGGAGAGCTGGCATTACATGGTACTTCACATGCTTTCTCTGAGTTGGAGTTTCCCAAGATGAAGAAAATACCTAAACAAATGTCTTATTTTGTGTTTTGTTGGTCTATAAAGTTGTTCCCTGACTCTTCTTCCTAGGCCTATGAAGAAATCCAAGGATTGACTGATCATGCAGATAAACTCATTGGACAGAAGACCTTACTGACACGCAAACAAGATGTGTTGATTCGAAAAGTATCCACACTTTCAGGTGAGACTGTTTTTGGATCCAGACTAGCTGGAATAATGAAACAAAAGGCTTTAAAAGAGTTGGAGTGAGTGCTGTGATCCTCTGTTGATGCAGGTGAGTTATTAGTTGACATAAAATTTAGACTCTCAACGCCAAACAAAGACCTGATAAGCTTTGACTTTGTGACACACTTATCATGGTCGTAAGAACTGCTCTTTGTTTACTTTATGCCTAAAGGAAGTGTACAATGATCTCTGTGCTGCAAGCCACAGGCTTGGGTTCATGTGCATTGGGATGCATTAATGGGACTTAAAAAGTCACTTTGTTCTGTTCTTGGTCACTCCCTGAAACAACTTTTTTGCTCAGTGCTTCGCAAGTACACACCACTGATCAGTACCAAAACCTCTGATACTTTGGTCAGTTTTGCAAATAACTATCTTGTCCTGCTTTTCTGAGAAGTTCTGGTAGTGTCTAGAAGGCAGCTCTGTCCATAGAACAAAATTGCAATATATTCTGAACTGCTACTCATCTAGGCTTTTCAAGACAAAACCATGTTGTATTTATTGTGGTTTTTCTGTCTCATTTGGAGGTGCAGGAAAGCTACAACACATGTTCAGCCAGTGCCAAAATGTGTCTGGGCAAACAAAACATCAGATTATTCTTGTAATGTTTGTATTGTCTAGAAATGAAACCAGGACTTACCTGTAAAGGAGTCTTGAAAGATACTTATATCTTGTGTATTTATGTGAGTCAGCTCATGAATATTTTGAGGCACATGGTAAAAATAACATAAAGTGTTTTATTGAACCATGACCTTAATTCAGAAATGTATGGGAGGCCTTTTGGGCAAGGGATGAAAAGAAATAACTTCACAAAGTAATTTTTTGATCTGCATTCCTAGTGAAGTAGCTCAAAACTGATGATGAAAAAATGCTGTTCAGAAGAGATAGTTAAATATAGACTTAATTAAAGATAGACCCATGGTGTCAGAAGATAAATACCAAGCAGGAATCAAGCCAGCATAGCTAAATTCAACTTTGATCCTATTAAATTGTGTGCATCTGCAGAAAACAAATTACTTAAAATACTTTTGTTTGTTCAAGGTTACAGTTTTCATTTTAATGATATACTGTATGTGAATTTACTTCCAAATGTTGTTCAAACTACAAGGTCCGTTAGTCCCATGAAATATTACACCAAGTAAAGGTAACATTTTGTCTGGTAGCCATACATTTATCATCAAGAAAGGTGTGAGGGCTTTTTTCTTAGCTGTGTGTATTTTCAATACAAGCTGATTTCTGCTCATGAAAGTTGCAGATAAATTCCCAAATGTATGGATGTTTCTGAAGGGGAAAAAAAAAAATATCTCAAAACAAATAGGTAATTACTTCCCTGTGTTTATTAAGGATGCTGTTTACTTAGTGGGGTGGGGATTATTTATTGTATAATGGCTAAATGGTGTCAGTAGATTTTTAGTTCTGTCTTCAGCTCTAATTTTGAATAGAAAGCTTGAAGATCCATTGACTCAGATAATTCTTCTGCAGGAAAGACAGAGGAAGTTGTCCTTAAGAAGCTAGAATATATTTATGCCAAACAAAAAGCAGTAGAAGAGCAAAAAAAGAAGAAACAAACAGAGACAGAGGAAATTCCTGTAACCTCAACTGTTAGCACAAAGCAAGAAGGATCTTCTGCTCCCTCCAGAGAGCCAATCCAAGTGGCTATGACCAATAGAAGAGGAAAGCCACTGATACTTGCCAGAAAAAGTGTCCGTACCACAGGTGGGCTGAAAGTGAATCATGTTTTGCGTAAAAGGGAGACAGACCCCATGGGATGGCAAAATACTTGGCTAGATTGTTTGTTCAAGCACCTTCATTCTTGAAGCAGAATTGAAGACAGGACCAGGAAGTAGCCATCCAGTAGGATTTCAGTAAGGATGAGACCAGCACTACTGAGGTCTTCAGATGAATGACTTCTGAGTTTTAGAAAGACAGGAAGTAATTTCCTATTTTGTCCTTGAGTCTCATGCAGTTGCACTGCAATCTGGCAGTAATTTCTGAGGGTCAAGGGTGATTCTTCTGCTGACTCATAACCTGAAGCTCAGTCCCCCAAATACTGGAGTTGCTTAAATAGATTGTTTTCAAAACCTCTCTCTAACAAGCTAACTCTAAAGGTGGTGGGAGACTTGCTTTTAAATGAGAGTTGTCAGGCACTTGACAATTCTTTTTAGAGCAGAGACATTTTGTGGAAATATTTGGCATTTGTGGAGCCTGTGCACATTAAATGTAGGAAGAAACAAAAGAATGGCATAAATCCAAACTTTCATGGTACTACCACTGTAATATGCTAAGGATGTGATGATGTTTCTTATTTTTGGCAATAAACAGACCTCATTTGACATCATCTTGACCTTTTATAAGCAACTGATCATTCCCAAGCCTCGTTTTTGTCCAGTCCTGGGGAAGTTTGGCATCAGAATTCAGATGTGGCAAGAGAGAACTTCCTTGCTTTCTTTGGACTGAGCAAATCCCCTTTATAATTTCAGCAAGACTGTTCTGATATTAGATCAGGATGCCACTCTGGAGAGCTACAATTATTACACTGCAGAACAAGACACTACAGACTTGCTCTGTCTGTGTAGGTGAGGTTCCTGCAGCCTGCATAGCTTCTGTAGCAGCTTTGTAAATCTTCTGTCTAGAGTTCCTTCCACAAATGCACTTACCACTTGATTTCAGGATATCATTTGCTATTAAGGGTGCTATGTGAGAATAAATTACTGATTTCCATACTTCTTTTTTACAGAGGACACTTCATCCTCTCTTTCATTAACTGCTGCAAACCTAGTGATGACTCCACAGGGGCAGGTGCTGACACTGAAGAGCCCACTGGTACCAGGCCAGGTAGCAGCTGTTCCTTCCACACTATTGCAAACTGAATTAAAGCCCCAACCTGTCAGCCCTGCCCTGACAGCACAGCCAGGTATGATTGTGTGAGAACATGGTAAGGAAAGTCAGTGTGATGCTGCTCATGGATGTGCAGAGCACTTTACAGAGTAACTGTTATTTAATTTTTGCACTAACATTTTAATGTTTTTTTACAATGAAAGTGACTGAGGTAGAACCTGACTCTGGTAAGAGAGATTTGATACAATTAGCTCAACTGATCAGCTTATCAGCAAGTAAACAAAGTCTGTTAATTTTTTGCTATTCCCAAATTAGGGAAACCTAGGGAAGATTTCTTATTCACCTAACCAATCTGTATTTCTCTATTGTATCACTTCTGGATGGTATTACCATGTAAGGCCTTGCCTAAAAGTGCAAAGCTCTTATTTTCCGGGCTTAAGTAAATATCTGAAAGGTTCTTGTACCCACCTCACACCCCCCCCACTTCCCCTTTTTTGGATAAGGTCTTGCTTCTGTGATGATTCAGCTGCCAGGATCAACAGTTCCTGTCCAAGTAAAAGGAATCCTTGCTAACTCTACCATTCCCATTACACTATCAATTGTTTCTGGAAACCCAGCACCCTCAGCAGTAGTGTCCACTACAGAACCCCGTTCAGGTAGGCTCTTGGTTGTTTTATGAATCTTTTTTGATTGCATGCAGGAAACAATTCTTGCAAAAATAAAGGTAATTTTTTTTCTCACTAGGAAGTTATGATAGGTATGTATTACTGTCTGAGTATTCAAAGAAAATCACAGTTCAATGTTATGAACTGTTCAGAGGGACCTCCAGGACATTACAGACAAACATTCATTTGCCTCACTGAGCCTTCTTGCCCTCACCAAAATCAGAATAAGTGGGGGCTGGAATGTGTCCATTGTGAAATGCACCCTTCTGGGGAAGCTGCAGCACAAAGTGGTGGTGGGGCTGTTGAAAATCTTTGCCTGTACATCCATGCCCTTACTCTGGTACAACCCCTTCCCATACCCCATCAGCTTTACTGCCTGTTGGAGAAATGTTTTTTCAAGACATGAGTCTTGCACACTGGGTCTGAGTGTGTGGGGTGGTTCCTGCCAATAGTGTGCTGCTTGCCATCTGCTGTAATTGCCAGCCACTCCCTTCCTTCTTCACTGTAGTCATTTGATCAGAATGAAAAAGGAAAAAAGTTCAGATTTGGGGCTGGGAAAAAAATGAGTGCTATAAAGAGGAAACTGCTTGGATGCAAAAAGTAAATAATCCCTGAAATGCCTCTGTAGTATCATGCACAATAGCAGTATTGTAAAATGTGAGCATAAAAGTAAGGCATGAAAAAACAGGAAGGGAGAAAACTGTGATTCTGTTTTCCTTACGCATCATCATCAGAGGTGTAAGCATTACAGTTCCTTGTATTTTTGCCAGCCTGCTGAAGGGCTGGGTAAGTGGTTCTGGGATAATAAACGTGGAGCTTTTTCTACAAGTTGCAAGTTCTAAGGCTTCACTTTACCCAAAATTGTAAGCAGTTTAAATCATGAATAGCAGCTTACTTGGGAAGACCTAAAAGTGAGCAAATTGTGTTCAATTAGGTGTTATCTTGAAGTTGTCATGGATCCTGATGGATGCTGCTTTGTTTGGTTTTGCAGAAAGTGAAGATTCATTCATGATGCCAAAGATTGTTAATGTTACATCCCTGGCTGCTGAGGGAAGCACAAGTCTAAACCTGAATAAAAACAAAAACACTAATGCAACAGCTACAGGCACTCAGGCTTCAGAGAAGTCCTTGGCTGTAGCACCTCTTGAAAGTAGGAAGAGTGATAGTGTCCTCAAAAAAAAAAAAGACAAAGTGTGTCCTGGAGACAGTTGTGGAGATGGAAGAAATACCAGAGGGCCCACGAAAATTGTAATTGAAAATAAAGATGGCATTCCACAGCTCCTGAGTGTATCATGTACAAAGGAATCTCCACAGCCATTCAGCAAAAAGCTCTGCATTGGTGAGTTTGTGGGAAGCCAAGCCAGGAGGAAGGATGGTGATCCTGGAGGAGAAAGATTAAAATCTAAAGAACTGCCATTCCACAAGCTGCAGATCAAAGATTCCAGGCTAGAAATGGAATTGAGGAAAGTGGCATCTGCCATGGAGGAGGCAGAGCTGGATGCAAGTGAATTACTGAGCAGCATCGAGGAGGGTGATGACACTGATGAAACCCTCACTTCACTGCTTAATGAGATTGCTTTCCTCAACCAGCAGCTGAATGATGATGCTGCAGCCATGTCAGAGCTGCCCAGCACTATAAACTCCAGTTTTTCTCATGAGGATGCAGAAACTCGTCGGGGAACAGCCAGTGATCTCAGCACTGCAGATGGATCTTCCTTCCAGTTTGGGAGTTTGAAGGAACTTTCTGAAGTTCCAGAGGGTGGTGGCTCTATAAGCCCTCTCCTGCTGCACCTGGAAGATGATGACCTTACTGATGGGGACAAAAACTCCGGGGAAGCTTCGTCTGAAGTGGATGTTTTAAAGATAGTAATAGGTACTGAAATGAAAGAACCACTCCCCAGTATGTCTGTAATCAGTGGTGGGAATGGCAAAACTGTAACAACCTTGGCTGAGAGCACTACTGTGACACCACCAGTTTTGCAGATGAAAACTAACCCAGAAGCAAGTCATGCTGACACTTTGTGGAGGCCCATGCCCAAGCTGGCACCACTTGGCTTAAAAGTGGCAACTCTGCCAGTGGACCCAGAAGGGCAGAGTAATAAAGTGATGCCCTTACTGGCACCAATAGTTGCAAAACTGGCACCCAGTGGGGGGAAAACTTCATTACCTGCAGCTGTTCAAGAAGGACAGGATAGCAAAGTGATGCCCACGTTAGCACCTCTGGTTACAAAAACGAATACTACTGGGCCTTCAAATTCAGCAGGCAAATAAATACATATTATTTTTATTAGATACTGGAATGGAGATCTGGAGCTGTGTGAACCAGTGTTGGAGTTCAGCAACTTCCCTTGTCTGCAACACTCATTTTCTGTATGGCATCAGCAGGTCATTCATCTGAGGGCAGGCCCCTAATTGAGAAATAAGAAACTTTAAGCACATTGACCTATTTTTACCTCACTGTTGTATTGTGGGTGTTCTTCCCCTTCACAAAACAAGAAAGATGATCTATAACCATTGCTGGCACATGGTATTCTTCCAGAATCGAGTCTCTCTCAGAAATATCTGAGGACTGAGAAACCTAGGATACTGAAAGAGATTTTTTTCTTTTCCAGTAGGGAAGCAGCTGTCTTGTTGGGGAAAAAATATCTGAATTCCTTGTTTTTGTATCGGGCAAATTATCTATGCAGAAATGGGATGGTTCACATTTGCTGTTTTTAATGTTTGCAGGATATGGTGATTGTACAGAAATGAGATTATGGTTGCTCTAAAACTTGTTACTGAGAGCAGTGGAAAGGATATGTGAGACTGCAGAGGCCTGAAGTGAAAAGTTCTTGTTCTCTGGTGCTAGGTAGTTCTCTGGCAGAGACTCTTTAGGATTTTATGCACAGAAGATGTTAATAAGCATCTGTAACTCTCTCTGCTTAGGGAAGAAAATTATATTTCCCAGTGTAATTAGAAGTAGGGCAGTATGTTAACTCTAACAGAGCCATTAAAACTCCCTCACTTTTGCCTCCTGCCCCTATACAAGTAATTCCTTTGATGCTTAGGGCACTTGGAAGAAAAAATTACAGGAAATAGAAGGAAATTAGGGCACCATATTGCTACATCTTTAAATATATAGCTGAAGTAGCTTGAGTGTTTTCCCATTTCTTGTTTCCTTTTTTCCTGTCATTGTTTGAACTGTGTTTGGTGGCTAGGAATGTTATAGGAAGTGTTGCTTCATTAAAAATACAGAATGCTTTCAGGACTGTTTTAGCCTAGGATAAATGAGAGAGGTGTATATGTGAATGTATATATGAAAATATGTGTATATCTTTATAAACCTTCCATTTCTTTATAAATTCAGGAAAGGTACTCAGAGGTTTCTCACTGCATTTGCACAAGCTGTGTATAGCAAAAAAAAACAAAAACAAAAGTCAACAAAAATGCTCATTACCAGGGAAATAGGGCAGTATTGAATCATGAGATGTATTTTTTATTCTTCTCTGCCACTGCTTACTCAATGACCTGTAGATACTCTTCAGTGTTCAGCTGTTGGATGTGAAGGGCCTACAGACTGTAAAGATATTTATATTTTTGTACACGATTTTTGTTTTCGTAGTTTTCTTGACAAATGAAATTTTCAGCCTAGGAGGGATGATTTGTTAATGAGTGTATACACAATCTTTTCCTATCAGGTTTGTAAATATGAGTTCTGGTGCGCTTGAGGGGCTTCTGAACTCCTCCAAAAAGGTAAAAAAACCCCAATGCCATTTAAATTATACAGGATTTGATGCATTTTGGGGTATGTGTAGAAATGTAATGCCCTGTCTCACTGTTCCAGCAACAGCAGCTGGAAGTTTTCCCTCAAAATTCCACATCTTTGGTGATGCAGCAATGCAGGAATTTCACATTTCCAGCACTGTGACGGTGTTAGAAGTGTTTGTACCCAGCCAACCCCACGCTCTGTTCAGTAAGCTGCATTTTCCAGATCTATGTCTGGGTGTATGTGTACCCTGAGTGTTTCCTCATCTTTTTTTTTTTTTTTATGATTTCATATTATGCTGCAGAGGACAGAAGCCGTTCAAACTCAGCATGCATAAACTTATTCCAGAGCCTACATGAAAAAAGGTTCTTCACCTGACCATTCTAAATGGTGGTGTTTTAAAGCAGTTACATGTAACTTTATTTCCTTTTGCATTGACTGTTTTAATATTGGGTACAAGTTCTGTATGGGTCATTTGGAAAAGAAGAATATTGGTTAGCATTGATAGTCATGCAGGGATTGTCACTGAATTGTCACTGAATGCCTTAGAAAAGGAAATTTTACAGTATGAATAAATATTTAGGCATACTTAGCTTGTTACTGAAGAATTTCACCTTTATTTTAAACCAGTAAAACCCTGGAGCAACTAAAATAATTTTAAATTAAATTTATTTACCTGGGAATCTGGTTCTGAGCATTTCTAATAGGCTGAAGTTGTTTATTTTTTTAACCTATGGCAGTTTATTTTGCCAGCAGATTTCATTCTTCCTATATGTGAAAGAGCAAGTGGAACTGTACTGTGACTCCTTTCAAATTCCTAAGAACTGCCCTTTATTTCTGCTGCCCTTCCTTTCGTGGTTCCAAATGGCTGATTTTAACCACAGAAGTGTTTGCCAATCATACCTGAATTAAGTGTATGTGTGCTTTGCACACTTTTGTGGGACATAAAGCTGTAAGATGAAAGCCACTCAAATGGTATCTAAATAAATGCTTCACTTTTGGAGACACTTTATCCATTAGCAAGGAAAATGCCTGGATGTGTTTACTAAAAGCCCCCAGATGTGGCAGGTGGCACAGTTCCAAGGAGACGTGAGGGGTTCTGAACAGCAATGAAGCGTGTTTGAAATGCTCTCCTTGTTCCACTGTGTCTGCAGCTGAACATTTTGCTGTGAAGCTAAAGCTGACTCCCTTTTTGTGCTCTTCCCTTCAGCTCCCATTGGTTTGGAACAAGCCTTTTAAAAATTATATGTGTTGTCTTTTGAGGCAATAATGTGAGAATATGAAACATAATGAAAATATTTTAGAATCAGGAGAAGAAAGGAGACCCCTGCAAGGCGCACATTTTCACTAGATCAAGAGACCTGGAGATTTTCTTTGTTTTTTACGCATCTGTAAATAGACTGGAATGTTTTTAAGAATATAATGAAATGTCAGATTTAGCTTTTTTCCTTTTATATATTAAAATATATCTTTCCCTCTTCTGTTTTTGAAAGAAATGATATTTTTGTAGAAATCTTAACAGTACAGGACTCCTAAATAACTGTATGTGAGGGACAGAGTGTAAAACTAAAATAAACCAATTGAGGTCAACTAGAAACTGGCTTTGAAAGTTTCTTACAGGGAGGGAGAGGGAGCAGAAATGACATGGTGGTGTTGCTGTGGGTGACATGTGGCATTGGACCTGAGCAAATGTCACAGACACATGCTCTGAGGCAGAAGCTCTGGCAACTCAAACATCTGGGGTTTGGTTCAAGTTACCTGACAAGTCAGGTGAGATTTCATGCTTCAGTCTTGAGTGGTGTGCAGGAAATGTTATTGGTAGTAATGCAGAAAAGGTACTGAAGGGACTTAATTTTCACCAACATGCATCTTAAGCAGGAAGCCAGTGGGGTTAATGCTCAATCATGGCATTAATAGGAAAAATACCCCAGCAGTTGAAGGTTGAATCCACACAAAATCACTCTCCAGCCTCCCTCCCCCAACCTCAAACTTAGGTTAATCTGTTGTATCTCTTTCCGTTGGAGAAGCTGGACACCAAAATTGTCCTTATGGGAATAAGCCTGAAGATGAGTCTCCAACTGAAGTGTCAGAAGACATGCTTTTTAGAAGAAATAGGTAAAATGTCTGTACTAAATCACTGGCTTCCATATCCAATAAATGGAAGATAACACACTTGAATTTTTTTTTTTTTTAAGTAGTAAGCATCTACTAATGAGCAAGTATGAGTTACAGACATGAGAAGAAAATACAAGAAAACAATTATGCGTGTGGGTAAGTATTGGACTGTAGAAGTGGTTACAGATTGCATTTTTTAAGAGGAAAACAGATTTCACAGGAGAGAACAGATTGAAATGGGTGGTAGTCAGGTAATGAATGTATTTTTGAGAACTTCTGGTGCAACCCTTCAGCAAGGCCTCATCCCATGACACTTGACTTTAATAGATAAAGGAACAGTAGTGTAAGGTAGATCCAGTCAGGCTTGCCATGGGAAGAACCTGTCGAGAGATCTGTGCTGGGGAGATGTTGTTCACCACATTTGTTGTGTTCTTTTAAACACAGATGATGGGACAAACAAGCTCAGCTGACTGAAAACTTCCAGGGACCCCGAATTGATTTAGGGCCAGATTTGAGTCCGCAAATGCAGCCTCAAAAGGTACAGAGGGAGAGTTGTTGATAACTGGCAAGATATTGAATCTAAATTACTGTCATTTGGGATTGTGGCAGTGGGGAAACTGTGGCACTGTGATCACTTGGGTTCAGTGCATCCTCTATTTCCCCTCTCAGGTGCTGGTACCCATCAGGGCAGCATCCTTACACCACTGTAACTTGATTATTCCTGCATGTTTTAATTCTCTAGTGCCTGTCTTGGCCCTCTGGAGAGCTGAAGGCCCGTGATGGGTGACAGCTCTTTTGGGGGTCCCTCTTCTTTTTGAAACAGAGTTCTATCTGTAGAAAGATTTGGGAGTCTCTGCTTGTCTGAAAGTCTTTCCTGAGGAAGAGAAAAGCCTGTCCTGCACCCACCTGGACTTCCTGGACTGCCAGCATTTTGGGGAAAGCCACACACCCTCCATCCTGAGGGATTTGTCCGTGTGTGGGAAAAGCCTCCGTGTCTCTCAGTGACCCACGGACCAGCCTGGAGTTCCGGGACTGTATTGGTGCTGGCCCAGCCCAGCAGCTCTCGGATTGCCCTGCAGCAGGATTCCCGGGATACAGAGCACAAGTGGAGACCTCTCCTGGCTCCAAGCAGCTTTCCCTTCCCTGCTCATCCCGCTCTCCCGGTTTTTTGCAGGACTCGGAGGTCAGCTCCTCACGGTACCGACCTCTGATCCAGTGAAAAGCAGATGCTGGGAAATCAAAGCTGAGGCTTTGGAGGCGACTTTGTGACAAAGCTGTCCCTGCAGCTCCCAACCTTTGCTCCGTGACTCTGGGCAGGAGCGGGATGGGGATGTGAGGGGAGGGGGGGTCGGGTCGGGTCGGGTCGGCCCTTCCCGCCCGCAGGCAGGGGCTGAGCGGCTGTAAGGGGGAGGGCAGCGGTGCTGGAAGGGCGGGACTGGCTCCTGTGCCAGACTGCAGCACCGGAGGGGAGAGGATGCCGGGGTTTGAGGGGTTTTTCACTCCCCTTCTGTCCCTCGGGCTGGGGGGCACCGAGCCCAGGGTCCCCTCTACTTCCCCCGCCCGGCACCAGAGGGCGCCCTGGGGAGAGCCGCGGGCGGGCCGGGCCCTGAGCGCCGCGAGCGGGCAATTAAATAGCAGCTAAAAAAATGAAGAGACACAAACATAACCCCTGTGCCATGTTCAGTGGGTTGCCGATTAACTCCTTAGCAGCTGGAGGAAACTCCCTGCCCGGCTCCTCGGCTTTTCCTCAGCTGCCCCGGAGTGCCGGGGTCAGGGCTGTGCCCGAGGGGGACAGAGGCACAAAGGGTTGGGATGGTGTCTGTGGGCTCCCGTATCACCTTTGGGCTTCAATTGCACTGAGGGTGCATTTGAGAATATCAAATGCTTCATGCCAAAGGGTCTGGAACTTTGGCTCTTTGGGCTCTGGGATCCAGTCCTATGCAATTATTATCAGAAAAAAATTTAGGATGACCTCAGTGTTATCATCACCAATCAGCTGAAAAATAGGGGATAGAGTTGGTTTTCAAACATGAAAAACTAAATGGGAGGAGGGATGGATGACAGAAACTTGCTGGTTTCTGGAACAACGCAGCCTGTGGGGACTGGACAACTCCGATGATCCCTGCCCTTCCCCTGGATCTTCTGCAGGGTGTAAATACAATCCAAGCCTTGTTTGTTTTGATTATTCTGATGAACAAGAGCCCCATTAGGAGGACCATAACAGCTTTGCAGAGATTTTTTTGGATTGTACACTCTGTTCCTCCAAAGGACTGAGATCAGCTGTAGCAGCATCATGTTCTGCTGCAGCCTTCTGCTGAACACCTGGCTGGGATTTTCCACAGCAGGAAGTGGAGAAGGGTGGGTGTGTGCTGGAGGTGCTGGATGGAATAGTTTGGCAGAATTAACTGAGGAAGTTGTGGCCAGCTCCTGCACCATCCATCCTTGGCTGCCTCCACCTTACCCTGTGTGTCCAGGTCCCCTTGTAGAAGCTGCACGATCTGCACTTGGCAGGAGGGGCAGATGCTCCTCTTCCTCCCCTTCTTCCACCAGCCTGTTCAGGCCTGGACCTCAATCCCCATCCTCCACATAAGGAAGAAGGGCTCAAACCCTGCTGCTTCATATGCTCCATCCTGGCCTGCTGGGATACTCACCCAACAGCACCCCAAAGCCCAGGCCTGTGGCTGTGTTCACCTTCTGGCTTGGAGTCATCAACTGTTCAGCAGATGCTGGATTTTCTCCTGAGAGTAAGACTGGAGCAGCCTCCCAGGGTGAGAGCACTACAGCAGAGCCTTACTGATCTCTTGTGACTGTAACTCCTGTTTTCTGGTAAGTTGCAAACAGCTTTTCCACAGCAGCAGCCTCCTACATATTGTGTCTATCCAGCTATATCCTTTTTCCATTCAGGTGCCACCTGTCATGCCAGAAAAACACATCTCACACCCCTGTCTGTGCAGTGAGAGCTCAGCTGGGCAACAGTATCAGGGCAAGCCCCTTGCTCCCTTCTACTTACCTCTGACTTGTCCTGTCCTCTGCAGGACTGAGGGCTTATCACTTCTGCTCTTTTATTCATTTTTTCCACCCTGAAGTGTCCTACAGCAACACTAAAATCTTTGAGGGCATCCTGGAATTCTTCGGAGGAAAAAGCCTGAAGGCAACAATCCAATGGTGAGCAGGTGTCTGGTTTCTTCTGGTACTGAATGAAGCCCAGAGCTGTTTGGGCAAACAGCAGCTGAAGATGCTGCTTCTTCCAGTTGGCAGCCGGTCACTAGTGGTGTCCCCTAGGGATCAGTGTTGGGCCCAGTTCTGTTTAATATCTTTATTGATGATTTAGATGAGAGGATTGAGTCCATCATCAGCAAATTTGCAAATGACACAAAGCTGGGGGGGAGTGTGGATCAGCTGGAAGGCAGGAGGGCTCTGCAGAGGGACCTGGACAGACTGGAGAGTTGGGCTGATTGCAACAGGATGAGGTTCAACACAGCAACCCCATGGGGAGCTCCAGGCTGGGCACAGAGTGACAGAAAGGGACCTGGGAGTCTGGATTGAGAAGAAGCTGAACATGAGCCAGCAGTGTGCCCAGGTGGCCAAGAAGGCCAATGGCATCCTGGGCTGGATCAGGAACAGTGTGGCCAGCAGGTCCAGGGAAGGGATTCTGCCCCTCTGCTCAGCCCTGGTGAGGCCACAGCTTGAGTCCTGTGTCCAGTTCTGGGCCCCTCAGATCAGGAAGGAGATTGAGGTCCTGGAGCAGGTCCAAAGGAGGGCAACTAGGCTGGTGAAGGGACTCAAGCACAGATCCTATGAGGAGAGGCTGAGGGAGCTGGGGGTGTTCAGGCTGGAGAAGAGGAGGCTCAGAGGAGACCTCATCACTCTCTACAACTCCGTGAAAGGAGGTTGGAGCCGGAGGGGGTTGGTCTCTTTTCCCAGGCAACTCTCAGCAAGACAAGAGGGCAGGGTCTCAAGTTGTGCCAGGGGAGGTTTAGGTTGGATATTAGAAAGAATTTCTTTACGGAGAGGGTGATCAGACATTAGAATGGGCTGCCCAGGGAAGTAGTGGATTCTCCGTCCCTGGAGATATTTCAAAAGAGACTGGACGTGGCACTCAGTGCCATGGGCTGGGAACTGCAGTGGGAGTGGATCAAGGGTTGGGCTTGGTGATCTCTGAGGTCCCTTCCAATCCAGCTGATTCCATGATTCTTGCACTTGTAGCTTGATTCTATGATTCAGCCACTTGTAGCTTGGCTGCTGTGTCCTTCTCTTGGCCCTTTCTGCATGGGGCACAGCTCTCAGACAGGTTTGCCCATCCCTGCCTAATCCTGAGGCACTGGCACTGCTGAGTTTTGAAAATGTATTTGCTAATGTTCTTGTTTCTGAAATGGGCTGGGCCCGGACCTTACTTTAAAAAAAAATTAAAAATGTGCAGCTGGAGTAAAAAGTGATTTGATAAACAACAATTTGTGTCCCTTTGGGGCCTGGCTGGAGCCATGTTTTGCATGCTCAGCCTTGTAAAGGCAGCAGGGTGGGGACCAGATCCCTCCTGGCCCAGCAGCCCCATGGGGGAGTGAGTCAGTGGGGTGGGTGGAAGGTTTGTGGGTGCCCCTCAGAGGAAGGGTGAGGACGGAGGAAGGACGAGTTATGGGGCTGGATAAATTTGGAGAGGCCAAGTTCAGCAAAGTTCAGACGTGTGGATGTTTCTACCTACAAGGGGGAATAACAGCAGAGAGGGTTTTTCTGCTTTGGTGATTTTGATGCTCTGGCAGATCTGATGTGATTGTGGTATAAACCTGCATGAGAGTGACTGGCTGGAGAAGCACTACAGGAAAAGCACATGCTGGCAGGCAAATCTTACCAGCAGTCAAAACAGAAATTATTAACTCCTGCTCCTCAACCAGTGATCTCCCTTCTAGGTTACAATGATTCTTTGTTTCTTAAAAAATGCCTCAAGCAGACTTTCAGCTCGTGACCATTTTGTGAAGGTTTAAATTTGCTTCCTCAGCTGTTGGGTGTCATGGCAAAAAAAAAAAAAAAAAAAAAAAAAAGACAGAGGTCTTCCTGCAGAATCTCTTCCCCTAAATGTTTTGTGGCTCTGACAGAGCAGGCAACCAGCTTGTACTGGTCTCCAAGAAGAAATTGAGAGAAGCTAAACTGGTGGCAGCCACACTCGGATTTGTTTGCTACCCTGCTCCAGCATAGACAAGGCCTCATTGTCTGGGTTTGAAGGGGAAAATGTCCAGTTTCACAAACTTTGCTGAGCAAGGGAGAGAATAATTATATTGCAGATAAGCTTACAAGGGGCACATTGATGTTTGAAAGAAAACTTGATGTTCATAGGGCGAGGAGGAGAAGCCAGAGGGAAAAGCCAGCGGCTGTGGTGACCTACTAAAATTTCCTCAAGTCAGAAGTTATTCCTGGCTGAAGGTGGGTCTCAGGAGGACAGATCCTTGGCTCTGGCTGGGAGGCAAGCTGTGCAAATGGGAAACCAAGTGCCCCTTTGCCTCCAGAGCTGCTCCATCCACAGCTGGAAGCAGAACCCTTGCAGGGGTTGGACAGAGCCATCCCTGCAGCATCGTTCTTGGGCCCCAAGCTCTTGTCTCCATTCTTGTCTCCCCAGCAGGTGTTTACTGGGGAAGAAACTGTGATGGCTTCTTCCTTCATCCCTCTCCTCTTCCCTTTTACTCAGGACTTCACGGGCTCTTTGGAGCAGCTCAGCTCAGTGCTGGGCTCCTCCTGCCTGTCCCCAAGCCAGGAAGGTGCTGGGGGTGCCAGTCCTTGGGTAGGGATGTGCCACAGGAGTGCTGGTTCTTGGGGTTTTGCCCTTTTCTGTGACTTCATTTGCAGTGTTTGAGCCAAAGGCTTGGCAGCATTTTGCTTGGTGTGTTTGTACTTTGGAGGATGAGAGGGTGAACATCACTCCAGGAAAATGTTTGACAGTGCTGGGTTGGCTGTGGGGAGCCCCATGCAGTGCTTCCCCCCAGCACTGGGAGTATTAGCTGAGCCATGCTGGTTCTCTCCCTAAGGGGGAGGATGTAATTATCTTCTTTTTGCAAGATTGCGTGTCATTTTCTCTCCTCTATTTAAAAAAAAAAAAAAAAAAAAAAAGAAAAAAATTGAAACGAAGCAGAAATGTAACAACCTGATGACCTATAAATTCTTTCACCAGACTGAAAGCAATACTTGATTGAGTGTCATGATATAGAACTTGCTTTTTTTTTTTTTTTTTTGGTGAACTTTCTCTGAAGGAAATGTGCTCTCTCCTCTTTGTAGGAAGCTGCAGCACCAGCATAAACCCAGTTTGTTGTCATGGCAATGTCAGCAGTTGCTTTATCTGTATCATAGGCACTCACAGGTTCACAGGAACATCCATGTGGCTCCTCACCTCTGGAAATCTGGAGTCCAGCCTCCTGCTCAGGCCATGAGATCAAACCAGGTTGCTGATGACTTTCAGAGAATTTAAAATCCTCAAGGGATGGAGATAGTACCACCAGCCTGGGCAACATTTCTAAGCTGTTGCTACCAGCCTCCTAACCTTTCAAATCCCACTCCTTCTGGGAGTAATATTGTGGGTTTGCTGTGTCTTTGACACTTATTCACTGTGCCCTCTATTTTTCCACCTGTCCAGAAGAGGAATTTCCCTTCCACTTTGATTGCTTTCTCTGTCTGCAAGGTTGTTTCCCCTCACTTCACTGCTCATGAACATCCTAGCACAGGTCACAGCATTCTTACATTCTCTTATCTGCTCAGGTTTTTGATGCCATGCTCATAACCATGACATCTGAAGAGTTTCTCCAATGAACTTTAGATCTGGAGATTTAGAGATATAGATATAGCTATAGATATAAACTTTCATATTTCCCTCTCTTTCAGTCAGTCATCTTGCCAGATTACTAATTAGCTTCTTAGCTAGTTAGTTAATTAGTTTTCTTATATCTTATGTGTTTTCAGCCCACAATGGCACTACTTTAAGAAAGCATCCCTACTCACAACAACATCTGCACATGAGCAGTGGGAACAAACACATCCATCCATACAAGTTCAATGTGTTTTTGGCTGCTCTTCAGGTAGAATTAAAAGCACCCCAATTAATTGCCATTAATCCCAGTCCTTCCTACGTGTTGTCATCTGTGTAAAGTGCACTAAAGAAAGGAGAGAGCGTGTGTTTGTGTGTCCTTGTCCTGAAGGGCAGGCACTTGCCAGCTCTCCTGTACCAGGATTGTTACAGGAGTTTTGTGTTTCACTCTTCTCATATTTAGCCCACGTCTTGAGGGCAACTGCTGCCCAGGGTTTGTCTTCTGTAATTGAATTATGGTTGCCGTGGGGAGTGGAAAGGTCAAATTTCATGCTGCCTGAGGAATTCTGCAAGCCAAGGTATATTACAAAGAAAGAGGGAAACCTCAAAAGGTTCTCAAAGTCTGTGCCAAGGAGCCCAGGGCTGAGCAGATGGGCTTTATGGTCATTTTTTACCCTGCTTCCCAAGGAAATGCAGTAGGAGCTGGGTACCAAGTTTAAGCTTGCTGGAAAAACCTAGCAAAGTGCCACAGGTTTTTTAGTGCCCATCTCCATGCTTTCTGGCCAGTCTCCTCTGGGACAGAGATGTGCTTTGCCTCATGTACCAAAATCCTCTCAGAGAGCAAAGGGATTGACATAAACTGGGGCTGGGCAGGGAACTGGCAGCTGGTCTGGAATAAACCAAATAAGATTCAGTGCCAGCATTTCTGGTGTTTGGTTTTCATTGTCTGAATTTCAGCCTCTGTGCCTCGTTTCAGGATCTCTGAGGTGAGGCACTGATGAGGTGTCACTCACTCTCCAGGCAGGACTTCATGAAAATAGATGGGTAAACTGAGGCAGTGCTTGAAACCTGGCTGCCTGAATGTTGTGCTCAACAACAGGAGAGAAAGCGAGAGATAAATTTCATGCTTCATTGCATTTGATTTTTTTAACATGAGAGGAAATTCAGAGCATCATCAATGTGCTAAGAGTGAGCACCTCCCTTAACTGATATAAACAGATGGATTTCACAGCTTGCAATATAAGGCTTTGACATCCCTTGTTGCCACATGAGCTTTCCTTTTTGCTTGCTAGCTTGCAGTTTTGCTGCAGTTCTTTAATTTTGCTAACAGTAATAGAAGTAATAGAAGGCATTTGTAGAGGCCAGACAGCTGCACAACACCTTCAGGCTGTAAGATCTGTCATGATGTCTGCTTCTCAGGGCACAGTTTGCTCAAGTCTGGTTTCCAGCTTGCTGAGGATCCCCAAGAACAGGACCAACTTCAGCCAGGGCATTGGGTACTTTGTGCTGGGAGGAGATATTTAAGCTATATTGTTCTCCTTAATTATTGCTCTCTGGAAATATAAGGCAGGGGATGGAGAGGAATGAGATAAACAGGCTTATTTAGGTCAATTACAAAAGTACGGGCTAATTGCAAAGAAAGTGGTAAAACAGGAGCTCAGAGGAAAACAATGTCAAGAGTGACCTACATACTCCCAGGGAGGGAGGGGGAGGTTGGACAGGAGGCAGTGGGGAACACACAGCTCAGCATCAGTGGGGTTTGCATGCTTTTTTTGCATGTTTTTCTCCTTTTAGGTCCCTGGGAAAGGGCCAGACTCTTCAGTGAGTGCCATCCCTGCAGAGAGCTGGCCTAAGCTTGTAAGGACATCCGAGGAGATGCCAGTCAAGAGATGCAGAGACATTGCTGCCATGTGATGTTTATCCCTGAAGGAAGCTTCAAGACCTCTTCCCCCAGCCTCAGGGCAGACCTGGAAAATAACATCCCCCTACTTCCCATGCAGAACAGCCCTGGAGTGAAAAAAAAGGCGTAGGTTGTGTGTTCTTATGCTGCCAGAGGGAGGGTAAGTGAAGGACAGCTTAGGCACATGCTAGGAATCCTATCTCATGATCCCTTTCTTTGTTTGGAATGGTAAAGAGCACCTCCAACCTAAGCTGACCCAGTGTAACCCAACCCATCCTTTCCACAGGAAACACACCCTTGGGTGATCTCCCAGCACAAAGCTCTCAACCTCCATCCAGTGAGTCTCTGTGGGTGCTTTTCAGAGGTTTGTGAAACAGAGCTGTTCATGCCTACTTTCCACAAATCCCCTAAACTCACTGCCAACAAGCCAAAGGCTGGAGGTGTCCACATTTCCACATTTATGGGCCCAAAACTGGTAAAGGTATAAACTGACTGCTCCAAGGGAAACCTTTATCTCTTTTTTCTCTCTTTATCTCTCTTTTTTTCTCTTTTTTCTTCTTTCTTTTCTATTTTTTCCTTCTCTTTTTTTTCTTCTCTTTTTTTCCTTTTTTCTTCTTCTCTATTTTTTCTTTTTTTCTCTTTTTTCTCATTTTTCTTTTTTCTTCTATTTTTTCTTTTTTCTTACTTTTTTACCTCTTTTTTTTTCTTTTTTCTTCTTTTTTCTATTTTTCTTTTCTCTTTTTTTCTTCTCTTTTTTTTTCTTCTCTTTGTTTTCTTCTCTGTTTTTTTTTCTCTTTTTTTTTTCCTTCTTTTTTTTCCATTTTTTTCCGTTTTTTTCTTTTTTTTTTTTTAATCAATCACACACCAGCCACCTCACAGCAAGCTTGGAGCACCCCTGGCTGCACACCGGATGCAGACAGATACCTCAGGCACGGGGTGACTCAGGAATCAGCCTGAGTTTTACAGCTGAATGGCCATGTGTGCACTTTGGTAATTATGTTAAAAATAGTTTTAATTGAGGGCATGGAACTTACTGATCCCTTGAAACACAGGAGAGAGACATTAGTGGTCTACTTCACCTGTCATAATAGGTGAGTCAAAATTTAAATTTATTTGTATTTTTCCTTTCAATTTAGGATACATTATTCTAATTCAGGTAAGAAATTGGTGTAGTTGTGCTTTTTTTGTGCTGGGGTTTTTTTGTGTACTTTTTGTCTTCTTTCATAAATTATCCATTCTTGGTAAACACAAGCCCTTTCTAACCAGCAAATTGTACCTTTAGTTGGCGTTTCTGGGCACACTTTATTTTTAGTTCCCATGATTTCTCTTTACCAGCACAATCTCCTGGCAGCCACTGAATGGCATTTATGCTTTTTTTTTTGCTTTTTTTTTTTAAAAATCTGTGATAGCATATTCTCCCAGGATGTATTATGAACCACATGAGTTTTCCATGGAAACACCTGAAGGAAAGATCCTGTGTAACTGCTTGCTTGAATCTAAACATTTCCAATCAGCTTGATAAAAAGACCTAGGCTATGGCTGGAAACAATTTCCAGAATCTCATTCTGCTTATCTCTTGTAGCTGTAACAATAAAAGAGAGAAAAGAAGGAACAAAGCTCACTGAGGGAAAACAAGGCAACAAAACCAACTGACTCTGGCTGGGCTCCATCACCTGCCATGCTGTACATTTGGAGACCTTTGGGTCAATCCTTGGTGAATTTTGCTAGGATAAACTCATGTCTAATTAAGAAGCTAATAATAAAATTATTATTAAGTTTGCAGCCATTTATATAGCTGGAGAAATATTAAATATAAAATGCCCTCTGTATACTGCACGGTCGCTGCTTTTCTTCTCTTGCCCTCTCCCCTTCTAGTTTCTCATAGTTATTTTTATTCTGGACTAGAACAAAGCTGTTTATCTTTCCTCCTCCACCCTCTCTCCCTGCCTGAGTGTCTGCTGTTCCCAGTTTTAACAAGCCAACAGGTGAAAAAGGAATTATTATGACCCTGCTGAATCAACATCCTGGGAGGTTATGATGAAAGCCATGAGCCTCAGTGGAACACAGCCCCGTGGTCCTGGGGGCTGACAGCTCTTCCAGAAGAAAACTGAGTGCTCTTCTGCCATGGGGTTTGGAGGTTTGTAAGGTAAATTTGTTTTCTGCTTTTCACTTGGCCTGGAAGTTTCTCAGGAAGGTGAAAAACTGAGAAAGGTGAAAATTGAGATAGGTGAAAATTGAGAAAGGTGAAAATTGGAAGGTGGAAATTGAGACTGTGTAAGAAAATGTCTCTCCCACTATTTTTGCAGTTACACCTGAGCATCTCCAACCCTTGCTCCAAGCTGTCTGGAAGGTACAAATCTGCCTGAGTGTGACACCAATCCCTCACCTGATCCCTGAGATGGCCTCAATTGTTCAGTGCTGGCTCTCACAGCTTCCACTTTGGAGCTCCCTCTGGTACCAGAAGAGCAGCTCAGCTCCAGCACAGCTGCTTCTGGAGAAATTAACTCCTTTCTCAGAACTGTTTCTCTCTTCTGCACACAGCAGAGCCCCTGATGAGACCCATACTGTCACCTGGAGGGTGTCATCTGGAGGGTGTCACCTGGAGGGACCCCTCACACTCCCTGCCTGCCCACAGAGGGTGAGGAGAGCTTTGTGTGTAAGGAAAAGTCTTAACATCACATTGAGAGGGCTCATGTAACACTTCAGCTTTGTGGCTTTGTCTCCTTTTTTACTTGCTTTTTAAAAATCGTGATGTTTTTGACTAGGAAAACAATTTTTGTTAGAAATCACTTCTAAAAGGTTCCTCTTGCTTGGAGCCTCACAGGAAGATTAGGGGATGCACAGAGGATTTTTGAACCAGAGAAAACCATTTTCAGATGCTTCAATTACCTAATGCTTAAAAATACAGCATTTAATTGAGGCATGTGTTCCCTCTTGCTATTTATGGCATCCCTCAGAAGACTCCTTGAAGAACACATCATTCATGAGCAAATGCCATAACAGCCAAAGAAAAACAGTGTTATTTATTCGTGACACTTTGTTTTTTTTTCTGGCAAGGGCAATCCCTAGAGTGAAGCTAAAAACCTGGTTGCTTTCAGTCATCATTAACTGTGCTCTACAGGAACAAAGTGTGAAAGTTAAGCCTTGTTTTGAAGTAAAGGCAATCTACAAAGAGGCAAGGAAGAGGAACAGCAGAAATAGGGGGTAAGGGAGCAGAGAAACAGCACACACAGCATCAAAAACCACCCACGAGTGCCTGTAATGAGCTGTGACAGAGGCAGCAGTGAAGGACTGGCCAGCAGATGCTGCTGCCATGGGAGAGATTATTTTGGGCACCACGAGCAAGAGCAGCTTCAGGAGGTTTGTCATGGACCAGTGGGTTTACCAGTTCCTTCTAGACATGCAACTGGATGAAAAGTGGAAGGATATTTCTCTTTTTTTCCAGGTCATTTGGTATTTATTGGAAGGTGGGACTGGGAGAATAGAAGCTATGCAAGGTTAGCGTCACCTATTCCAGTATGACCCAAGCTAAAGCTCCAGAAGCTGTAGAGTTGGTGCAAGAGTTTTGCACTAACCTTTCATAAATTTGATATTACAATTGGAAAATTGCCCCATTCTACTGATAAAACAGGTATGTGGTAAGACTTGCACTGCAAGACCAAGAGGAAGATGGTGATTCCAGCTTGTTTCCTTCTGTATTAATAGGATTAAAGAAAAGAAGTGCATTTGTATTCATAAAACTATAGAAAAAGTTTACTTAAAAATCACTGATGAGATCCTCCCTAGGACAAGCTGAAGAAATGTTGAGACATTTCATTATGCTTAAAGAAATAACTAGAAAGGTAGGATGCTTTAGTCAGAAAATCAGAAACATTTGTTCCCTCTCCCAGATCTTTTTCACCGAATTCACAAGTCCTCTGTCTCTTCAGCTGCTTCACAGACACAAAGAGCTGTAATCACAAATCACATTATGCTGTGCTCAGCTTCCAACAAAAAAACACTGCCAGTTGCATTTAAACAGCATCTTCCAAGCAACACCTCAGCTCTCCATTGTGTTCAAAGACATCCCTCAGTTCCTTCTCAAATGCATTCATGTTTCTCCCAAATCTGATGACTCTGGTGTTTAACTGCTGACCAGCAGAAATTTAAGAACTACCAACTTTTTTTTTTCCCCTGTGCAGTGCCAGGTCTCAGTCCTGCACATTTTTACCTCCATGTCAAGTGTAAGTAGTTCCCCTCACTAGAATTGATCCCAGTCTGGATAAAACTAAGGATGGATGTAAATCTTGAGAGAGGACAGACCTTGTTTTTGCAGTAGTAGTTCTGGTTCCCTTCATCAGTTTCTCCTCACCCTAAGCAACAGGGCACTATTACCCAGCAACAGGACAATAGGGGCAGTAGAAAAGAAGAACATTAATATTTTCTACAAGAATCCTTTTCTTTTGTGTGTGAGTTGCAGGTCATGCCTGGGGCTGAAAGCTATGATACTCCTATTCCTAGTTCCCATGGACTCCTGTTACTTTTATGTTAAAAATAATTGCAATATTACCAAGCCATTCAATTTTATTGTTAATCTCACAGAATTTTGTATCTTTCTGAAAGCCCAGATTCCTGGAACCTTGTGGGGTTTTTTCCACACATCAACAAGCAGGGATTTCTCTCTGGCACCTGTGTATCAAAAATAAGCCCAACACAGGTCAGAAAGTGATATCTTAAACTGACTTCCTGAAGGTTACTATGGCATGACTGGAGCTGACAGAGAGTAGGAAGCTTCTTTTATGCCTCTGGGTGTTTTCATCAATATGTGCAGGTTCCTGTCCAGTCAAGCCTTAATAAAAATGCTGCAAGCACTTGTGCCTGCTCAGAATCCTATTTTAAAAGCAAACTCTGGAAATCCAGGAGGTACAGATTCACACAGTCACCACCCAGGACAGTGGCAGTCTGGTGGGGAAGGCAGTAGCCCACGTGGATCATCCATGATGGTAAATCTGTGCCTGAGCTTCAGCAATTTTTATAGATTATATTTATTGAGTGATCCTCTCCAGTTGCTGGGAATACCCTGGGCTTGCCAAAAAGATGCTCTGAGGACAGAGATTGCAATAAAAGGCAGAGCATGGTAAGGAAGGGGGTGCTAGCAGGATCTTTCCACCCTCATCAATGCTTGTTTCCTTTCTCTCCTTTAGGGCTTTGGTGAGGAGATGTATGTTAGACCAGTATGGACATGTGCAGCCACATGAACTCTTAGAGAGCATGCTACATCCTCAATGTATACCTAAATGTATGGCTTGGATAGCAATTCAGGCTTGGTGGCCTGTGAGATCTGCCTCCCCATCTCCTCTCATCTGGTTGGTACCTGTCACAGCATGGTGGGGCATCTCTCTGTTTGGGAATCATGAGAATTAGTGTAGTGGCTTCCAAACCCTTCCATGGGGAACAGATATTAGGCAGCTCCATGTCCAAACTTTCTTGCTGGCCTGGTGTATGTTTGCTTCTAGACCCTCACCTGCTATTATAAGTCAGCATACATCCAAATTTCTGACTCTATGGGCTCCGTCTCCACATCTTGTTACGTGAGTTTTGTGTTTCACTCTCCTCCTATTTGTCTCATATTTAGTATATGTCCTGAGGGCAACTGCAAAAAAAACCTTGGAGAGTTGAGGGAAGGAGCTCCAGAACCTGGGCTGCATCAAAAGAAGATTTTGCCACTCTACTCTTTTGTGAGACTGCACCTGGAATACTGTGTGTGGCTTTGGAACCTCCAGCACAGAAAAGATAAAAACCTGCTGGAGAGGGTCCACAAAGATGATCAAAAGGCTGGAGAAGTTCTGCTGTCAAGCCAGGCTGAGAGAGTTGGGTTTCTGCAGCCTGGAGTAGTCTCCAGGGAGACCTTACAGCAGCCTCCCAGTATATGAAATGGGCATACTGGAAAGCTGGGGTGAGGCTTTTCACCAGAGAGGTCAGTGGCAGGACAAGGGGTAATGGTTTTAAACTGGAAGAGGGGAGATTTAGGAAAAAGTTCTTCACTGTGGGTATAGTAAGACACTGGGATACGTTGGCTAGGGAGGCTGTTGATGCCCAACCCTGGGAGTCTGAACTGACAGGAAGATGAACATGAGCCAGCAGTGTGCCCAGGTAGCCAAGAAGGCCAATGGCATCCTGGGCTGGATCAGGAACAGTTTGGCCAGCAGGTCTAGGGAAGGGATTCTGCCCCTGTACTCAGACCTGGTGAGGCCACAGCTTGAGTCCTGTGTCCAGTTCTGGGCCCCTCAGTTCAGGAAGGAGATTGAGGTGCTGGAGCGGGTCCAGAGAAGAGCAAGGAAGCTGTTAAGGGATCCAGCACAAGTCCTGTGAGGAAGGGCTAAGGAGCTGGGGGTGTTCAGGCTGGAGAAGAGGAGGCTCAGGGGAGACCTCATCACTCTCTACAACTCCCTGAAAGGAGGCTGGAGCCAGGGGGGGGTTGGGCTCTTTTCCCAGGCAACTCTCAGCAAGACAAGAGGGCATGGTCTCAAGTTGTGCCAGGGTAGGTTTAGGTTGGATATTAGAAAGAATTTCTTTACGGAGAGGGTGATCAGACACTGGAATGGGCTGCCCAGGGAAGCAGTGGATTCTCCATCCCTGGAGATATTTAAAAAGAGACTGGATGTGGCACTCAGTGCCATGGTCTGGGAACCGCAGTGGGAGTGGATCAAGGGTTGGGCTTGATGATCTCTGAGGTCCCCCAGCCGATTCTGTGATTCTATGAAGTGTTTAAGCCCAGGTTGGATGAAGCCTCCTGTAATCTGACCTAGTGGGAGGTGTCCCTGCCCATGCAGGGGGGTTAGATCTTGATTTTTAAGGTCCCTTCCAACCCAAACCATTCTGATAGGATTCTACAACCAATCATGGTTGCAGTTGAATCCTATCAAGCCACTGTCGGGCTGCAGAGCTTGCGGTAACCCCCAAACCCCCCCTCAGCCTTGCCTCTGCACCAGGGAGCTCTGTGATCATTGCAGCTCCAGTAAAGGACCCAAACACCTGATGCAGTGTTGGAGGGTGTGTGTGTGTGTGGGTGGGTGTGTGTGTGTCTGTCTGTCTGCCTGCCCTGAGCTGAAGCAGCCACTCAAGAACTTCTTCAACTCCACAGACAAACGCAGCACCCACTTTTTTTCTAGAAGCATCCTCAACACCGCTGCTATCGGGAAGGCCTGGGGATCACATCCTCGCTGTGTGTACCAACCCCAGCCCGATCTCCTCTCTCCCGCCACGGCCCCGCAGCCCCATTCGCCCCTCACGCCCCGGGGGTTCCGGCAACACCGGCAGCACCGGTACCAGCGATGGTCGCCACGCCTCCCGCGACCCCATGCAGGGGGCTGCAGGCGGGGACACACAACCCCGAGGTGATGGGAGCCACTTCCCCTCACACAGCTCCGGGGCTCGGCTAGCGACAGCCCCGACTCCCGGGCCGCCCCGTAACGCCCGCGCTCCCGCCCGCTCCGCCTATCCACAGCTCCGCGCCGCGGTTTGACCGGCGCGGGCCGCCGTAGCGCTGCCGGGCAGCCGTCCCGGGGAGGCGGGGGGCACCGGGGGCAGCGCCTGGGCGGGCGCTGGGCCCTAGGCTCCCGGAGCCGGCGTGGGGCTCAGCGCTCAGACCTCGGTCCCCCGCCTCTGGCCGAGCCTTGAGAACGCGGAGCCTCCTCCTCCCTCCCTCTCTGCCGCCGCCGCTGAGAACAGCCCTCGCCCCGCCCGCGGGGGCGGCCCGCACCGCGGCCCCTCCTCGGGGGAGGCCGGGTGCATGGTCAGGCACTGCGGGGCATCGTGGTCCCCGGCCTCGCCGGCAGAGCAGCTCCTGGGGGCCAGGTAGGAGAGGTTTAAGCGGACGGGTTAAGCTGGGGGGATAACGGGAGGAGGAGGCAGCGCTGCCCCCTCATCCCGCAGTGCTCCCGCCGCAGGGACAGGAACGGGGGCCGGCGGCTCTGCTGGCTTGGACGCCGCTCTCCTCCTCTCCTCTCTCTCCCCTTCTCCCTTTCTCGCTCTGTCTTCCCCCCGCCCCCATTTTTTCGCGGAAGCCGGGAGGATAATTTACTGCAGGCTTGGGCTGGATCCCTCTTTCTTCTTTCCCCCCACCCTTCCCGCTGGGTCTTCGGGAAAGGTGAAGGTTTGGCCGGGGGTCTGCGAGCGGTGGCAGCGGCTCCGGCTCCTCCGTGATCCCCTTTACAAGTCGGGGGTGGGGGGGTGCGGGGCTGTGAGATACTCCCTGCCTTTATTATCAGATATTACACGCTATAGATGTGTGTGCTTAAAGCATAGCTGGATTCGTGGGAGTTCAGGACTCCCCTCGTGTTTTTTTCTCAGTGTGCTTCTGCGACTTGGGGTTAATAATGAAGGACAAGCCTTGTGTGGTTTCACACTGAGGTGAAGTGGATGGGTATGGGGTAAAAAGCAAGGGGCTGGATGGACCCCGTTAATGGACTCCAGTGGTGAGGAGTTTTTGGCTGTACCATTAAAAGCTGTTAGTGAAGTGTAAAACCATCAAATTTTTGGATCTGGGGTTCGTTTTAGATGTACTAATCGATCCTTAAAGGATAATTTTTGTAGAAGACTCTGAGGATAAGTAATGCTTGCACCCACCCCTATCAAAAACGTGCATTTCTTGCAAAAAAAAAGAGATGAGAATTTATTGCAAATGTCATATTGACCCACGGGTGCATCTTTCAGTTTAGGTTACTGCTGATTTGATCCCCTGGAATCTGCAAGAGGAAAGTCTGCCAGCCTCTGAATAGCTTTGCAGTGTAACAGGAGTGGAGTTCCTGAGCATAATTGCTGAGAGATATGTGAACCAGCAGAACCAAGGCTAAGTGCATCCCTGTTTCTGCCTCAGACCTGGGCTCTTCTCCTGGCACAGTGTGTGTGTTGGGGGGGGGGGGGGTGAACACCCTCTTGGCACCTGGTGATGATGTCTGTGGAAGGGTCTACAATAACAAGTCGGATCAAAAATCTCCTTCGCTCCCCATCCATCAAGCTGAGAAGAAGCAAACCCGGGAGCAAACGTGAAGATATAGGCAGCAAGGTGAGTGCTGGGTGGTGGGGCCAGCATGCTGGAACTTTGTTGCCTAAGGTCCCCCCTATCCTAACAATGCTGCTTTGGGAGACAGGGTGTAACTGTAGAAACTGTAGAAACTGTAGAAACAGTAAAAACTGTAGAAACTGATACAGAGTTTGTGGCTTGCCTTCCAGTTGGGATCTGTGTGCTTCAGATCCTTGCTAAAGCCCACCTCCCTCTTCTGAAAAACAGTTTTTGCTTGTGCCCAAGCTGTATCAGAAGGGTTTTCCCACACTGTGGTGCGTGGAGTTGTTACAGATGGCTGACAGGAGGAATGCAATGCTGCCTCTTCCTCCATTTTCCCACTGCCAGCCTGCATTACCAGCAGCTAACCATACACAAAGACCTCTTCTTCTGTGGAAGCAATTGCTCCCAGCCCTGCAAAAGATTGGTCAGTGAGCATGTGGGTAAGGGTAGGGTGGTCTGAAAGATGGAGGGTGTGACATGTGGCTCGGGGGTGACTGTTCAGGTGGGGTCTGTGTTCCACAGGTCTGGATACGCTTTCCTCCATGATCCTTCTGTGTGTGCCTCAGACACCCTTCCCTTGGGGGGGGAGGGGGAGGAATGTCCTGTCTCCTCGATAATTGCTCCTACCTGACAAATCCATTGTTACTCGTGGTGTCGTGGAGAATTCCTGACAGACAGTCATTCACTGGGAATTGACTGCTGTCTCCAGGATGACTTAACTCTGGCTGCAGGGAGAAGAGGGGCTGGGTGGCATTGCCTTGTGCTGACAGCAGGTGCCGCTGAGTCAGGGCACCTCGTTCTGTCCCTGCCACTGATTCACGTGTAACCCCGGGCAAATCACTCAGCCTTTGCCTAGCTCTCTCTCTCTCTCTCTCTCTCTCTCTCTCTCTCTCTCTCCATAAATAGGAAGCTTAATCCCCACTCCCCATGAAGACTGGGTAATAAATAAGAAATGCTTCTAATCCATGACTGAAAAGCACATTCGTTTGTCTCAAAACAGCAGTGCTTCAAAATTTATCTCTTGGAGTGAAGAGTGTGTGTAAAACTTCAAAGGAAATAAATGGCCTTACCTAAATGGCCTGCCCCCAACAGTATCAAATCCTGGTCTCAGAATGCTGGTTCAGGATGCAGACCCCTGAGATGGCTGTGTAATATCAAGGAACACAATACCAAGGAGAAAAAAAAATCTCCTTGGCTCCCTCAGCATTGTCTGGAGGAGAGTTCTTGGTGTTTGTGCATGACCTGGCTGCATGCATGTGCTGCATTTCATGCAGCATGGTGACTGCCAGTGAAATGTGCTTTGTAGCTGTTGCTGAAGAGCAGTTTGTTGACCTCTGCTGAAAGAGCCAAAAGCCAGCTGGACCACCATGTACAGTGGGCATTGGATTCTGCCTCTCTGAGTAGGAGCTGACGTCTGCACACTCCTTTGCAGGGCTGGAACCTGATGCTGCATATCCCCTATCTGCTTCCCCCTTTTTTTTTTTTTTTTTTTTTTCTTTTTTTTTTTTTTTTTTCTTTTTTTTCCCTTGCATATTTCTTTTGGAAGAGCTCTGTTGTATCCCTTGTGCTGTCTCCCAGTGTGCAGCCACCCTGATCTCATCCCCTGGGTTATCATGGATTCATCCCACACCATTAAACCAGGACTTGAGAGCTGGATTTTGTATATCTTATTAATAAGAGCAGTTAATCAGTGAGGTGCAAAGGAACTGCTGGGGAGTTTGCAGGTAGAAGCAGTTTATCACACTGAGGAATTGGGTGCTGTTGTTGGTTTCCTAAAGGGACCTGCTCTGAATTTCCCTCAAATGAGTTATGGCTTTCCTTCAGTGGGACAGCTGAAGTGGGCAAGGCTGAAAGCAGTGGGCCCCTGACCAAAGATCCAACATATGCTGCATATCTGTGGAGATGCTCCCTCTGATGCTTCTCTGCCTTCCAAAGTGAGAAGCAGGAACCAGACCCTCTGAGTCTGCTTTGTGGTGTGAGTGTAAAAAACCTTTGGGATTGAAAATGACCATCACCCACCTCTGTCCTGGAGGATCTTTGCTGACCTGTAGGTACCAGTTTTTCAGGCATCTTGGACTTTCTGGGAAATGACTGCTCTGACTTTAGATGCATGTGACTGTAGTCACATGGAAGTATGGAAGGGCCTATGAAGCTCTGGCTACTCATCTCCGCTGAATGCTGCTTGATTACATAGGGTGAAGCAGGACTTTTGCCCTAGATGAATGCCTGAAAGATGATACAATGCTTTGCATGTGCAGGTGAAGATGAAGAGCAAGCCCTCAGCAGTTCTGAGTCCTCTGAGACCCTCGACCAGTCTGAGATGGCCAGGCACCCTCACTGGCACTGCCTTGACTTCCATGAGCTGTGATTTTTCCCCTCCAGTGGAAAGTGTCCTTGGTGTCCCTGCTCTTTCCTAAACAAGCCTTTGGCAGTGTGAGGCCTTCCAGGCTTTCTCTGTTGTTACAGACAGACCCCTTGGGCAGTTTGTTGTGCTGAAGAGAAACCCTCTGAAAATAGGCTCCATTCAGCCTTGTAAGGCTGGGCTGAATGGGGGCAGGCTGTGGGAGGCTGGCTGTGCAGCGACCTGTTTGTGCATTGCTCTGGAAGGGGGAGTGTGGGTAAGGCACAGATATTTTGCATGAGGGCTGTGCGGGACATGCAGTGTTACTTGAGAGCTGTACAAGAGAGAACTTGTTTTGTGACTTTTGTTAGGACTTATTTCTTGCCTATAATTAATGCATGGTTTTAGTGTGCAGCCCTGGGAGATCTCTGCAGGGGTAAAACTAACGAGCCAATACAGAACCATGGATATTTCTAAAAAAAAAGTAAATAAAATAAGGGGAAGAAGCAGGAGCTCTTTAAGTAATGCTTGTTGACAAATTGGAAGTCATGTTTGGTTTTGTTGGTGCTTTTTGAAAACAACTTCTGTTTTGTGGGAGTCTTGATTTTTTGTTGCTATGTGACTAGCTCTGTGTTTAGACTTTTTTTGGTGTCTTCTGATGTTCATGGCTTCAATCCTCTTTTCCTGTCCTCTCCTCTCTGTTTTTTTGTTGGGTTTTTTTGTGTGTGTGTTGAACCAATATAGATGTAGAATACAGTGACTTAAGTTTGGGCCTGTTAATTGTTGGGATTGTAACATGTCAGTGTGGTGACTGGAAGCTAAAATTTCCTCTGGTAAGTTGGTTGGCCTGAGTTCAGGTTCTAGAGGAGCACTAACCCTACCAGCAACCCAGCACACATCTCCTCACTGTGCTTGTGATTCCAATAGAAACACTGAGTTGGGAATTTGGCACTGAGTGCCCTTGAAGCAGCATCCATCACCCTGAATGAGCAGCACGGGCAGGACAGTTGAAGAGCTGAAGGGCTGAGCTGTCTCTTGTTACTAAAATGCCCTGGTTGCTGTGGTACCCTGCAGCTTGGCTACACAAATCTGTCACAGCTCACACAAGTGATGTAGCTGAGTAGGTACAGTTCCTGCAGGGGGTGTTCATATTGTTAAGCTTTACCATTGTAAATATAAGAATCTTTTTAACTGATGTGACTGTGCCTATGTTAGTGTTTATGTGTGGCTCTCTTCAGTCAAACCAGATTATGAACCTCAGAGTAGAAACAAATCACTACAAAACCTGCTACAAGCTTTTCCCTAGAACTGTAAGCCAGTGAGTCAAAGAAACACATTCGGAATTTGCTGCTTGTTTCTTTGATCTCTCCT